>NC_088171.1:49708612-50016112 GCF_028769735.1 Zonotrichia leucophrys gambelii | reverse complement strand
CAGTGTCAATGAACCATTGGCAGCAGTGCCCTTTATCAAATGACATTTGGAGCACATTAATCTGCTGAATTCTGAGGCTTCACAGCAGCTTAAAACACATCTGGAGGCAAAAAACCAGCGAATTCTTAATGGGAATGAATAGTCTTTTGGTATGTAGTACAGATGCTCTAGGGTTTCTCACTGGGAAGATTTAGTAATGTCGAGAAACCCAAGTTGTATACATGTAAATTCATAAGCAATCACAAGTTTATGGCATGTGCATGTTGGTGTTCAGAAGAAAGATAAGTTTTTCATCCAACAGAAAATGAGAGAACCCATGAAGGGAACGGTTTTATCTCAACCACAGCTTTCTTTTCTCTTTCTCTAATGTTTCTTCCAGCAGCTTTTGTACTGTCTGTGACTATTGCAAATCCTATTTTCTTCCTGAGACAGAGTAGCAGGGAGAAACTGTTTGATGTTGGTGTGTGGAAAGGAGCTCTCAGAGAGCTGCCAAGCCTGGCAGGTTTTGGGAGAAGGTCATGCTCGTTAAAGCTCAAAGTCTAAAGTTGAATTCTGCAGCAGCACCAGTTCTCTTCTTCTGAAGCTTTAGGAAACTTCCTAAAATGATCACTGGAACAGAGCTCATGAAAACAAATATGTCCTGAAAGGAATTTGTTAAGGCCACAACTGTTTTCTGGAGTTTCTTAAAGTGTGTCTGTTGCTATTATTCTTGTAAGGTTGCTGCTGCTGTCAGAAATTACATCGACACTATGTGGTAGCACTCACCATCATGTAGGACCCATTGAGCTCTTTAAGTTTTTGAAGTATTAATGGTGTTTCTTTTCCTCCAAGTTTTAATTCATTCACGCAGCCCTGCTGGGATATGGAGAGTCCTGGATGAACCTTCAGGTTTAACTGTTGTGTACAGGTGAAGGGCTCAAAATTTGCACCTTTGAATTTGCTGGTAACTGTTGAAGCTGGCCTGGCCATCTCTCAGGAAATCCTTCTATTGCTGGATCATTAAAGCCTGTCTTGTTCTTATCCAGCACAGTGAAGTGCTGTAGCAGAGGTTGAAAATGAACAGGAGAGTTCATTTTACCTCTTCAGAGGCAAAATGCAGTCTTGGGGGATACTGAGTGTCTGAAAGTGTGTACTTATAGGCTTGGAGAGAGCTTACCAGGTCTGCACGTTATGCTAGCTACATGTAAATCCCATTTTGGGGTTGGATTTGGGACACGTCACCTCATCCCACCACCCAAACCACCTGAACTAAATGACTGTGTTCGGTTGAAAGAGTTCATTTGAATTAAGTATCAGCCCTTTCACTACTGAAACGGGACTGCAAACTTGGCAAGGAGATCCTGAATGGGCATTGGGAAGGGATGAAATGAAAAATGAACAGAATTTATTCCCAGAAAGGGCATGTTTCAAATGGTGAGTGGGATTACAGATTGGAAGGACAGAAACTAGGCACTTAGGATCTTTTTGACATTACTGCTTCAAAAGGCATTTGCCTTCTAGGGAAAATATTCTTTGAACTTTGCAAAACATATGTGAATTTGCCTCTGATGTATTTTTCAAAATTGTTCTCTTTCTTTGTGTTAATAAGAGAAGGCTATTGCTGCTTAAGGACTTGATCCCATACAGCCTTTTTCTCTGTCCTTGATCCTGCAGTGAAGTCATAATACTGCATTTTTTGTGATATTATGATGATTTCCATGGCAACAGACTGATGTCCAAAGCACGGGATCATGACTTTAGTGTGGGATCAAGAAAGAGGAGATAAAATCCTTATTAAAACAGACTTTGTCAATAAGAGGAAAAGGAACTAATAAAAAAATCCATTAATTTTATTAAACATTTCCTTTTCTAACTGAACTTAAGTGCACATGAAAGTACTTTTTTAAAGGATCTGTTTGGTTTTTACTCGTTTATGTTGATCAATACAATGTTAGCTTGAAAAGAAACATGAACTAAAGAACTGCAGCTGCTATATATAAGAGAACTTATCTAAAATCCTGCTGGCAATATTTTTTCCTTGAAACATAGGAGAGCTTTCTAATCCCAATAGCAATGGCCATTAGAAGTTGCTTGGCAGACTCACCTTCAGTCATGCAGTGAGTGGTTCACATGGGGCGATTGTCACCCCTGTCAACTTCTTCCAACGCCTTTTTCTAAACAGTTGTCACCTCAGCAAGGAAATACTGGGTTGTCTGTACTTCTGTAAAATACTTGTGGAAGGGCCAGCAGGTGGTGGTGAGGGAAAGATTTTGCTGAATTTGGAACATGAGCCCTAACCTGTCCCATGCCTTTGATTTCTGTGGAGCCATTATGAGTCAACCTGCATTACCCTGAATGTTCCTTCTGACCTTTGCCAGCAGGCTAGGATGCCAAATTCTCTATTGTCATCCCAGGGGCCTGCTTTTCCTCAGGCTTACACTGAGACATGTCAGAAGGGCTCCCCCTGAGGCCACTATGTTAGTGTAAATGAGAAGAGAATCAAGCAGTGGGTGAAGATAGTCGTGGGCTTCAAGATCTGCTCTCCCTTTGGTGCATGCTGTGATTGATGCACAGAACTCCTATTAGCAACAGTGAGAAGAGAGATACTTACATTGCTAAACAGGATTTTTATTTTCTCAGCTGCCTGAAGCTACTCAGTGTAAGCCTGTTGTGAAAGTGATTGGAGATTTAGGGGAAGGAATGTCAAAGAGAAATAAGAAAAACAAAACTAATCCTGAACTAAGCAACTGTAAGAATTGTGGGGCTTTTGCTGTTTTTTTTTTTATTTTATTTTTCTTGAAACTTGTAGGGGGTTCTTAGCAACTAAATAATTGTTCTTAATAGTCCTGATTTTTTATTTTTTTGAATGACTCCATGTGTGGGGATTTGCACAGTAACTGATGCGTGTGGAAGTAAAGGGACAAGAAAAGTAGAAAGTTCAGAAGCTGGGCTGACGTTTTTGCTCGTTTCCTTCACTGCAATCTGCCTTATAGCAGCAGACCTCTGTAGAAGTATAGCTGCTGCTTTTGTTGTTTTGCAAACCAGGTTTTGCTTTTTTCCCCCCTTTTAACAGAAATCTGATTGCCAGCTTCGTAACTGTTACAATTAAGGGAGGTTTTTCCTCTCTGCTGCCTTATCTGCAACATTTTCTGATTTTCTAGCCTCATTAACAAAAGGCTTATTCTCTTGCCTTGTGCCCTATGCATAAGGGCAAGCTACTCCTTGCCATTATAGGGTAGAATCCACCAGTTCTGCTATTATCAGGGTCTGGGTTTACAGCAAACTGGCAAGAGTTAATCTTTATTAAGCAAAAGCATACAGGACCTGCACAGGCTCTATAGTTGCACTGTATTCTCATGCTTACCATTTCCTTTATTGATTTGCCTGTCTAAATGAGTACTTCTAAACTCTGTGGGTGTTTTCCAATTAGATAAAAGGCAATTCATGTCACCCTGCTGCAGCTCTGAGAGCCATAACCGAGAGCATGCACAGAGGACTCGTGAGCAGAGCAGCCCGGTTTAATCAGGGCGGCCCCCTTGAGCGCTGCCTTGTCTGCAGGACATCACTCTGTGCACACAATGCTTCCCCTGGCAGAGCTTTGGGGAAAATGGGCCACAGCCATGCTCCCTGCTGAGGCTGCCCTGTGTGGGACAGCTCTATGGGTGCTGGAGAAGGTGCACGAGCTTCCCTCTCTCAGGAGGCAAAGGGAGAGCGCTCAGGACATGGCCTGCTCCAAATGGGAGGAAAAACAGCTCAGGGGATTGTGACTGCTGCTTATGTGAATGGTGCTGTTCCTGTGAGAGGCGAATCTGATAAACCTCCTAACAGTCAGAACTGAGATGTTTGCTGCAGAATCACAGCCTCTGTCTTTTGTGGGATAATCATGTTTTGTTGCATGTCCAGAGAGGTCTCACTTTCCCTTTCCTGACACAGTCCATAGCTGATGGACAGTTTCTGAGCATGGCTGAGGAAACCACAAAGGGAAGAGTGGGTTTCACTCTGAAATGCTGTTTGGTTTAATACTGCTTCCTATCCTGGTTTTGACTGTTTGCATTTCTCTTTGCTGCTTCCCTTCACACTCTGCCTTACACTCTCTCAGCAAACCACCCAGCTGAAAGAATTTGGGCAGATGCTTCCCTTCACACATTGAACAGGGTTCCTGTGCTTCTTGCTTTGCTATCAAGCACCATGTCCCCACACACTGATTTCTCTAGTGACACATCCCATGGGACCTCCATGGAAACCTTACAGCTCTGAGCCTGTTTTCCACCTTTACGTAGAACCACTGAAGTCAATCTCTAATGCTTGAAGTGAGCAAACAGCTGCTCCTTATGCACCAGCTAGAGTTCTGTGAGGGATGGGGAAGGCATTCCTGGCCTCATGTAGTTGTTAGCAAGAGAGAGAAAGAAATGTGGCTGAGTACACAGAATTTACTGTGTAATGCTTTCTACTGGTAGATCTCTTAGAAGATAGCATGGCTACATACAAACTCAAAATCACTAAATGGCTCTGAGGTAAGGGAAATGGGTTTCTGTTTGTGTACTCCATGGTCTCATTCACTGTCTTATCTATAAGGTTTATTCTAATCTGGGTTTATTATTATAATGTCCTGCAGCACCAACAGAACTTTCAGCTTGAACTGTAGAGTGCAGGAGTGGCAGAATATAAACCTGGGTGAGATCTGTCTGTACACTGTGAAGAACTGAAATTTCTTTACTTGCATAAGATCTCATCCAGAAACATTTCAGTATCAGATATTTTTGTCTGAAGGAAACAGTCCATCTAAGTGCTCCTTGAGCAGTAATGCTGCTATAGACCCCAAATTGGGATTGAGTCTTGAGGAGCATCAGGTAGCCAAGGAATCCTATTCAGTCGCAATTCCTGGATTGTAGCCAAAGTTGTGATGAGTAGTATTTTATTTACCATCAGTATATTTTACTGTTGCCAAAGTTAATAGTGTATTATTTTACATTTTAGTAAGAGGAGAGAAAAAGCATCCTGTTAACTTCTGATACAAAGGATAAGATAGTGCTCTTTGTTGTTGTTTTTGTGGAGGTGTTTTTGTTTGCTTTTGAGAAAGCAAAGAGAATGAATGGCACTTGATTATCACTTTAGGTAAGGATCTTGTATTAATGCTTGTGTGTTGCCTGTGCAGAGCAGCCAGAAGAAATATGCTGTGATTCTAGAAATTCTGGGGGTGATTTTGAACACGACCTTTTAATTTTTTTTCCCATGGGCTTGAAGCAAAATAGATGGTTCTTCTTGATTCAGAAACTACTAGGTTTTTTGCTGTTACAACATCAAGTGTTAAGGGATGATCTGAAGGGTGCTGGAACTAGGCTGCCTGTAAGAGATGACTGGGACTCTGAGGTTTGGAGCTCTGGTACCTTCTGGCCTGGGGAAACGTGCACAGACCCAAGAGACTTGCCAGTGTGCTATGTGGCTCACCAGAACCCATTGTGGACTCCACTTTATTAATGAGAGGCAGCTGCATCACCTCCACAGTGCAGAGAAATGAGTCTCTGCTAAAGATAATACATTTGTTCAGTGTGTGCAGAAAGTGCTCTCAGCAGTCGTTCTCCTCCCACTGACACCAGTGTCAGCCAGGCTGAACGCTGCATCAGCTCCTCCACCTGGCCCCCTGCAGCCCCTTTTCAAAGTTCATTAACTGGCTACTTTTAAAAGTCTAATTGCTTCTCCCCTTAATTGCAAGACTACTTGAATCCTTCCACCGTGTACAACACCCTTTAGGTGGGAAATTTGCAGGCCACAGCATTAATTTCTCAGAAGCAGCGCATTTTTTGGAGAAAATGATGTTGAGATCTGGCTGGTAAACCTTGTCAGGAGCATTGAAGTACAATCCCATTGAGAAAATAGACAATGATTTGTAATTCCTTTCCCCAGTGCTGCAGTAGCCCCCTGGCTAACCTGCAGCTTTGCATATCCAGCGTATTAATGCCACCTGCTTGCTGTGACAGAATGGGAGATGGCTCAGCTCCACTTGCCCCCCTTCTGGGGTGTCACTGGCCACATTAATTCATGTCTGTCTTCTTCTAGCCTGCTCATTTTTCCATTAAACCTGTAGGAACTAAATTATATTGGAGGCTTATGTCCTTGTCTTTTAAATTTGGATGAAATTAGACATTAAGCTCTGAAGATGAGGGAGGACCTGCTAATTTACACATTTACTGGACAGACAGTGTGAGTCTATAAGGATCCTATTATTAGAGTGTTATGCTAAAAACACATGCTAAACTGCCTGGAAATTTTACAGGATGACTCTAGTTATCTTAAACATCGTCATACAAAAGTACACTTGTCTATAAAAACAATTATAGAAACATTCCAGTGAGGAAAAATAAGGAAAGCTCTCCCAAACAATCATGGTAAATGTAATTTTTCATCTCTCATTGGACCACAAGCAAAGAAGCAGAGACTAAACACGAAAAGGTAAAATGAGTATTGTGTTACTTATTTCTTGTACTGAAAGGCTGAGAAAAATGTGAAAAAGGATATACTAAAAGTATAAGAGATGAGTTGAAAATACTTTGATAGCCGTTTGCATTTATTTCCTTTCAAAAATTAATGCAATTTTTTTTTCTTCAAAATGTGCATTTAAATGCCTCCAGCACACTTACAGCTATTCTGAAGGACTTTATTAGTTTTTAGAATTCTTTAACTTTGCTTTACATCATCTGAGAGATGTAGGTTTACTCAGGAATGTGAAATCACTGAACAACAGCTGCATCACAGTGCAAGATGAATAAAATTAAGGTTGCCATGGGTACTTATCTTTTGAAATTTTTTTCACTTAGAGTTTAAAGTCTAAACATAAAAATCCCAGTAATTTTTGGCTTTTGTAGTTTAGCACTGAATACACACATAAATTAACAATTTACTTGTGGCTGCAAGTGGAGCTATTACTGTCTAATGTATAATTCCCTGTACACCGACAAGCTTTGTTTTTTCCCTGGTTCTGTAAGTTTTTAATTGCCTAGTGTTTTGCAGTATGACATAAAGAGCAGGTGTTCAGAAATCATGAGAAATTAAAAAAAAGGCAAGAAACAGGTTATTTTTTTGACTGAGAAATTTCCTCTGGCATTTGGAAGAATGCAAGGAAGATAAATGAAGGCCAGGGGTTTTATTGGTACTAGTGTAGGCCATAAAAAAAAAAAAAAATGAGAAGAAGAAGTAGACTGTGAATAAAGACATGTAAATGACATGGATTTAGGGAATATCAAATTGCAGAGCATTTCCTCACCTTTATGCAAACTCATGAATACAATCTGTTGCTATGAGATGAAGTGATTCTAGACTAAAAGTTTCATAAAAAGTTTTTTGGTGTTCCCACAGTATCTGTAGAGGTGTGCAGGTGATGATGTAGTTGCTGCACATTCTGAAATTCAGAAAGCTGAAATCATCTCACGAGGCCTGAACTTGCCTCCTGTATTGCTTGCTGCAGGGATGACAGGCTTGAAGGCTGGAGCTTTGAAGTCTGCTTTTTTGTACCCCTTCAGGCTTAAAATATTGGGGTGATGATCTCATCTCCTGTTGGATAGGCACGAGGGGAGGCCCAGCACGTGCTGAGCCTCTGGCTGCAAAGCTCTTCACCAAACAGTTCCTCTACAGACAGAGCCAGGCAATTGCTGAAGCAGCTGCTTTGGTACTGAGGAACAGAGAGTTATTGGAGGAGTCTTTGCCGGTTCTGGGGAGAGTTTTGCAGCCTGGTTTGGGTTATGCCTTGCAAGACTTTGCTAGCCAGTCCCAAGCATGCAAGGTGGTTCAGAAGTACTCTGGACATCTGCAGGAGCCGCAGTCACTGCTGCACAGGCACAGTCCTGCTCCTGCTCAAAATTCCTCTTCAGGTTAACTCCAGGGAGTTCTGGACGGCAGGGTGTGCCCATTGGCATCCCTGCTCCCCATGGCAGCGCTGGTTTGATCCCCAGATTTGGAGATTTAAAGAATCTAAGAGATCATCTTGTCCATCTGCTTGGCTGGCAGGGGACTGTTCCCCACAGTGTATTTTCAAGTGTTTTGTCTCACTTAATTGATCCAAGTGGTGGGGCTTTTGTTACTTGTCTTGGGGGGTATGTTTCAAGATATAATAGACTTGCTTGTTGAAAAATATTTCCTGATATGCAGCCTACTCTTTTGGTGGTTTAATTACTACTGCCACTTTGCAATTACCAGTGCTAATTACTGTTGCCATGTTAATTTTTGAAACAATGCAGTGAGCACTGAGGTAAGCTGGCATTTTAGGATTCTGACAAATTTAACTGGATGAATACTCATCTGGTGGGAAGTCCTCCAATAAAATGCAGCATTCCATTATAAATCAAAGTAAACCATTGAGATGTAAAATGAGACCTTCTGGGGGAAAAAACCCTAAACACTTCAAAATGAAATGTTTGGAGTTTGACATTATTTTGAAGAATTGAATCTAACTGTGAAAAACATTTTGCATCTTAGTTACCTATCTTTCTGTGCTAACCATTTTTCTTTTTCCCAATGAATGATATTTTGGAATAACGGAAAAATCTTTCCTGGCTGACATGTCCCTTGATTCAGATGTGTGATGATGATGATCCTTTGGAACATAGAATTGTTTTCTCACTATCTCTGGGGCCCCTGGGGAACTGGAATCCCAGGACTGCCTCTGAGACAGTCCCCTGACAGAATATATTTTCATACAAGCGTACAGATCTGACTCTGACTTTAGAGCAACCCCTCTGCTGTTCAGCCAAAAAACCCAGGGAACCTAAGTAACCCTCACTGCTGTTGTGCTGGAGGTCAAGAAGAAATTTGCCTGGAATTATCTGCAAGTGTCACAGTTCCATGAACAGCTCACTGTTTTAAAGCCAGTAACTTCCCATGGAAAACTATTTTGCTGGAAAAAAATTCTGAGCAGATGTTGCAAGAGTTTCTGTGCAAGCGAGCAGAGAAATGATGGTTATGTTGGAGCACTGCTGGCAGGACTAAATACCTTCTGGTTACTGGAGATACATTGATATGCTATTCTGCCTCCTCTCATCTTGTGAGATGTTCTGGGGGATATCTTTTTAATGGTAATGGCCACACGTTATACGATGTGCCTTGAAATGAAATGGATTTTATAAACTCTTTACCTGCATTATAAATGCAGCACTTGTGATATGGGTTGATGAGAATTATTCTTGAAAGAGTTTAGCTGTTATTTCAGCTTCAGTGCATTTTAATCATGCTTCCTCTGTCCAACAGCAAATATTTCCATTCTTCACTCAGGTAGCTTTTTCTTAGTGGCTCTGGGAAACAAAACAGAGCAATAGAATTATTTCCATTTGTCAGTATGTTTTTGTGTTTCTGCTCCTCACCAAAAGCACGACATTTAAAAATCTGTGTTGTTTCAGGGAAATATTACTATTATCCCAGCTGGCTGATATCCTGCAATGCCTGTAAAACTGAAGTCCACAGGAGTGTTTAAGGCTGGAAGAACATTTAATAGTGGGAAGAGAATCTGATTGTATAGGATTGTAGATTTTAAGTCCAGTTGCAGAAAGGGTTTGCAGTTTATAGACAAATCAAAATAATATTGGGTATTTTAAGCAGAGGAGCCAGAAATCTCAGTAGAATCAGCAATGCTCGGGCTGGGGTCTGCAGGCAGTAACTACATTTCCCGTCCTGATTATCTCCCTGATGTATGTTTTAGTCTGGGGCAAGTTTTCACTGTCTCCAGCTTTTTTCTCTCTTCTTTCTCTCTCTTTTTTCCTACTATAAACTGTTACATAATTCAGTTTTCAAAAAACAATCAATTAGATAAACCTGCTTTATATTAATTCTAAATCTGGGAGAAACATAAAACCAAACTCACTTCCCCACAAAACCAAACCAAAATAAACTCCACCAAAATAAACCCTTGAACAACTCCCCACCAATTTTCATTACCATAAACATCCTCTTAGTCTTTGCAAACATTCTCACTCTCAGGAAAAGAGAATAAAAGAGAGGGAAAACAGATTGAGTGCTCATGGGTAAGAATCAGAGGGAAGGCTGCAGGATATCCTGGTGAGAGGCTGTTACAGACAGCCCACCCAGGATGGAGAGGCAGAGGAAATATTCTAAAAGCAGCTGGGACAAATCTCACTCAATGAATAAGTCATTGGCCCTTGTTCTTATGGGGTACTTCAACTTTCCACGTGTGTGCTGGAAGTGTCACACAACAGAGAGGAAACAGTCTGGTAGGTTCCTGGCACAGCTGATGATGGAGCAGCTAGGGAAGGTGCTCCACTGGACTTGCGTGTGAGCAGGGAAGGACTTTTGGGGCATGTGATGGTAGTAGAAAGTCTAATTTGGCACAGTGGTCATGAAATGACAGAATTTTTAATTCTTGGAGAAGTAAGGAGAGGGATAAGCAGAACTGCAACCTTTGACTTCCAGAGAGCAGACTTCAGCCTGCTTAGAAAACTGGTTGACTAAATCCCTTGGGACTGAAGGGCAAAGGAGTCCAGGCAGGAAATTTTAAAGTGGCAGGAGCAGGAGCCCCTATGTGCCAAAAGACAAGCCAGTGGGGAGCAAGACCATCCTGGCTGAACAGAGAACTTTGTCTGAAACTTGGGGAAAAAGAATAGAAGAGAGTTTATGACCTCTGGAAGAAGGGGCAGGCCACTCAGGAAAACTATGAGGATATTGTGAAATTTTACAGAGAGAAAATCAGAGGAACCAAAGCCAAACTAGAGCTTAATCTGGCTGCTGACGTAGAAGAGAATAAGAATGTTTCTATAATTAGATTAGCAACAAAAGAAGGCCTAGGGAGAATCATCATCCTTTATGTAAGGATGTAAGTGACACGTACTGGGAAAGGCTTAGGAAAAGGCTGAGGTATTTAATGCCTTCTTTGCCACAGTCTTTAATATCCAGATCAATGGTTTTCTGGGCATCCAGTCCCCCAGAGTTAGCAGACAGGGAGAGGGAACACAATGAAGTCCCCATAATACAAAGAGAAATGGTCAGTAACCTGCTACAGGCCCTAGGCACACATGGATCTGTGGGGCAGGATGAATCCAATGACAGGCACTGAGGGAATTGTCAGAAGTGCTTACTGAGACACTTTCCTTTATTTATCAGCAGTCCTGGCTAACCAGGGAGGTCACAATGGAAGTTAGCAAATGTGATGCCTACCTACAAGAAGGGCTGGGAGGAGAACTCGGGGATCTACAGACTTGACAGCCCAGTCTTGGTTCTGGGGAAGGTTATGGAGCAGGTCATCTTGAGAGGCATCACAAGGCATGTGCTGGAGGCTCAGGGCCAGGGGCTCAGAGCTAGGCAGAAAATGGGTTTATAAAAGCTAAGTCCTGCTTGACCAAAAAATTCAGCTGACAGTCTGTGACGAGATATTTACTAGTGCTCATTTTGGGGCCAGTTGTGTTTAATATCCTTATCCACGATCTGGAGGAGGGGATCAGCTGTACCCTCAGCACGTTTACAGGCAAGAACAAATGGGGCAGGAGTGCTGATCTGCTGGAGGGCAGGAAGGCTCTCTGGAGGAATCTGGACAGGCTGGATCAATGGGACAAGGCCTGTTATATGAGGATCAGCATGGCCAAGTGCCAGTTCTGCACAGGGATAACAACAATCCAGTGTCGTGCTACAGGCTTAGGGAAGAGTGGCTGGAAAGCTGCTATGTGGAAAAGAACCTGGTGGTGCTGGTTGACAGCAGTCTGAACATGAGCCAGTGTGTGCCCAAGTGGCCAAAAAGGCCAATGGCATCCTGGCCTGTGTGAGCAATAGTGTGGCCAGCAGCACCAGGGCAGAGCCTGTCCCCTGCACTCAGCACTGGTGAGGGCACACCTCAAACCCTGTGCTCAGTTTTGGGCCTCTCCCTACAAGAGAGACATTGAGGGGTTGGAGAATGTCCTGAGAAGGGTGACAGAGCTGGGGAAGGGTCTGGAGCACAAGGCTGATGATGAGGGGCTGGGTCTCACCCTGGAGAAAAGGGGCCTCAGGGGAGATCTCATTGCTCTGTACAATTCCCTGTTGCCAGGTGGGAGGTGACCCATCTTCCCATGTAACAAGCAGCAGGACAGAAGGAAGTGGCCTCATGTTGCACCAGGGGAAGTTTAGATTGGATATGAGGAAAAATGCCTTCATGGAAAGGGTTCCCAAGTATTGGAACAGGCTGCCTAGGGAAGTGGTTGAGTCGTGATCCCTGGAGGCATTTAAAAGACATGTGGATGTGTCACTGTGGGACATGGTTTAGTGGCAGCCTCAATGTATGATTTATGGTCTGACTTAATCATCTAAAATGTCTTCTCCCACCTAAAGTATTCCATGATCTTACTGTAATTATACTCTTTCCTTTGGCCGTCTCTTGCCTTTTATGAATAACTAATCATGGACTATCTTGAACTCTTTGGAATTTTAGGCAAAATTATGTTATTTCTGATAGCAAATGGAGATTGTTTCCATTGAAGAGGCTTTGTATTTGTTGGCATATGTACGCTAAACAAATCAAAACAGGCCTTGCTGTGTAAAAATTCTTTGGAGGATTATTCCATATAGTTGAAATTTACAAATCCCTAATAATGATAGGCTTGGAACATCAATTTGAAGAAATTTCTTCATGCAGTTTTACTATTAGTCTGGAAGATACTTTATGTATATATTCTTTGGTGCATGGGCTCCCTCTGGAGCTTTATCTTATTAAAAAACCCCAAACCTTAAAGCACTTTTAAAGGTTTTAATCAAAACCATCAAGCAAACAAAAAACATAACAGCATTTTTTCTGTTGCTGCCGCATTGAGTATGAATCTTTTCTTCATGTATGTTTGATGTGCCTGGAGTTTCACCATATTATGCCAGCTTGGGAAAGCAGCCATTAGAATTAATGTCTAGTTGGACATTAAAAGAGCCTTGTATGAAAACTGTGCCACACATCACACAAATAATTAATTACAGGGTTCTGAAGATGCAAAGTGCCATATCAATCCCAAACATTCATCACAGCATAGAGAATCTGATAGCTAATAACAGATTTGATTTTGCTTGCAATGGTTCATCAACAAAAGAAAATTTGTTCCTCTGAATATTTTCACTATTTTCCACATGTGTTTTAATAAAATGCGAGCACACACAGAGCGGAAACAATTTATTAAAATCTGACACTGGAAGTATTGGTGCAGATACTTTCCATGTTTTTCTCTGAGAAATTTAAGGTAAACTTGGACAGAATTGCACATCCCTAATGTATTTAATGATTCTGATATGTTTACCAGCTTTGCTTTATTAAGAACAAAGTAAGCAATAAGATCTCTATTGGTTTTATGAGAGGGGAAGGCAGTAAAAGTCGTATTTCCTTGAAATGTGTTATTGCTATTTGAAGGGCTTACAAATAATGCTATTCTATAGTGTTATAGGAACAGTTTTTCTTCTCTTTATTTTCATAAAAGGGGAAGTTAATGTATTTACCCAAGTGCATTTCCTTTTTGGATTCTGATTGATATCAGTAGTCAAATATAGATTTCGTACTTGAATTTTTATCTCTGTTCTGGATAGTGTGCTGTCTTGATATGAGCCAAGCTGTTGTTTTGTCCTTCTCTCAATGCACTCTATGGGAAAGGCAATTCAGAGATTTTGTCACACTTCTGACCACAACTGTTTCAATTAAAGAGACTTTTAATGTCTTATTGGACCTGGAGGGATTTCTATTTCATAGAGACCTGACTGGATTTTGGTTCTTTTTTCTTTTTTTGAAGGTATTTCAGTGTTTTCTTGGTTTGACTTTATTTTTTTTTTTTTCTCCCCATAACATGAGTAGCACCTTGTACCATTAGTTTACAGAGAATGATGTGATGGAGGTATTTCTTCCTGTAATGAGTTTGTGACTCTCCCTGTAAAGACATTCTGTAATAAATGATTCTTTTTCTGTGGAGCTCAGGAAAGTCAAGATGTTCAGCTCTGAAAAGAAAGACTACCCAGTCATTTTTCCTGACGAAAACCCAAGAAAACCCTAAACCAGACGAAATTCTTTTTCAGAACCAGAAGATCTTTTGTCCTATGTGAGTGGCCCACAGAGTCCCCTCTGCTCTGTCCATGAGGATCTCTCATCCTGGTATGCTGTTCAGGTCCCCTTCACATCTTATTATATGGTCTGTTTTTCTCTTGAAGTCTGGCTGACTTTTTGAGGCTGGAATGTCATCGATGCTTGTACAGATCAGTTTCTTTGTAGCAGTAGCTGTCTGCTCCAAGTGTGCACTCTGTTACACTAATGTTCATCTTCCTTGTTTGTGCATTTTATTTTTGCAGATACTCTTTCCTTGTTAGGAAAATCCAATAATGGTTATGATAATCTTGCTGTTTATTTTAATTTATTAGCTGATGCAAGGCTAACAACATATGAATTAAAAAAATAATAGAGCCATTATCCTTGAGACTATTATAGGGTGCGCGATTTCTTCAGTTAATAACTCACATTTTTTAAATTCAATTTGCCAGTTAACATACCATTTTAATTTTTAAGATATAGTGCTTTTTTGAAAATTTTAATTTCTCGGCACTGCCTCATAATTAAGCTCGCTGTGCACGCTGTGTGACTTAAAGAACACTAATGAGCAGGACATCACACAAGTTGTTTCAAATCACTGCCCTTTAAAGGAGACATATTGAACTTACTGTGGTTAAAAAGTACCAAACCAGAACAAGTTGGGAAAGAAGCAAGGCCCAGTGAGGAAAATTGCTGTGCTGAGTGTTGTGGCTATGGTCCTACCTCATGAACTGAGTTTGTTGAGACTCATGAAAAGGGACTTTTTTATCTGGCTGAAACTCAGTCATAGTCACCCTTGAGGCACGGTGCACACAAATTTCTGCATCAAATTTCTTTTTTTAGGTGATGTTACTCGTCTCACTTGTTGGCAAATGGTGAAAGGAGCTTCAGCCTGGCAGCTGCCATGTGGCCAAGGTACCACAAGCCTTTCCCAGGCAAACAGAGATGCAGCAGAAGTTGGACTGGAGTAGAGGTGCAAGGGTGAAAGGGGCAGGTAGAAGATCAGCAATACTGGTAAATGAAACTTGTGGACATCTAGCCAGTTTCCATAAGTTGGAAATGGTCTCATTTTACCTTGATGACAGATCCAACATTTTGCTGCTGCACATCCTGAGATTTTCCCATCTTTGCTTTGCAGAGTGAATCTTGGGTATGTTCTGACCAGGTCCATGAGGCTCACTGTGATGCTGCTCTGTTAATGGGGACTCTTCTCCTTCATCAGCTGGATCTGTGGCTGATGCTGTTCAAAGCTGGCAGCAGAGGTCAGCTGGTCATGCAGGAATGGGAAATAATATTCCATTATTGATCTGAAAGGCAAGGGAGGAGTAAATGTAATTGTGTGGGCTCAGCTGTTTACTATTTGCGGTGTGAGACAGCAATCAGGAGATTTTTTCAAACACAGGTTTCTTAAGCAAACCTGGTGAATTGAGCATACGATGTCAGCTGAGGCTGTAATCCCTCATATTTTTTGTGTTTTGGTTAAATACAGTGCTTTCATTCGGTTCCCTAACCACTCCCCCCTAAAGACTAACTGAAAGTTGTTCAGTCATGCTGCATCTGCTACTGTGCCTTTTTCACTCTCTCTCAATTAAATTGTGACTTGATTGATTTCATGATTATTGGATGAAGAGATCAAAGTTTCAAAAATAATGAATTCCCATTAGTTTCATGAGACTAGGTGACTGGTCAGAGTAGATGAGGGCCCCTTGCATGCCCCATGATGGGAAAAGTTTTGTAGAATCTATGGAGAGTATAGAAATGAGGAAAGCATTGGGTCAAAACTTCCATGAAACAAGGCTTCCTAGATTTGCCTGCCAATGGTGATGTTTGCTTTTCATTTTAAATGCACCAAGTTTGTGATGGCAGAATGGGGCTTATTCTGATCACTTGTTTTATGTGAGGAAATTTTCCATACAAATGATGCATGAACAGATTTATAGTCCCATTTGAGGTAAGTCTGAGGCTCTTGAAAGCTCTTTTCAGCCAGAAAGCTTGGTGATTCATAGTAGTTTGACAGCACACCAAACTTTCTGATTTATGAGAACATAAAATGTTAAAACATTCCTGTTCTTGTTATAATTGGCCATCCTGGTCTCCTGTGAGGAAGGTCTACTGCACATTGTAATAAAATAAAATTTCGAAGTTATTTGAGGATGGAGAAGATTTTTTTCTTTTTAATTAACCATAACATTGTTTTTACACTTAAAGATTACTCATTTCCTTTTTTGCCTTCTACAGTTAATGTTCAGAGGAGGTCTTATGAACCTGCAGTTTTTATTCCTGAGTTTATATTCCAGAGAGATGCACCTCACAGAAACTCTTTAAGAAAACACCAGAGAAATCAGACTTTTTGGAGGTCTTATAGTCACTTCACTGAAGTATGTTTAATCTCTTCATTGCTGCATGGATGCAAGCCTGCAAAAATTCCCACAGGCCCAAGTTTGTTCTGTGTAATATAAATGGCTGCTTTTGATAGATGGGACCTGTCTTTGCAGAGAGCAAGAGGCCAAGTATTTTAGATCTCAGAGTGATTATGGTTCTTTTATTCCTATGTATTTAAGTCTAGTCCAAAGTCCAGCGAACGAGATAAGTCTTCCTTCATGCAGCACAGGAAGGAACTTATAGATAGAACTACCTGAAAGATTTTGGTACTTTGCTTTTGTCAAAACTGAAACAGCTTTGTGGTTTCTTGGAGGAGCAGGGAGAGGCTCTGTTCCCTCTGGCTGTGAGGAATAAGCCTAGGGAGAGGGTAAGCAACCTGCCCCATCTCCTGACTATGCAGAACAGCCCTGAATCTCTTGCCACAAGAGACAAAAGTATACAGGGTCCCTTCTGCATTCTTTTCATTAATATACAGAGAGATATTAAATTAAGTCACTGTTTTCCAAGCAGTCCTACTGGTGTATGTGGGATGCCTAGTCTGGCTGTTCTCCTTTGGACTTCTCCTACAGCATCATGTGACTCTGTGATTTATGGTGGTCATCCAGAAATGTAGCTGTGAAATTGCCCCCTGTGCAGGGGAGTCAGGTCCAAACCCAGAGGAAAAAAGTTTTTGCAGAAATCCTGGTCTAGAAGTGAACAAGAAACTTAATTGGCATAAGTGGTCATTTGTATTACAAAACAGCCTTTGTACTTTTCCCTTTTCTGGTGTTATGCTTATGATATCTTATGATAAATAAGATATATTATCTTTGGTAAAAATCTCTGCTTGATTATTTTCAGGGCTGCATACCTGGGTTGTTTTCTTGTGTGTCTTTGAACGTACTCCTTTCCTCCTTCTATACTCCAAATAATAATTTCTTGACTAATTTTCTTGTGAGTGACTATTCAGAAAATATTCTGTTTAAGCTGTCAGGTACCAGTACAGAATTTGTATTGTGAACAAACACCTAGCTTTTTAGGCAAAATATGAAGTATGTATGCATGTGCAATGTGTAAATATGTGTGCCTGTGTACAGGTACATAATTTGTGTGTAAAAAAAGTCATATATGAATATGTGTATGTGTACATGTGCACACATAAATATGTGTGTATGGATGAGTAGGGAGGGTTTTCTGCTGCAAGCATGATATGTCTGCTGCAATCCCTGTATCAGTCTGAAATGATCCATTTATTGTGTGTTGGGAACAGGAGAGTTGTGAAACAGTGAATGTGTATAATGAGAATACACAGAATGACTTGAAAGATGAGGTAGTTTTAGAGTCAACTGTCTCAAAGTTTTAAGAGAATGTAGGAAAAGTCCTCATTACAGCTGCCTGCTTTTGCAGTTGCTGCCCTGTGCAAACAGACTGCAGAGCATTTTGGAAAAGAGGCATCAGTAGCAATGGCATGTTTTCAAGAAACTGCTTTAAAGCCAAAATGCATTAAAATGTAATACCATGCATTGGAATGTAGCATAATGCTGTTCTAACTGTAATAAAAAAGGGCACACTTCAGCTGGGCTCACACTGAACCAAACACTGTTTGCCAAGGCACAGAAACAGCAACATAAACCAGCAGCAGGATGGCTAAGGCAAGAGTTGGTCATCTGTCCTGAGAATAGGACATCTGAGCAAGTAATGATGTTGAGAAATAACTGCTATTCCATCAGCCTTCAGTGAATTTGTGTCAGACACTCAGCAAATGGGACACAGTGTAGGATCTCTGCCTTTAACAGGCAAGAACTGAATGCAGATTTCTTGACTAATCTGATATTTTTTAAATCAAGCTGGCTTGAGTAGCATCATCCAAGGCTAAAGCACTGCTGAAAGGTCACAGTGAGTTGCCCACAGTCAAAACGCTGAGGCTGTCTCAGACCCAGTATTACTGAACATTTTCATCAGTCACCAAGAAGACAGGGTAGAGAGCGTGCTTGTTAAATACACAGATGACAGTAATCCACAAGGGAACTCCAGAGTATTTTAAGGCAAGATGTGAATTTTAAGTGACAGATTGAAGCTGCTGTCTGAAAAAAAAGAGGCAATGCAACAACAACGAGGAAAGATAATACAGGTACATAGGAGAAACAGTCTTGCAAATGCAGAATGGTGAAGTTCTGTGGAAAAAGGGGTGAAATGGAACATGATATAGCCACAAAAACAAAAGAAAAAGTTCATTCTGGGATGCACAGACATGAAATAATTTGCTGCTCAGATAATGCTAAACTGCTTGCCCAGTTTGGGTGTCACAGTTCAAGGAAGATTTGAACAAACTGTCGGGAATTCATGGAAGAGCAAACAGAAAGATCAGATTTTCAAAGACATAAATGTATGAACAGACAGCTTCTTAGCCCAGAGAAAAGGTGACAAGATCTGTTAAAAGTTTTCAAATATTCAACATAATACATAGAATGTTGTGGAAAAGGTTCAGAAAAAGAGTAGGAAGGAACTTGTCAAGTAATCAAGGACTTGTCAAGTAATCATGCAATGCATTTTTGTAGCCAGTATGTGAGCAGTTGAGGCATGTACATTTAAAGTCACAAGTGTGAATGTAGAGCAGTCAGTTTCAGGTTTTAAAATTATTTCTTTAATTTTGGCTCACTTAAAGCTAGGAAATTGACTTGGCTTCATGGGTAAACTTCAGTCATCCTGATGAACATGTGCAATGATTTTAGATAACAAAAGAGAGAGCATTACCACAGTGATGCTTAATTGAGCTAAATCCACATATAATCATTCCTATTATAGTGAAGTACTGTAGCATTTAGATGAAGTAAACCTCTAACAAGATCCTGCAAATGTTTCATTGTGTGGCTGTTTCTTCTCTAGCTTGCACTGATGGGGATGAGGAAATGCTCTATTGAAATCCATGGTGCTAGGCAACTGTTAAACATACTTTGGCATACCAATATTAAGGCAGACTAATGTCTTATATTATTTGCTTTTCAGCAAATTGTTCATTGCTGCTAAAAGAGAATAGGCAGAACTCAAAGAAACGCCTCCCAAAATAGCTAAGAAGATCTGGACCTAATGTCAAACCACTGATGATCACAGGACAGAATTTTCTTATACATATCAGGAAAAGACAAATATGTGTAGCCTTTGTCTTCAATAATTTTCTGCTACTCAAGTTTCTTATCAAAGGAGTCTTACACAGATTCTGGCTACATTTAATGTGCATTTTATACAGCCTAATTCATCTGTATCTTTAGGAAAAGCTGTTGCCACTAATGTATCAATCTGCCTAACTCAGGTAAGCTTATGGCAATATCCTACACTGGTAGCAGTTAATTTATCTGGGGAGAGAGGGCATGCTCATCCACTCTGGCCTCTTTTCCTTTTTTCTTTCTTTTTTTTTTAATCTGTTTTTCTTATAGGAATTTGGTAAACACTTAAGGGAGGAGAACAAACAATAAAGTCTGTGGTTATTCACATTTGTAGTTAGAAGTTCTTTTCTAGGAATGACCAGAATTCTTTGGTTTTATCTAACCCTGTCTGTGGTGGATGGAGATGGAGGGCATAACCCTAATTTAAAACCACTATCCATAATTTAATTTTATTTATATTATTTTATTCTTTGTGGGCTTCTCAGTGGAAGTTAAATGCTCTGGAATTTACTTTAATAGTTCATGATTCTTTTCCACAGGAGAAAGTGAAATATTCCTTATCTTCCTGAGCAATAGTTTTCTTGAAACATTTTCTGTATGCTTTCTGTGCACTTGCATTAAACTTTCCCCCTATCCTTTAAAAAAATATGCAATCTCATCCAAGTGTGAATTCAAAAAAGCAGAGAACCATGTTTGGCTCTTTTCCTGAAAAGGGTAGATGGGGTTCTTGGCATCAGTTCATTCTTTATTTCTGAGTATTGGGTTGGGCGCAGTTTTAAACAGTCTTTGCCTGTTGTTTTTTATTTTTTCCTCCAAGATTTGGTCAGCCTGAATTCTAGAACAGCTGGATCTTTTGTGAAAAATAAATGTCAAAAAATCCCTTGGGTCCTAGATCAGCAACTTTCTTTGAGTCTTTCATGTTTCAGAGTGACTGATTGTGCCTGACAGTGCTGTGCTTCATAAACCTTTCTTTCCAGTTGTTTCTGACAAATGTAAGGAAATCTCTCCAGATATTGCTTTAGACTAACAACCTGTCCTTGGTTTTCTTGCTGAAAGCTCACTAAGATCTTATTATTCAGAACTCAGCAATTCCGGAGAGGAATAACTTCTTTAAGCTGGACTGGAATTTTAGATAATATAGCAATGTTTTCTTGAACCCATTATTTACAATGAAAAAAAAAGAGGAAAAATGTGGATGAAACAATGAAAATTATGTTAGGTATTAGTTAATGAGAATGAAGCATTCTGTAAGTTTGCACATATTTTCTATTAAAACAGAACAGGAGATCTGATTAGTCCATTAGAGTAGTGCTAAGAGTTACCTAAGATAGATCCCACTTTGTACTTGAAGAATAAGAAGAAATGAGTTTTCAAAATATGAAATAATATTGGGATTTCTTTTTTTGGGATATGAATACCTTCAGCTTTCCAAAGGACTTTGTGCATCACCTGTAGATGTTAAAGATGGAAAAGCCTTATTCAGTAGTGAACAAAGCTGTTACAGGTTTTTATTCTCTGAAGCAGAGTTTCTAGCATTGTGCCCTCCTAGTTTTGTATTCTCTCAACAATAAGGCTTCCTTATCTCTTTCTCAGGAGACCACTCCACTGCCTGATAGGGATCACTGTCAGGAAAGATGTATGTGTATCAGCAGCAGCAGGTGACACAGCAGCTAAGACACAATAAGCCTAAATGAGGTTTTGGCCACAAAAGAGAATAAGGCTTTACCCAAATCTCAGCAGTGCTGAGAAATTGGAACAGAGTTTGTTGACCAGAGAACCTGTGGATGGTCTATCCCTGGCATTGCTCAAGGCTGGGTTAGGCAGGGCTTTGCTGCTCTAGTGGAAGATGTCCCCACCCCATGTCAGGGAGGTTGGAAGTGGATGATCTTTAGTGATTCCTCACAAACCAAACCATTCAGTGTGTCTATGAAATACGTGAGAAAGTAAACACACTGATTCCAAGAGCTCTGGTGCAGCAGTGTATGGGCAGTCATTCTGTAGTGAGCTGGTGCTGACCCTTTAACACAGAGAAACTCAGTCTGGGCTTTGGGCTGCTTGAGTTCACAGCAAGGTTCTTGTTCTGACAAGGATAAAACTTTACGACATCACTGCTGGATTTATGTCACCTAAAATTAATTCTGCACAACACTTCTGAAAATTCATCATTACTTGTGAAATATTCTAATTAACCAGGGGACAGTGACTGATAGCTAATCAATGCTGGTGAAACTGGGCTTCTGAAACTTGTCACAGAAGTTACAGTTTCACACTGTGCATTCCAGTCATTCCCCTGGAGCACATTAAATATATCCTCCCTCTGTTTTTTATTGCCATATTTTGGGCATTTCCAGGCAATCAATATCTGCCTTTTTACATGGCTTGAATACATCATGGACACTTGGCCCTTTTAATTCTTCTTTATAGCTTCATCCAATTTGTTTTGCTTGCTTTTGTACTCTGACTGTTTTACTGACAAACTAAAAATGGTGCCATCTACTAGCCAGGACTGAAGGCAGTTCAGCACATGGAGTCACTCTGGAGCTGCAGAAGCAGGAATTTTCCTGATTGCTAAGCAGCAGCTGTAATAAGGCTGAGATGTGTGTATTAATTTTTCTCTAAGAGTGCTCAGTTATGTGAATCTTTCAGCTCATCAATAAAGTCAGTTAGCTCAGTGCTTGCGAAATACCAAGGAAGCAGGTTATGTTGTTAGGGATGTTTTAATACTTCTTCAACCCAATCACTAAACTAGTAATGAAGTTTCTCCTCTGTAGTACATTCCCAGTATATTTTTGATATGCTTGTAATCTTCGTAGATGTCTTCAGAATTCTTAAAATCCCTGGTGACTGAGCATTGCTGAGGTACTCTATTACAGACTTAATGAGGAAAGCAGCCAAGAGAAGGAACTTTGTGACAGGCAAAACTAATCAACCAATAAAGCCCATTTAGAAATCTCCTGCAGCATTTCTTGGCCTAGGGTGCCCCAGTTCTGGGAAGGAACACTGGAAATAATTCTGTCTGTCTGCTGGATATATGGATGTGTTGTGACTTATCTTTGCAGCCAAGCCCAGAGTCAAGCATTACCAGTATCCAGTTGTTACTGCATCAACTCCTTAAGAGTATGCAAAGTGTGACAGGGAAAGCAGGAGGGCATGTTGTGTATTAGTGTGAGGGGAGTATTAACTGAAGGAATCTCCATTTTGCTTTGGTGGGAAGCTGACAATGTGGTCTTTTGACCTGAGAACCAGATAAATAACTGGATCAAGTTTTTTCCAGTTTTCCTCAACATGAGCCTGAATTCAGGGCACCAAATCCAACAGAGGCTCTGTGAATTTATAGTGGTAAACCTCTGCCTGCACCACCTTTCCCATGGTACTGACTTGAATTTTTTCTTTGTTCCAAACTCTTTTCTTAGCCCATATTGCCTTACCTATTGAGTCTTTTGGGTCATGTTTGATAGAGGAGATCCATGGTGAGGAGAGGTATCAATGAGTCTGGCAATGTGTCAGATGTACTTTGTCACCTACTAACCGAAAAGAGTGTGTTAAACTAATAGGTAGCTCTGATCACAGTGTCTGGTTAACTTTTGAGCTCCTGTGACCTCCTCTACCAACAGCATTTGCTTGGTAAGGAAACAAGAAACCCTTCTGTTGTCCATGTGCCTCATTCACAGTCTTAGCCTGGTGCAGTTGTGTTATCTCAGTTCCTTTCAAGCAAGAGGGCAGACTCCTGCCCTATCTTTCATCTTCCTGTGTATTTTTGTGAATCTGTGTCCTGTTCCTCCATGAAATACTTCTATCCGCAATTGCAGTTTCATAGAATTGAGGGTAACCTCTTGGGACAGTGCTGCTGGTCACAGCCCACCTCCCTTCATCAAGGTGCACAGCGCTATTTTTAGGAAGTAGGGCAGTTGTCAGGGCTTTGAATTGTGTTGTTTTATTTTTGTTTTTCTTCATTGGTTGCTTTATTCATACACAAATATGTAATGTGTTTGGTATCAGGTTTTAATTATGCAAGTAAGTATTTCGGATTTCAATCCTCTGTTAAACAGAAAACTGTGTTGGTCAGAGAGTGAAACTTCATATTTCAACTCAAATAGTTCAAAATATTGGTAGGAATATGATTCCAGGGTCTTTCAAAAAAGCAATTTTTCTATAATATATAATTTTTCAGCATCTTTTTGAGTTAAGGATAATTGAGATTATGGTCTGCTTTTCACCAGTCTTTAAATTTATGTCCATTAAATTCTAGACAGTGTCAAACAAATCTCTGTCCAGTTGAAATACACAGAAAGAAAAATGGCTTTGATAAAAGCAATTGGTAATTTGGTTGTACTTTGTGCTAGGGAGACGTTGTCAATGCAGTGCAAGTAGCAGTCTAAAGGAAGTTTATTTTTCAGTGTGGGATGAACAAGGGTTGAAAATGTGCTTTCCTATCCATGTTCTACTTTGTACATTACTTTCTGTGTGAGCTAAACTTTTTCAATGGTTATGAAAATGGACGTCCTTGTGTCGTCAGAGACCTTTTTTTGTACATGCAGGCTGATGCATGTGAAATCCAAGTTCTCTCACTGCAGGCAAAGGCTGTTGAATATACATTTGCAGTCACTAACACTCTTTACTCCTTTTGTTTCTCATGTATATTTTCACCATGGCATAATTTTTTTTGTCATTTGGATACCTGGTTTGGGCACATGACATTCCCCAGCTTTATATCCTTGAGGAATCTCCATCTGCCTTCTGCTGTATGTAAAGGTGATGACTCCAGCAGTGCTGTGCCTCCCAGCACCAGGGAATATCTCAGGCATCCCGTGGCACTTTTCTTTGCCTCTAAAGGGACACAACTAGACAGCCCTCAAAAGAAAGTAATATGATCAACTTGGTGCTGTATTGACACCTTTGTTGGTGTCTGTCACAGAAAATATGACTCACAAGGTCCACCAAGGTGTGGGAGATGAAAAGATCAGTCCTACTGTCCAAATGATGTGCTCTGCATGGTATCAGGTCTCTCTGGTAATTAATCTTTAGATTACAGTCTCTGTCCTGGATTTTAACATTCTCTGCCTAACAAAGTGGGAAAAGTGCTAATGCTTTAAACTAGCTGATACAGTGAAGCATTGACATGTTTTGGTAGCATAAAGAAGTGCCAAGGTTTATTGTAGTGAAACAGAGGTTGTATTTGCATTTGATTCTGCAAATCTAATCTCATCAAAGTTAAGACAGCCAAGATAAACCTCAGGCAACTCCATACATAACATCTTTATGCAGTCATACTTAGCAGAGCTGCTCTATATTCCCAAGACAACTATGGCCTGTTTTTTAGTGTGTATCGGAGTGTTTCTGTTCTTAATATACAGATCTGACTTTGAGGAGGAGAAAAACACGCCTTTCGTAAGTTTTTCATGCTGAGAAGCACAATTAAAAGTAATTGCTTCTGCTTCCAAAGTAAAACATGCCTTTTAAAAAGTATAAAATTCACCAGCACCCAGGGAGACGCTTCTGCCATGTAGAGACAGTTTCCGTATTTCACTTCGTAGGTGCTCCCATCTGCCCCTCTTAAAGCAGTTCTTTCTGAGAAATGAATGAAGCAGTTTCCTGAAACAAAGCCAGTATAAAAGGAAACTCAACACACCAGAAGTAGAAAAGTGAAATAAAAGTGATCATTACATCAGTTTAAAGGCACTTGTGCAAATTGCCTTGTAAATATAAACAGTATAGACTGCTGTGATAAGCAGGGACATTTTAGGGTTGAGATGTTTCATATACATATATTCATATACAACTCCAGTGCTAATTGTAAATGAAAAAGATTATATTGATAAATTAATTTTGTCTTACTTCTTTTGTTTATAAGTTGTTTTACCTGTAAACAGTTGCAAATAGAGGAAAAGAAAGTGCTACTTGAACCTTGAGACAAGACAGAACAGTGTCTGGATGGATTCAGAAATGAATCCTGACCTAATGACTAATTTTTATGAAACAGTCTAAGACGGAGTTCCAGAACAGAATATTCCACATTTGGGACTTGTGTTTTATGCCCAGAAGTAAAGATATGCATAACACACATAAAAGCCCAGGTGTGGGGCACCCTTTTGCTCTTTCCAGGTTATGGATTTTATTTTTTTATGTAACTATTTCACAGGGAAGAACAACTGGACAGGTTTTGGTTTTGCCAACTACCTAAAGCTTGTGTTCCATAGAGTACAGGGCAGAAGTTGGATTCTTGCCAAATACTATGGGAAAAAAACCACAGAACTGGTTCCCTTAGCAGCCTTTCTAATATTTGCAAACTCATGAGATTCACACAGTGTCATCAGTGTTTTCTGACCTACTAAATTGGTGAAATCAATTTTTTTTTCCCAATTCCCTCTGGACTTCCTCTGTAGTTCAACTTCCTGGGTAGAAAATTGTCTAATAAAGAAATAAATAAATCTGAACCATCTCAATCTGTGAAGTGGTAGTAGACTTAATGGAGGCCTGAGCCTCTCTGTGAAAAAGCTTGGTTTTCAGAGTCTCTGTTGATGTAGCCATAGGCATAGAAGCTACTTTTAGAGGAAAGGTTGGAGTAGGAGATTGGAGCACTGGTAGGATGCTTGGGAGACCTGGTGCCCTGACATCTTGCACTCCCTAGACTTCTTGCAGGGTTTGGGGCCAATCAGTTTGCCTCTCTGCATCACAGTTACTCAGTTGTAAAATGGGGACAGCTGTCCTCCTCTATTTCTCAGAGGACTTGTGAAAATAAAGGCATTAAAGATTGTGTAGCCATCTGTTGCTATGGTGATGAGGCTTATATAGGCACTGAAGAACCAGGATTAGAAACTAATACGTCTCCTTGTACAACTTATTTAGGATATGGATGGGCGGCGCTGACGTAGAAGGTCTGGTTCTGCCTCCAGTAACGTGGCTGCTGATCCTCACTGGGGACAGCAGCAGTCCTCAGCAGGTTACAACAGACTCGTTCTGTTAAACTCTATTATTCAAAACGCTTCAAATTGGGTCAGTTGCATAATGTCTTGTGATAGCCTGTTGTACCAGGTAAAAATGATGTGCAGGATTTTAAACCCTGCTGTAATTGATAGATGCTTCTACATTTTTTTGTCAGGTGTTTGCAGCTAAAGTGAATTGAGTGAAAATACGGGAATTTGGCACCAGGAGAGATGTGTAAAATTCCTGTAGGTATTGTGGGATAGAGTGGGGAAACTTTAAAGGGTAATGGACTTCTATGTTTCAGATATGTGGGAGTGATGTGACAGGGAGCAAGCTTGGGATGAGTCAGAGGACATGGAGCAAAGGGCTCAGGGAAAATGGGGTCAGTGGGATACCTGTGGTACTGCCATTGTTAGGGAACAAGAAACAGCTTCTGTGAAGTGGTTTGGCCTGTAGAAATTTTGATATCCAGAGACAGATTTTGCAATTCCCATTTTTTCCCCTATCTTCTCCCAGTGCCGTGATAATACCATCAGTACATCAACACCATTTAATATTGTTGAATAATTTAGGTTGGAAGGTACCTCTGGGTCCTCTGCTCTAACACCTCCCCACTCCTGCCTGGGCTGGTGCACAAGCCTTGCTGCTGGCTGGACCCAAGCTGCAGCTCTGGGACTGCCCTGTACCCCTGCCCAGTGCCCTCAGCCTTGGTCTGCCTGGCTATCGCTTGCACTGCACTGCTTTCCACCATCTCTGTGTCCACAAAAACATATTCACAACAGGGAACTTTAATAACCACTTGATTCTAATAGATGAAACGTTTTGTGTCATCTTTAAGAGATTTGTTTTTAAACAGCCTATCAATATATGAAATACATCCTCTTAATCTCATATTGAGAGAAGTTCCAGAGATCTATGTCTCATTTCCAGATGGAAGATGGACTTAATGTCTTAATGTATCTGTGAATTATTTGGAACATTTTAAATATATTCCTATTTCCCCTGCATCTGAGAGGTAAATATCATAATACTATGTCAGGATAGTGAATTGTTCTCATTCTTATACTAGGCAAGCAGTTATTATTTTCCAGGCTTTTTGGTCCATCTTAAATATTCTGTTTTTCTGTTTCTCTATAAACTTCACATGACGTTTTTTTCTTTCCCCTGTGTATTTTTGTCTCTGAGTTATTCTAACATCCACCAGTTCTCACCAGCTGCTTTTGTCCAGTTTTGCTCCTTTTTCATCTGATGTATCTGATACAGCTGGAACATAGGAGCTGGTAAAAGAAACAGAGCAGCTAAATGATTGCATGCTCCTGCTTGACCACTGTGAGTTGTTTCTGGTATTAAACCAAAGCAAAAATGACCACTATATGGAAAATTCTCTGAAGAAAAAGAAACATAAGAAGCCTTCCTTATTTTTTTGTGTTTTGCCAAGGCATTTTAGTTAGAAGCAATAGGAAAACACACATTATTTCTCACATATGGGAGAGACATTGATTTTAATGCTGAGACCAATTTATTTTGGTTGTTATCTGTACATCACAGGTAATTTTGCAAGTAACTTTCTTTAAAAGTAATAAAAGTGTGTAAAGTTTTATTTGCTTACTGCCCAAGTAAGTATTTTTCTTTACAATTGTCTAGTGTTTAGTAAATAATTTTGGGAGGAAGGGTTCTTGTTTCCTGGAGTTTATAATTAGTTTCTTTAGTCATTCTTTGCTCTCTCAGGTGATTAGGCTAAGGCTCAAATTTTACTTCCCTGTGCCTTTGAATCATTGCACTTTCATTTGCTTCTCTTGCCTGAAGTAAAAGCCAATAATCCTCTGTGAATGCACCTCAGAAATTCCACAGGTGCTACACAGAAAACCAACTTAAAAATTCAATTAAGACAGAGTTGGATGCTGCTGAAACATAAAAGCAAAGCCTACATAACTGTGCTGCTGCTGAGACTATGACTTGGGAGACATTTACCTATTCAGATATCTCCTGAGTGGGGCATGGAAACCCAAGGGGATTTCTGGCAGGGTTCAGGGTGACCTTGTACTGGCCCTAGGGAAACAGGAGTGAATGCTCTCATGGCTAATGGCTGGGATACAAATATGAACTTCTTCCTCCTTGCCAGTGTTGGAGGGAGCAGAGTTCCTGGCTTTCTCCTAGCAGTCTGTTGGCCTGAGACTTCGGTTCACCAGGGGTATTTTCACAGAGGGATTGCAAAGCTCTCCTCAGCCTGTCTGTAATTAGCAGGCTGTGACACAGGGCTGCTGAGACATGGCATGTGGCCTTGCAAAGGCAGTTTCTTTGCCACACTCTCTCTTGGAGGATGATTGAGTTCTCTGTTGTCATCTGAGGCAGGGAGGGGATGTGTAGATGGAATGCTGCCACCAAATGGGAGCAGTGCATCATTCCTGGGGAGCCCTGTTTGCTCCCAGCACCTGGGTGAACCCACAGGGAGCAAAGCATACATGCGAATGGCCCAGACTGTCTTTAAAATTGTCCTGTTTCACTATTCTTCAAACAGCTCACAGCTTATTGAAGGATCAGTGTTAGGTCCACAAGGTGGGTTTCCATTGCTGTGCCCAACATTCGGTGAAAGGATCTCCATGCCAGGAGCCTTTGGACTCCACTGCATTTCCACACTGGAAATCAATGTGAACACAGCATCTCTGCTGCAAACTTAGGCTCTGCTTTACCCACTGGACCAGTGTGGTTCAAAGGCCAGTGAATTACACCTGAAAGAATGAAGAATGAGGAATTTCTCCCACAAGGAGTGACACTTCAAAGTTAACTTTGTAGCTGACATAGCTGTATCCCTGGCTGTAGCAGTCATCCCATTTCAACCCTCAATAACTCAGTGGCTCTGATTATGATCTCACTCAGATATGCTTATGACCAGAAGGCTTCTATGAGAGTGTTGTTTATTTTTAACTGTGTAAAGAACAGGAACTGAGCTTTTGGGGGAAAATCTCGATATTTAGTATCTTTCTGTGGAGTTCAGCTCATTCTCTGATCTCACTTATCCTGCCTTTTAGGTTACCCCTGTATGTGCCATGGGGCATTAGAGAGGCCTGTCACTAGGAGTGGGTTCTCTAAAAATGAACAATGGAAATTGCTAGCTGCAGTTCTGTGTGTGTTGTCATCTTCTTTGCCCAAGGAGGAAAATGATTTAAATTGTATTTATATTTTCTTTAATAGCTGGGATTTTCTTACTGTCTGAATTAAGAAGAACATTTGGTTTGGCAAAATAAGTAAAAAAAGATAAAGATGTTTTGTCCCTCAATGCATATTCAAGAAGATTTCAAGGATGTGGTGATGTTCAGAAATTGATGAAAACTAGATGAGATTTAAATATTAAGAGGCAGGAATCTTCCTTCAGGTGAAGGATGACATTTGCATAGAAACAAGAATGACTCATATGTTGTTAGGTGAATGTCTAACTAGAATCTAAAATTCCTGTGCATCAGTCACCTTTTACCTTAGATGGCAATTGGAAATATGCTAAGCAGGGTAGCCAATTTTTCATCATGTCCCAACACAGGAACTGACTGGAGAGAATTCATAAATAAATCGCAGCAAAATGAGATGCTGAACCAAATTTTATCACTGCACAGGCAAAAGTTGCATTGCTTTTAATAGAAAGACTGAACTTTTCTTTCCTTCTCTTTTTACCATGAAAACCATGCAAGAAGAGGGGACCCCATCTTGTAGCAACTACTTTAGAAGCCATTAATTTCACTGCAATTTCACTTTTGTAGTTAAAATTATATGAAAAAAGTACTGATTTATTTTCTGAACCACATCTCTTCTTTACCTAGAATTATAGTTTTTCAAAACAGAACATCTGAAGGTAAAAAGACTGTGAACTACTAAGTTCTGTTGATCTGTGGTACCAAAATGGAAGTGATTGTTTTGGACATAATGTTCTTGCTGGAAAGTTTTGAACCAGCTTTCCTGCAGAGAATTTTTTGAAGTTCAATTCCTCATCTCAACTTTTTTTATGACTTAACAGTTCAGACAGGTTAACATCAACTGATTTTACTAATTGTTTTCCACTAGGAGGGCAACTCAGCCAGAATAGGAGCCTGGTCTTCTCACTACTAATCCTGTTGCTACAACCACTAGGTAAGGTCATCTTTTCTGTAACTTACATATCAGAACTCTTAGATTTCTGTCACTTGTGAGAATATGTATTCAAGGGCAGCTCAGCTCTTTAATGCTTCCCCATATTTTTTTTATTTTCCATATTTACCTTGTGTCTATGAATTACCTGCTTATTGGACTTAGAAAATATTCCATACATATACTGAACCTACCCTGAAAATAAAAGTATTTCTTTCATAATGAATGCAAGGTAAAATAGATGAACACTTTAACTTCTATTTGCTTCTTCATGCAAAACATCCAAGTGATTGTAGCACCTTTGCCACAGAGACTCAGGAATTATGGAGTCACACAGAGCGAAAATATGTCACACAGAAACTTCCCCAGTTTGTATTGACACTGCTCATCTGCAGTAATTCTCATTAGTTCTGGATGAATTTGAAGAGATACGTGTGTAAGCCCACAAACACTCTTTACATGATACTTAAATATATAGTCTGATAATGAGTACACTGTTGGAAACCTGTGCAACAACAAAATCACCCACTGGCCAGCAAGGATGAATTTTTGGTACTTCCCTGAAGGGCAGCACTCTGCAGTTTCTGATCATGCAGTTTCCCACTATGACTGGGAATCCTGGAGTTTTGATTTTTTATTTAAAAATGGGATATTTTCCCTTAATTTCTATCAGAGTGAATAAGAAATGGCTTCACATCTTACTGGAAAGCAAAGGAGTGGAAAAAGTGTCTTAATCATTGTCTATGGGGAAATCTTTAAGACCTGGCTGCTGGACTGGTGCAGCAATACTTTTCTGTGTCTTTTCATGGGCCATGGGATTATTTCTGTATAAGGAAATATGTGATTGAAAAGTGTAACTGTTTGAAACTTGTAGTGTTTTTGACCTTATATTATAATAGTTTTCTGGGAAATTCACTGAATTACATGTCTATCTGAAAGTTTTATGTCTCTATATAGAAACTTGCAGTATTTCTTTTTTTCTCCCAAGAGCTTCTAAATTAGCTAAAGCCAACTTACCTTGTCTCTGTCTCATAAAGAAGTAGGATTGTCCGTGGATGTCCTAAATCATGTTTTCAAAAATGGTGGAATGCATCAAAACCCTGACCATCTTACAGAAGGGCATTAAGCGTTGATACTGTCCTAACACTGCTGCTCAACAGACAGGAGTTACAGAATATTCATAGATGGAAGGCAACCAAGCATCATCAAGTCCAACTCTTAAATAAATGGCCCATATGGGGATCAAACCCACAACCCTGGTGTTATTAGCACCATGCTCCAATCAACTGAGGAAATCTCAGGGACAGATTTTCAGTAGTTCTTGCTTGTCATTCAAAGAAGGTTTCTGCCTACATTATTTAAGGCAAATTCAGCGTGACCTTTTCCACTGCTGCATATTACGTTTGAAAATATCTTTGTGTTATTCCTTCCTCCCACGTAGAAGTTTAGCTCCCTCCCCAAAAAAAGAACCTATACCTCATTTTTTGGTATACCTAAATCTTTTAATAATCAGCATTTAATTTGAGTTTAATTTAGACTCATTGATTTCCTCTTCTGTAATATCATAGGCAAGGTCCTTATACTATGCCTGTCTTCTGTTATTCACTTTAAAATGTTTGTCTAAATAGCAGCCTACTTATATTGTTAAGGATCAATTTATTTATTAACTAATTAACTTAAAGGACTCTAAAAATATAATGTTCTACAGATGTAATTTTTGTCATTAACAATGCTTCAACACTGCTAATGCTAAAACATTAATTGGCAATGTCTAGTGGGTACTGAAAGAAGATTACATCAATTAAAAATGGGAAGGTGTGTTATCTGGATACATGTGAAGACCATTACAATATTGAGAATGGCAATGTCCTGACCCTGGGCTTCCCCCATTGCAGCTCCAGCAAGGCAAAATATCTTCTGTTAATGATGTGGTTAACTGATGCACTCTAATGTAACTCTGATGAGAAGTAAATGAACAGCTGGGGCTGATTTTCAGCAGATATAGATCTATATTATGTAAAAATATTAATGTTTATTCCTACCTTATGGTCTCTTTGTAATCCTTCCCTGTGACCTTTTAGAGTATTTTCCCCCTGATCCTATTTTGGGCTGCCTATTTGACAACATGAAAGGATTAGCAGGAAATAGAATTTGTTTCTGGGTATTAATTGCTCCAATACACGGTGCTTCTTTGCATGTCTGCCTTCTTCAAAGTTTGCTCCTGCTCAAAGAGTGTGCTTCCTGCTATGCTGTGTTAAAGGGCTTTTAGCAAAGGAGCGGCGTGCTCGGTGATGGCGAGGATGTCACTCTTTGATCAGCAGCTTTTGTGCCTACTGAACACCCTTGCTCTGATCTGAGTGCTGTCTGCAGCCCTCTGGATTCTTGATCTGTGTGGTTTGTTTGCTGTAGTTCCTGTCACAGAATTATGCAAAGCCTGTTAAAATGCTGACGCTTCCCTCCGCCCCCATATTATTTTCCCTGTGTTATTTTTGTGACCTCTGGCTGAGGCATGACCCCTGTATACCTCATCTACTAATTTGTTGCTGTTTATATCAGAAATAGGATGCTCTAACTTGTTAACTACAGCTATCTAGGTTATGAAAATATATATTCAGCAATATGTACATTCTCTTAGTTTTGTTACTTTTCTGCCTTCTCTTCAGTGCCTAAGTATATCTCAGACTGACCAAATCTAGCAATAGCTCCCTACTCCTGGCAGATTTTAACCCTTGCAACAAAGCACCAGAGTTCTCAGTTTTGATGTCTCTGCAGCCTGTAACACTCACTACAAAGCACAATTTCACTTCATTCCATCAAAACCAAGAGATGATGCCTAGATAGCCAAGGGGTGTCACTGGGAAAGTGGGAAAAACTGGCATTTTTTTCTTACCCCATTGGAGGGGAATCTGCAGGACAGAAGTGCTTGCCCTGTGAGTAATTTATGCTGTTTGAGGGCAGGCCTCGGGTGTCTTTTCCAAGGTGCAGAATATTGCTAGCATTAATTTTTTTAACCCCACAGTATGTTTCACACTTTGATGATCATGAAGAAAACATAAGATACCTTAGTTTTACCCTAAGATAAATTTAATGAGATAAGGGACAGCATGGACCTCATGTAATTTATCTGCAATAAAATGTAAGTGGGAATCACCTTGAGATATAGGCCATAGGAAAGCAGGTGTTTATTACCTTGGATATATATTTGTAACAAAAGATCCATTTGCACGTAAAATGTATTGCAAAGACTGATCAAAATACAGTATTGGCAGCAGTGATAAGGCACTTGATCATGTGGTGTGGTTTGCCAATCAAAGAGAATTTGCTGCTCTATTCACCTCTTAACCTTTGCAGACACAAGATCGAGGTAGTGAATTACACAAGTGTAGATTTGACTCTTTTGCAGCATCACAAGCTCCATGTTTGCTCTTATTTGCCAAATGCACAAGAAGTAAATTTAAAATTTTCTGAGCACATCAGTTGAAGAATAAAATGGGAACTTTAGTCTACCTTTTATATGCCATGTACTGCATTTGTTGTCTTTTGCTGCTGCTGAGCCACCCTGTGTTACAAAGAATAGATGTTCTGCTTTTACCCTTAAATCCCCTTGGTAGAAATACTGACCCTGATTCTACTCTCACACCAGCATTATTCTGAGAGCAGGCCATGGAAAAACACTTTGTTTAGAAAGTCTTATCTACTTTATTAATCTTCAACTTGCTTTTATGCATTGTGTCACTAAAATCCCTCTTTCTGTGAGTTGAAATAAATCCTAACAGTGTACAAGCATAAACAGCTAGGAAACAGTAAGAATTGTTTTACCTCTGCAGTACGAACTCCACCCATTTCCTTGAGTTATGCAAGCAGTTTTGGGTGCAATAACATGGATTAAAGTGATTTCAGAAAGGAAAATACATTGTTCTTAGCGAAAGCTGCCCTAATCACTTCATCCTTACATACAGTACTCGGACTTGGCTGTGGAAATACTGCAAAGTGCTCATTGCTGTGGTCTAAATCACAGTGTGGTAGCTGGCTGCTCTGCAACGGCAGCTCGAGAGCCAATGTTTGCTTTTCCAGCACTGGAGCTATGTAGACAGGGACTCCAGAACTGTAAAATCACATCTCACGTAGCAAACTAAATTAAAAACCACCAACCACCAGCATAAATGACATTTCTTTTAAAATGGAAGGAAGAAAACATAAGTAACCCTCTTCTGTCTGGTTCTGTTGCTGTGGTAGGACTCTGGTATTAGTTTCATAAGGCTGTTCAGACATATAAATACTCTTTCCTTTGCAATCTCTCAAATTATTCCACAGTTCCACTGGAAGAGATTTCTTGTGCAAATCCCCTAGTCAAGGAGCCAGGTGGATTAAAAAAAAGGAATAGAGATAACCCTTCTGCCTTAAGGCAGCTGGATATTTAGCCTATTACATCCTTTTTTTTTTTAAAGCCTTATCTTCCCAAAACTCTCCTTTCCCCCTCCCTTTCCTTCCTTTTGTCATATTAAAAGCTCAGTAAGACTCAGGCAGCTGGCAACCTCCAGGTCACTTGGATGCCACTGCTGTCTCAAAATTATCTCCTTGATATGAGCAAGATTATTTTTTTATCCCTTGGAACAGAATCTGGTCCTTTTCAATTTCATCTGTTAATGCAGACTCTTCCTTCTATTTTGGAGTCTGTAATAACATTAATTGGGGCCAAGCACATGCAGGTGGGTTGGGCACAGCATAGGTGACACTGTGGGTGCAGAGAGATGTGGAAGACTGGTGGAGATGTAATGTGCTTGTTATTTAAAGCTCACTAATAATCACAGTAGTTATGTCTTGGTTGCCAGTTTTTAGATTTGTGTGTTGAAACATCTTGAACAAAATGTTAGTGAGAGCAATTCTGCAGCATCCTGCTGACTGAATTCAAGGTGCAGCCTCGTTTGCCATCTGCCTGCAAGCTCACAGTAGTAATTATAGCGAGTCTCGCAAGTGCTGGAACAAGAGGTATGTCAAATGCATTTTCCTGCCATTTGAAGGTAATTTTCATTTTCTCAACTCGTTTGAAACTACATACGATTATGAGCTGCAGGTGTGAGAGCCACACAGAGGCAGACAGACGTGTGTACACACCCACAAAGCAAGATATCAACTCCTAGAGTGTCCAGAGGAGTTTATGTACTTGGCACTTTTAAATTAAATGCAGTGCTGGAGAAATTTCCCTTCTTATTACTACTCCTGTCCTTGTGCATAGAATCTTAACATTCCTTATTAGTGTGACAGTATAAAAACCAAGAAAAGCATGCTTGATTTTGCTGAGCATTGCTGAAATAACATGCACTGAAATAACAACACACAAAAAACCTGCTGAAAGTGAAAGTTACTTGCAGTTTGTTGAAACTTCCATGGGTAGTGGTTTATGGACACAGCCACAGTGAGGATTAGCCGGGTAAAAATGTAAAATTGGGACTTTGTGCCAAATTCATCTGGTGCTTGAATTCTGCTGAGAGTTGGGGTCCTGGAAGTGACTCTTCTTTGGAAAGTGATTAAAGACTCAGTACATTTGAGCATTAGTCACATAGGAGGAGGAGATGTGCAACTGGTATGGACATGGGAACAAGGTAGAACCAGTGACCTGATCCAGCTCTTCAGGAATCTGCATCTTCATGTCAGGGTATACAGGCAACCATCTTTCAGAGCTGTGCCTGAAATTCACTTTGTAGCAGTGGAAGAATAAGCAGGCAGAAGGAACACTTGTTGTTACATACCTTCTACACTGATCCACCCAGAAAACTGGGGTAGGAAAGAAGAATGAGTAGAAGTTAGCGTTTCCTGGATTTCCCTGCGGGACCTGCTTGGTGTCACCCACTGGAGGAAACAGCATTCATAATCCAAATGCACATTCTCCTAAAGGTGGCTGTTGTGATTTTCTGAACTGTTTCCCGCTCTGCTTATGAGATTGGAAAGATAAAAGCTGTGTAGGGAAAGAGCAACTGAAGCTGGTGGGCTCAGTGAGGAAAATTACACAACATACAGGCCATGAATAGATTTAAAGGAATATTAAGAAAGGTTCTTTAGGAGATTATAAGCACCAGGTCTCTCTCAACCTACTTAAACACGACATTCATGCATGCCTTGAAGTAATGCCTCTACATTTGTTCTTGCAGGTTCAAGAGTCAGGCATTCTCAGCAGCTTTGTGTCTGGGGTTGATATTTTTAGAATCACAGAATGACCTGAGTTTGATGTCAAAGGCAATAACAGATTTAAGCTTTCCTCATTATATGCTTTAACTGAAAGCACCACTTTATGGTCATCTTTCTTGTTCAAGATTTAAACTAATTCTGGGCCAGTGGAATATCCTGTAGTTTTCAGACAAGAATTTCTATAAGCATCTGGACCGATGTTTCCTATGGATTTGTGTTTCATGGTAACTCATGAGCTCTGAATAACAACACCTCCATGACTAGGATATGTACCCTCTTCTTTCCTCACCTTATCCTGTAGCCTCAGTCAGTAGACTCTCAGGTGGCTAATGCAGGCTGAGCTGATTCAGTTCCCCAAACTGAAGGAGTCCATCATTCTGTCAGAGGTAGCTGAAATTATCTGAGAGGGTCAGAAGTTATTGAGGAACATATATAAAGTGTGAGCACATAAGTCACGTTTCCATAGGAACCAGCTAAAAATACATCTGTATGAACACTCAGCGTCTATTGTGATGAACTATTATGTAAGTAGGATTTTTTTCCTCAGCAGGAACATTGCAGATGCTTGTTAATAATTTGTGGTAGAATTTACAGACAAGTTTACAAGTCTTCATGTGTGCAATCGTCTGTGTGTTTATTATGTTGTCTGCCTTCACTCCTGCTGACTAAAATGGGAAATTACCAGAGCATCCTTTCTCAAGGCTTAAAAACATCCAGAAGATTAAAAATAGCCTGAGGCTTAAAAACTTCCTCACCTGGTAAGACAAACAGGGTTCTGTACTAACAGTCATCTAAATGTGAGTGTTGTAACTGTAAGTGCTGTGTGTGAAAGGTGGAGAGGAAAGCTTGGAGGCCTGTACCTCATGGAAAATGTGCCATATTGCACCATGGCAATGTGTGAATATTTGCTATTTGCAAGTAAGGAATCTCTGCAGAGCAGGAAATTGTCACCAAATAACTCATTCACATTATAAATACATTTGTACCTTGGGATAAATGTTGTTAGGATCCAGATTTTTGTGGTGTGGTGATTTGGGTTGGATGAGATGAGACAGAGGAGGTATTTTTACCATAAGGTGATGTATGTTGTAACATCATATGTCCTCCATGACCAAGTTGAATTTCTGTGTTTGTAACTGCTTTTGTCATTGATTTTAGAAGCCACTTAGAAATTTCCTATTTTGCCAGCAAAAAGATGGGACTAGATGGTTAGGAAAAAAACCACCAAAAATATCTGGCTTGAAAAATTGCATAGAAGTGTCCACCTCTGAACTTTTCAAAATCATTCTGTAGCCTGTTATAATAATTTTTCTCAAGTTCCAGAATTTATTTTCTAAATATCTGGAAGAAATTTTCATCCTGTTCTCATTTTCTATTGAATTTTCCTTCAGAATCACATTAGGGTTAAACAATAAAGCTTAGCATCAGAAGCTCGTTTTGCTTTTTTTTTTAAGTTCAATTTTTTACAATAAGAAAAGCTAAGACTCTATATGTAATAATAAAACTTAAGAAGTGTACATAATGTTTTGCCATGCATATTGCTCCAAAGACGGAGGAGGAAAAAGTCCATCTGTCCTTTGAACCTCAGAAAATAGCATGCCACTGGACAAATTCTGAATTTTGATTATTAGCAAATGATGAATAACTTGCCGACCTGGAGTTAATAATCAAATATATTATTTAAACTAAAAATGAATTGAAGAATTCAACATTCTGTCTGTGGACAATTCACTGATAGAAAAGAAAAAAAGGAAGAAATTAATCAAATAAATAATTCATTGTAAATCATTTGGTTCTAATTATAACAAGATGCTAAAAAATAGATCAGCCTCTCAAAGCATGGCAGAGTTCTGCTGTGCATACATATCACCACAAATGCAGCTGTCAAAGTATAATCCCTGTTTTAATTGCATTTGGTTCAGGACAATAGTCAGGTACAGGAGTGGTAACAAAAGCATTGACCTACCCCATTTATTAAAAGCTATTTTGTTTGCTTGCTTGCATGGCAGAGCATCCTGAGCTAGTGCTTCTGCAACTGAGAAAGACCAGCCTGGCCTTCCCAAATCCTCAAAGCAAAAGCCTGCATAAAATTGAGGTTTGATGACCTTCTCTCTCACTGACTGCCAGCTCAGAGGTCTGTACCTCTCTTTTATGAAGGGCTAGCTAATAAAATGGTGAAGGGCAGGCTTTTCCTGGCCCTCTTTTTGTCCCTCCTGAGGAAGCCCTTGTTGATGCTCCTGCAGGACAGTGGCTGGATCTGGGTGTGGCATCCTGCTGAGAGGATCCCTTCTCTGGCTGATTCAGGAATCTTGCCAGAAACATTGCTCAGCAACCCAGGTGCTGCTGAATTTTAGATGGAAGATGAGGGAGAGGCAGCACAGAAACAAATGAGACCTGTATGCACACGTTTGTTCTGAGGCCTCCAGAACTGTCTATCACCAGGCACTTCAGCTTCTGAAGTCTTTGACAGCTGAGAGCTGGGTTTAGCAGGCCATAATTGTTCCACCGTGCTTCTTCCAGTGGGTTGGATCAGATGGTCGTTGAGGTACTTTCCAACGTGATATTCCATTCTGTGATTCCCTCCCCCATGCAACCAGCAGCATTAAAAAACCTGTACCAGTGAATAGGCAGTAGCCAGCATTTATCACTGTTTTTTTTTAAGCTTCCACTTATCTTCCTCCCTATCAGCAGAACGAGGAAGTCTTCTTCCTTGAGGTTTTTGCTGTGTTTTCAAGGCAAGTCAGGGCTGGATGGGCTCATTTGCAAGAGCTCTGTTACCCAGCCAAGGACAAATCCAGTGCTATGCCCTGCACTCACAGAAGTCCTAGCTCAGCTGCCAGTGAAAGCAGGGCAAGCAGTTGGGGTGTGAAGATGAGAGCATTTTTCATGAGATATCTGTAGAGATTTTGAACAAAACAGCTTTTATTGGTGTAACAACTTTTAGGGCAGCCTTGGAACAAAGGCAGGAGAGAAATCCTGAGTGTGAAAATAGCTGACATGAACTGGAGCATCCACTTAACTACAAATGGTGCTTTTTCTAGAAAGCCAAAACTCCCTATCCTGTCAAAACTGGAGTGATGGTTGGAAATCTGACATGCTTCAGGGTTCAGTATTTTTTGAATATTTGTGCAGCTTCTTGGATTTGTTACATCATAAGTTCAGGCAGCAGCTGGACATCTGACCCTGTGACCGTGCTGCAAAAGTGTCCAGTCCTTTAGCCAAGAGAAATTGCTGAAGATGCTAGTTTTCTCTGCTGCCAAATTTAAAGCAGACTGCACCTTTTGTACACTACCTGTAAGATTATTGATAAGTAAGGTGTAACAGAAAATCTTTAGTATAATACAATCTCACAAATGTTTTTGCATCAGCATTTTGTCCTCTGAAAAATATATTAGAAACAGCTTTTGCACTGTCTTTGTAAAATTTGCAGGGGTAGAAAATTCGTTACCATTAATATAAAATAATTCTTTCTTTTTTCCCCCTTCAATTTCAGATCCCTGAATATTACACAATAAACCCCAATATGCTGGTGATACTGGGATTTTTCTAATGTTAGCAATTTTGAATGTACTCACAATGTTTTTGCCTTAGTGGTATGAAAGCAATCAGCACTGCAGAACAGGAAGAAAAGAGACCAGTACCATGTATTAGTCAGACTCAAAACATGACAAAATTGAGATTACCCCATGCTGAATACAAATGGGGTAGAAATGTTCAGAAACTGCAATCAAATAGCTTTGAATGTCAAACGAAATTACTTTGGGAGTCTTCTAAGCCCTCTTCTTACAGCACACTGGAACATAAATCCCCTACTTTCATTTGATTAGTCCAAAAGGCTATAGGATGTGTTATTAAATCTAGAAAACATGACCAGAGTCTTAGTCATTAGCGTCACTGAACACACAAATTCCTTTAGGTCTTTATTTTTTCTCGCTCTGTATGTTTTGAATGGAGCATGAGCAGTGAACTTTTAAAATCAAAGTATACCTGAAACTCACTGGCAGCTATAAATAATTAATGTTTTAAAGAAAATGCTTTGGGAGGTTTTTCATCTGCTCAATTTGAGTGTCACAGCAAAATAAATACATGTTTTAATATTAGAATATTAGAAACTGTGGATAAAAATATTTTGTTCTTTGCAGATGATAAGAATCTTTGGTTGACAAACTTCCCTGCAGTACAGGGGAGCTATAATCAGCTTTGACAACAAAGCTTTGATGTAATTAAGTCACGGAAGTCTGCACTTAATGAATATTTGCAACACTCTGCACATTTTGCTTTTTTTTTTATACCTGGGAAAACAGTAACAGAGTGAAGACAACTGTGCAAAAACATTGATATAAACAGTAATAACAAGACCTCCAATCCCAGAAAATGCCTCAGTTTCAGAAAGGATTTATGCTTGAGCCTTAGTTGTACTAAATTTAAGAATGAACGTAGAACTAGGCATGTAGTTAAATGCCCTCCTTGCAGACCCTTGAGTCTGCAAGAAATCTTTGCTTTCCTCTCATGGCTTCTTTTTTAAAGAGGTTTAACTCATCATTATCGTGACTGCATTGGGCCATGTGGCACAGTATCTTGCACTGGGCAGACATGCAGGATATGCCAACCACAGAAGTACAGGGCAAGGATTTAGTCCTCCTTGCTGGTAAACTCTTCCAGCCTCCAGTGGTTTGAGGTCCTCAGGTTGGCAAGATGTCTTGATGTTTAAGAGCCTTTGATGGATGAATTAACTGATTTTTCCCTCCACCATCTTTTTTTCTGAGCAGTTTTTTACAGATGTGCATTTTTAGTATTCCACAGGTTTGTTAACAAATTCTACAGCTGAACTATGTGTTCTTTGTATTGAAAGTGCATTCTGAAAGCTTTGTTTGATACCTACTAATTCTTGTACCAGGAAAACAAAATAAAAAAGAGTAATTGTTTCCTATTCTATTTATGCCTTCTGCAAGTTTTCCAGTGCCTCTTGATCTCCATCTTCATGATCTCTGTTTTTTCAAATTGAGGAATCACAAGGTGTTAGTTGCTCCTTGTTTGGAAGCTGTGCCAAAATTTGCACCTTTATTATGTTTCTTTGCGCCTTTTCTAGCTCAACTGATGTTTTTTCTGAGATGATTGGCACTTAAATGAACACAGGAATTAAGATGTGGGCATAATGGTCTACTGCTTGGAGTCCCTTTAAGTTCTTGGCTAAACCAATAGTTTGAATGACATGTGGCATAAGAGACAATTTAATATAAAATGGAAAAACTGGTCTGTGTGATGGGAAAGAGGGGAAGATGTCCTGTTAGATCACATATTGCCTCATGAGTCTCACCAGGGAAGATGTGATGCCCCTTTTGGTTGCAAAGTCCATGGTGTATTGTCGCTGACTGCTAATTTTGCACCTGTGTGGGACGCAGGTTTGTATCAGCTGATGCTGTGGAAGCAAGTGGCTTGAACCTTAGCTTCAGGGTCAAACTCTGCAGCTGTTGGTCACCTAAGCATAAAAGAATGCCTCTTCTTGAACGAGCCTTCAGGACGTGTGTTTTCTTGACATGCATTCTTAAAGGTCCCTCTTAAAGATCTACCTCTCAAAGATTTGTGTGGATATCTTACAGAAGTCTGATGTTGTTATAGTAAAAGTATAATTTCTGTACTGTTTTGCACATAGATTCTTTATTGAGGAAGCTTGTTTTTGGTTTAAAATACTCCATTTACATCTGCATCTTTGTTGAGGCTGTGACTATAACAACAATAATAAGTCATTGATTCTATGGAGTAGTTAAATAAATGTCAGTGATGACATTTCCACAAATACTTTTTTTGGTGGAAAACCAGTCCATATTTCCAGGAGTGAGAAATTATCTAGTCTCAGAAAAGGACACTATTATTATTTCTAGCTGCAATACAAACACAGTATTTTATTCAACACTCTTTTTATGTTTGCAAATAAGTGTTAGGGTGAAAAGGAAAAATAATAGCACCTAGACACAGGCCTGGTTCTGTCTAAAGATGCTACTGTTTCTTTTATTTCAGTTCATTTGTACTCAGAACACAGGTTCTGTTTGTGGAAAAAAAAATCAGCACTTTTCCCTCCAACCAAGATTTTTGTGTATGTTGCAATTAGGGCAACAGATTGTCTTCAATTAAAAAAAAAAATTCCATTTAAAGTTGCAAGTGTGTGTACACCTCTACAATGTCTGACATCTGCTTGATATACAGATATAGGTATTTGTTTCGACACTGTGACAGCAGCAGAATTTTTTATTTTTTAAAACATCAGTGCAATAAGATGACCTTAATTCTGATTTGCCAGTTACAGAGATTTTGAAATCAAGGGCTTTGATTTGTTTCTGATTTGTTTCCAGGCCATTTTCTCTAGTCCATACCAGTTTCTTCTGAAACTGGTTGTATTTCTGTAAGGTGAAAATTTTATTCTAACCTGCTAAGCCCCTTTTTCCCTTACTTCCTCCTCTTCAGGCCTTTCAAAGTTAGGACTTCATTGTTCTCTGCTATTTATTTACTGATTAGTGAAGGATATTTGGTCTCAAGAGGTCATACACTCTAAAATACAGGATGATCTTTGTCTTAGTGTCTGAGCCTGTATAAACATGCTGTAAAGCCCTCAAGTGCCTACTCCTTTCCAAGCTTGCAAGATGTGCTTCCACATGATACAGCTTTGAGCCCATTAAGTCCATCCAGAACCCAAATGATTTTTCATTCCTTACATCAGTTTTTGAAGGGCATTCACAATGCCATGCAAAGCCACAAAATAGAGGATTTTCCAGCTAACTATGTTATGATGATAAGATGCAGCCTTTCATACATGCTTTCTATATAAACTTGTCTGGTTTACGTAATGCTTCCTGTACTTTTAGTGAGTTATAACCTGGTGGTGTTCTCTGTAAATTACTATGAATAATTTCATTTTTTTTACTTTGTCTCCAAGTTCCTGGCATTGTTTCTTTCTCCTGATTTCATGAATTCCATCCAAAATGTGCCAGTTCCGCATAGTTGTGACAAAATTATTATTTTTTGCTCTTTGTAACCTTTAGGGTTTTGCACTGCTCCTCTTGTCATGAACGCCTCATGCGTAAGTACCCCTGCTTGCAGATCTTTTTTATTTTTCAAAAAATATTCTCTCTCTTACTAGAATCTGTTTTGAACAGCAAGGAAGACCTGAATAACATCATGTCAAAAGACAAAGGCAAGCAGAGAAATGCCAGAGATAAGTGCAGTTCTGGAAAAGTTCTAGAAGCAAAGTTCGGAGTCAAGGTCATTTGTGATATCAAGGGAAAAAAAAATAAATTTTCTTACACATGAATTCGGCATTATATGATTATTAGAGGATAATTCTGCTGAGGACTTGATTCTTGGATACATTTTTATTTGTCTTGCAGTATTCTGCAGCATCTTGGTGCTCCAGAGCTCTGGCCAAGTCTTGAAGAGAGTCTCACGAGGTACAGATATTTTGGGTCTGGACGCAGAGATAGTTCAGACACTCTGGAAAATTTGAGTCTTTGTTGAACTGTTTTGATGGAAACAGTTAATCTTTCCAAACTGTGTAATGCTCTTTCCCTTTGCTTTGTTTAGTTTGCAAGTTCTTTGAGGCTGGCCTACATGTGTTTGTGTAACAAGTGGTACAGAGGGCTGTAGTGTCACTTGGGTTCCTACTTCAGCAATTCATGATTAATCTCACTATTTCTTCAGAACAATGATGAACAGTCAGTCCCCTGAAAATGCACTGTCAAAGTGGTGCCCTATAACAGACACGTGAATCTCTTTACTAAATTCTTCCAGCTGTGTATTGTGGTTATAAGAAAAAAAGGGCATCTAGTTTACATTATTTTGTGACAGACCTGAGAAAATTGCCTTCTTCTGGGGATTTTTTCAAACCACTCTGTTTGCTGACTCCTAAAAAGGAAAGCAGGAGAAGTGGGTTTAAGAAGCTATTTTATGTGTGGCTGCAGTTTGGTGCCTCTGTTCTTCCTCCTTTTTCAGCCTCCACTCCTGCTGGGCCATTCCTTCCAATGCTCTGCTGGTGCAGAATTTTCTTGGGACTTTTGTGGATGTAGCAATTCAGGTGCATGGTCACGGTAGTTCTGTGTGCCCAGGTGCCACAATCTCACGTTGTAGAGAATATGGAAGGATTCTGTGCTTGCTTAAATATACTACTGAGGATTCAATTAATGTGAACTTTTCTGTCTCTGTTCAGCACTGGTGAGCCCACACATGGAGAAGGGTTCACTCCTGGGCTCCCTGGTGCAAAACAGGCATGGTGTGAAAAAGGTCAGTGAAAGATCACAGAGATGATTAAGGAGTTGGGGCATCCCTCTCGCATGAAGAAACTAGGGTGGCTGGGGTTGTTCTTGGAAGATAAGATTTAGGGGGATCTCTTCAGTGTGTGTATTAATACCTGAGGGGGTAATAAGGGAGAGCCAGACTGCCTCAATAGTACCTTATGACAGGACAAGAGATAATGGGAACAGGTTTAGTTACAAGAGATTTCATCTAAGCATAATTTTTTCTCTGTGGACACTGGCACAAGTTGCTCAGAGAGGTTGTGCAATCTCCACACCTGGAAGTATTCAAAACTAGACTAGACATGGTCCTGGGCATCCTGCTGTAGCTGACCTTGATTGAATAAAAGGATTGGACTAGATGATCTTCAGAGGTTCCTTCACCCTTCCACCATGATGAGATTCTGCTCTTCATACTCACTTTAAGTTATGATAGAATCAAATAATATTTTAAGTTGGAAGGAGCCCTCAAGGGTCATTGAGTATAACTCCTGCTCCTGCCCACGAGTGACACCATGTGCCTGAGAGCATTGTCCAAATGCTTCTTGAACTCTGTCAAGCTTGGCGCTGTGACCACTTCACTGGAGAGCCTTTTCCAGTGCCCAACCACTCCCTGGGGGAAGAACCTTTTCGTGATGTACAACCTAAATCTCCCTTGACTCAGTTTTGTTCCATTCCCTCATGTCCTGTCACTGGTTGTGAGAGTGAGGAGATTGGTACCTGCCCCTTCGCTTCCCCTCACAAGGAAACTGGAGTCTGCTACAAGATCTCCCCTCAGTCTCCTCTTCTCCAGGCTGAACAGACAGCCTGCTGCACCTCATACAGCTTCCTTCCCCTCAAGGCCCTTCACCATCCTCATGGCCCTCCTCTGGGCACCCTCTGATAGCTTAGTGTCTATTTTTTATAATGTGGTGCCCAAAACTGCACACAGTTGTCCTTAAATGGCTCATTAAATGGAACTTGGCTTTTATAAAAGGAAAATAGAAGTCTGTGTTGTTTCCAATGGTTATAATGTGTTACCAAGTGAAAGGCTTAGTTATAGTGAGTGTGATTTTTTTTGCTGCTGTAACTTTCATCTTTTTCTGAGGACTTTCTTTTTCTTCTTTAATTGTTTTGACAAATTAAGGAAGGCTTTCAGTAGAAGATGAAAATTCTTTTCTCTGCTGTAGGAAAAGAATCCTGGGCCCAAGTGCTCAAAAGTTTTGTTACCAGATAAGTTTTTGTTTGTTACCAGATTAGCTCATAAGTTTTGATACCCAGATATATGTTTAAGGCTACAAAAAAGAATCATTCAAATAACAGAATTGCTCAGAAACAGACTAATAGAGTAAAAACAGACTAAAGAGTAAAAAGTGCATTTTACTCTTGTTCTCCGAGTAAACTTCTCCCAGCTATGGAGAGAGGAAAGTGTTAAAGTCCCGCCACAGGTTCATTTTATTCTTTTGGCTCAAAATTTACCTGCCCTATTTCAGTTATATCAGTATTTACTAAAATGGTCACCTTCATAAAGCCAAGTATTCGGCTTTTCAACATTTTATAGTGCTTCAGGTATATTCACTGATTAAGTCTCTCAACATCCCTATGATGGCGATGAGTTGGTATATATTGCAAATTAATAGCTAAGGAAGTTAATAACTCAGTCACACAGCTTTTTTATTTAAGCTTTAGTCCTTTGACTTCTAATTACATGCTGTAGCAACCCTACTATGCTTCCCTGTTAGAGAAAGTTTTTTAATGAAGAGCTTTATTCCAGGAAATGTCTTGTTCCCCTCCTGCTGATCAAGAGAACTCTGCTGGATGGATTTTTGTATCAGTGTGGTAAAAATGATGGATTTTACTCTGAGACAAACTTTGGAAGGCACACTTGAAGTCTGATTGGCAGAAGGAAAGGATTTGGGTACATGTGGCATTAAATGAGGGCAGCAGTTGGTTAAATTGTATGAAGCACTGTCAGTCATTTACTAAAGACTTACAATGAAACAAGAAAATATGCTGGTAGCAGCACCTGGATAATCTTTACTCTTGCTCCCCCTCAAATCCAGGACTCGACATATTCAGCAGCCTTTTAGCTCTGTCTTCTGGAGAAGATAATCTGCACCCATGGCTTTCTTTCTATGTGAGGAAGGATTTGAGTTGTGGAAAAGGAAATCCTGACAGTAGGTCTGAGAGGGGCAAGTGTGCAATATTAAGCCAGCTGGTTTAGCTCTTGGAATGATTCAAAGAAGCCTTAAGATTATTCTAATATTTTCCAGGTCAGCTCTGGCTCCAACAGCTGCTCCAGCAGCTGGAGGTCTGTGGTTGTGGGCTGCTGCTGACATTTGCCTACATCACCTCCACAGGGAGGGAGAACAATACGAGTTGGTGTTTCTGACTTTGCAGTGCATGAATTTGCTGTGCAAGGAGAATCTCCAGCTTCTCAGCCAGTGTGGCTTTATGGCCCCTTTGGGCTGCTGCAGAGGTGTACGTTAGAGCCCAGATCTGTGCTGAAATAAAGAAGGAGATGGCTGCTACTACTTGTAAGGGCACAGCTAATTCTTTTTACTCATTTCCATCTTTGCTTGAACTCAAGGATTTTACCAAGTCAGTTCCACATTTTGCACCCTCTATAAAGATATGTGGCTGAGAAACATTTCCAGGTTTTCTTCCAAGAAGCTTGCAGCCTCTGTGAAATTGTGTATGACTGCTCAGATATTATTTTCATCACAGTTCCTTGTAAAAGGTGGTCAGATGTGAGACCTATGTTGATACAGATGTTTTTACTGGGTAGTGATGGTGGAGCAGGGCCTGGGTCAGAAAGGCAAAGACCTGTACAGTTTCCTTGATGCCCAGACCCAAACGTTTTCTCTAGGGCCAGATACATCAGACACTAAATCAAAAAATTGAGTACTTCTGTGCGTGCTTTTCTCTCAGAATGCCGACAAGCCACTTTCTGATCTCAGTGTCATTGCAGCTTATGTGACGCAAATTCTCACTCTCTGCTACCAGGCAATGTCTCTCAGGGGACCCATTTCATATTAAAAGATTGGCCTCTGCTCTCAGTAACCTCAGCATAAATCTGGAATAAATTTTATATTGTCAGCAACAATTATACATGTCATTCAGGGCACAAGTTATGGATACAGGTCCTGCCTGATAGTTGATTTAAAACTGTGATGATTAGAATGTTCCTCTCACTGCCTGGTACAGGTATTTCCCATCTGCTTAATTTTTGGCATGGGCTCATTCTTTCCTTTGGATCTTTTCATTCTGTGGTGCAAAACCAAACTTGTTTACAAGTGCTGAGTATGACCTGGCCGTGCTCATTTCCATCCATTGTCTTGTATCTGAGCAGACTGTCCATCAATAACTGTGACCTTCAGCAATTTATTTCTTCACCTGGCTATATTCATTCGTGGATGGCATATGTTGAGCACATGAATACTATTTTGGATGGCTCTTATTTTACCCATAGATCAGGAATAAAGTTGTCTAGACTCTCTTTCAAACTCTACTTTTTGTCCAATTAATTTGAAAATGAACAGTTCTTTCTTAAAGGAAGTATTAGCACCAAAAATGAACAACAAAAAACTTAGAGCAAAACAAGACTGCAAAATAAGGTTCATGAAAAATGTAATAAGTACAAACTAATCTGAAAGTCTGTTTCAGATTTGCAGATTCTGTGATAACCCTCCTAGTTTTTATGTTTGCCAAGGTTACTACCAAGCTGTAGGAGCTCACTGAATAAACCACTGTGAACACCGTGAATTCTCCCACTATATCACAATTACAGAAGTAGAGGCACTAGGTAAGTTTATGCCAGTCCTCTGGGAACATTTAAAAAAAGTTAAATAGCCCTTAAAATTTCTCATTTCTAACCTGTCATAGGTTTACCTCATGACTGCTCATTTTGCTGTGTTATAAAAGCAGATAGAAAATTAGATTTCTGGCTCAAGATCCCACTAAAACCATCATTCCTGTTTAAGTCAGCAATAGCCACATAACATTTAAGCCTGGATAGTAATTTCTTTCTACATCTACTCCAGCAACAGAGCAACACATTGCATGGCTTGAAATGCTTCTAGTCTAATTAGAAGAGCTTAAGAATTCCATAAAAAGATTATCTGAAAAGATCACTGGAAATAATAAATAAGAGGAGTCCAATTTCCCATTCTGGATATCTCAGAAATCAGAAAGGAATCTTTAAAATATGGATTCTGTTGATAAGATCATTAAATAGCTGCAATGATTTTACAGGCTTTGAACCCCAATGAGGAACTTCTGCTGTGATTCACAGGAAATGGGGGTTTTTAACTGTCTGATACACTTCCAGGTAGCTCCAAGTATGTGGATCCTGTCCAAATGCACCTGAGCACAGCACCTGTTGTGGGAAAGAGCTTAACAATGCACATAACTTTAAGTACATTAATTATCCCCCCTTTTTAGAGAGCATTACTGAATTGAGGGAAGTGTCCTTGAAATGAAGGACATTCATCTAAGCCTTGTTGGATCAGAAGAGAAGTACACAATATATTATGGGATTGCATTTGTGAAATAAGGACTCATTTATAGTTTCTTTACATACACGACTGAAAACACAAACTCTTGTTAGTTGATTCAGTAGTCAGTGGAGAAATTTGGAAGCTAGCCTATAAAATCACTCCTGTTGGGACGTTAAACAGCTATTAAAAATTGAATTGATTATGGGTTCAGTATAGTTCCAGAGAAAGGTGGTTAATGATTTTAATATCTGCCTTCTCAATAGGTTGACAAATCAAAAGAAAAGCCAGCTGCCGGGAAGCTGCAGTCAGAGAGTGCATTTTTACTTTTAAAAATTGAGTGCATTGTCAAATATATCAGCAAATTAGCTGACAAATGGGGTTTATTTCTCTGTAATTATTTTCCCTGCTTTGTTCTGTACCTCTTGGGTGGCTCCTGTCCAACTGAAGCAAAATGCATGAGCAGAAGAACAGGGAGGCTGGGAAAAGGCAGAGATCATTTTAGGATGAGCAGAGAACTACTCCATATGAGCCCAAATTTGGGGCATAAACTAAATGTACTGTAATGGAAGGATTGGTTTTGGTTTCTTATTTTTGGTAGGGTAGAAGAAGAGTTTCAGGTCAATTGTCTCTCAGCAAAGCCTCTGTCACTAGTCCAGGAATCCAGCAGTAGAGTAGACAGCCTTTATTCTTTTTCAAAACACCAACAGGGCTTTCCACTGTTCCTACTACAGTGGACGATCCACCCTTTAAACCATGTCAGAAGCTGAGTCCCCATGACTGTAGCTGTGATTGATGGCATGGTCGTCTGATCAGCAGGTCTAGGTTAAAAAACAGGTCATTAAGTCTTACATCTACAGGGAGACATGATCTAATACAAATCTCTGCTTACCTGGGATGCTAGGACCTACCTGGAGTTCTGGATGTACTCAGGAATCTGCCCTTCTGCATTTAAGTAGGAGATTCAGTCTGATGAAAACAAAAAGCTAACACACAGTTTGCATTGCTGGCTGAGTGTTTTACACCTGCAGAGGACAAAAACTGATGGAAAATTTTCATGAGGTCCCTTAAATACCATCCTCTCACATAATTTCATAAATTCTTACTACGCTTCTCTGAGAGTGTAAGTTAAAGACATATCTTTGGCCTTATATCCTGTTTCTAATGATGTTCTGGTTGACTAGGTAACCTATAAAAGTCCTTCCAACCAAAACTATTCTATGATATTCTGGTGTGACTTCGGCATAGAAAATAGCCTTTAACCTAAATTGAATGGAATCATAATTAACCAAAGGTTAAAATTCAGCCACATTTAGACCAAAGAGGAATCAAAATTGGACAAGATGGAGGAGGTAGTGCTGAAGAGACATTAGAGTTCTTTGAACATGTTTTATGGCTATTTAAAGTCCTCACTTTTTTTTCCAGGATGGGCTCTGGGAAGCCAGGAGTGATCTTGTTGAGGTACAGGTTGTACACTGTGGGAGGGGACAGTTTTGGATGGGAAGCTCCCTCCACACAAATTCTGTGCTGGTGTGTCTCTGCCTGCTTTAGCATGGTTTCTTCTGATGAAAAATCTCTACCTTGTCTCACATTTTCCCTTCCTCTGCCATCTTTTGAAATCTGAGATCTGTGTGTTTTAATGTTTTGCTTTATCTGTGTTTTTTTTCTGTTCTGTTAATTATTGCACCCAAAATACAGCCAGCAAAGTGGAATGCTTTTCACTTACATATATTTCATTACTCATCTACGAATGAGGAGATTCATGGCCAATGCAAGTGTCCTGCTTGAGAAAAAAGGTCTAAGTATTGTCCAGTGCTGATGCTAAGTGTCCATCCAGGGTATAACCAACTCTCACTGCCACTTCTGTAAGTAAGAGTATTCTTGATGCCAAAAAAATGAGAAATTATTTCTTGCTGCTGAAATGTAAAAGAAAGTGAAAGCAATTTACTCCCAGGGTGGTCCATAACACCAAAGGCCTTTCTGGCTGTAAGTCAGACTGAAAAAGAAGCCTATTGCAGTAGTATTGGGTAAAGGATGCTACAGGATCATTGCAAGCAATCGTAATATAAGACTGACCCTCCCCCCCCTTCATTGAAAGGTTTTAAAAAATGTCAAACTCTTCTCACAACATCTTCCAAGCTACTCATAATCAGCTTCTCAGCCATTATCTGCTTAAATTAATACTCATACATTAGATGATTCAGTACATGTAACATCACAGAAGATTATGTAAGATAAATCTTTGTAGAATTGCTATAATCAGATGGTATATTGACTATCACACATTGAATAATTTGTAACAAGCTTTTTTTGTCTGTATGTTTGTTTGTCTCTTTATTTTTTAGAGCCAAAGTACATCTCTTCCTGCTATGGTGCTTTATTTTCTGGTAACAGGCATATTTTTTAGCAGGATTAAAGTCTCAATCTCACCCGTTTGATTTATACCACGACTTTATCAGGATACTTCAGGTACTCATAGCAGTATTGAAAATTCAGCTGGTTCAGAAAGAAGGGCTGAAAAAGCTGAGTAAAAAGGAAAAGAATATCCTTTTAGAACTCCTAAACATACACAGATTTCAAAACACCAGCTAAGTCCAACTACTGATAATTGAGTTAGGAATGCCAAAGGGGGAATGGGAGGGAAATATTATGTTTTTAAGAGCAATGCATCGAGGTATGGAACTGGAAGGGTCCACTTGGGCTGAGGCAAATCTGTTTAGCATGTGCTCAGGTCATGTAACCATGCCAGGAAGAGGTTCATGTTGCACCCTAAAACTAGAAGGAGTTTTTGTTCCTTTTTGAGTTTGTTTTACTACTTATCTTTTCTTCTGACCTCTGTCTTAATCTGTGATCATGACAGATTGATGATTTTCAGTGCATGTATTGTCCTTTAGATCTTCACCTTTCCTAGAAGATTTTTATTCTCTGTTATGCTTGTGGACAGCATTCATAGCTCCTGAAGCTTTTGTTTTACTTCTGTTCCCATCCTTTTGGAAGATGAAGCTGTTTGTTTCCCTAATTATCCTGATTACCTGCTTGTGATTCAATGTTTTTTCTGTTTAAATAAGACTGCCTGGAAGTGTACTGCAGTTGGTACCTCTGTGACACCTATGAGCTCTATAATGGCACTAATACTTTCCCGTTTCTACCAGAAACATTTTTCACCTGATAACAACAAGGACTGTATTTACACTTTCCATCATGGCTCAGTCATCCTGTCTTCCATGAATAACCCTCAGGCCTTTTTCCCTGTCTGTCATCACTGACTAATGAGTTCTCAGCTCAGAGAAAAGCTTCTTGTTTCTAGTCTGTAAGTGCAAGCTGATGCCACTTTTGTACTAGGCAATTTGATTCCATTTCCACTACTCCTGTTCTTGAATGTCTCAGGTACTTCCCACGCAATATGCTAATGCTCATCTTTACCAATGACATCCCTGAGCAAATGTTGTAGCTCAGTCCCATTTTTAACTGAGGTTTTTATATGAAGATATGAGCTGTGAATGGTTCAAGCTGATTTTTCAGCTACAGCCATGGTCAGCTCCATTTTGCCCAAGAACTTCCATTTAAAATGCATACCACTGTATTTCTTCCACTAATCTCTGTCTTTTCTTGCTTAATAAATATTTTCCCACATGACATTTCATCAAATGCTTATCTCAAGCCAAGTTTGATGAAGGCCCTGGATTTATTTCACCTGTAAAGTCACCTATAAAAGAAAACTGGTAATTTTATTTTGTGTTGCCATCCTAACCATGCCCCTGATCCTTAACTCTTTCATGGGCTCCTTTTCCTTTGTCTGCTGCTGCTACTGGCAATATAGATAGACCTAAATGTCTCCTGGCAATACAACTCATCCTCTCATTTAAAAAATCCCTTGCTAATTTTTAAAACACAGTGATGTCTTTTTATCCCTTTAAAAACCTGATTTCTTTCTTTTTATAATCTGATGAAGGTTTGCCATCAAATCCAGGTTGCAGGAAGGCTAGAAATCATGATCTTTTACAACAGAAATATGTGTTAGGAAATAAAAGCCAAGTTCTCTCATTTTTCAAAGTTTAAGGTTTATTTAGGCTGCCACATGAAGTATTTATTGTTTTCTACCATTGCTACTTTCCTACACCAGTGCCTCAAACTGCTAGAAGGACATTAGCTAATTATTTAGCTAAAAGACACCCAGTTGCGAAATAGATGATATTTTTCTTTGTTTTTGTTTTGTCTTCTGATATGTTTTAAATGAAACATGGAGGCAGAAGACTAAGTTTGAAATAGCATCTGCCCAGGCTGTGCTTGGTTTTTATCTAGGGCTCTACACACCAGCCCTCCTGAGCTCCTAAATTCATTCTTTATTGCGAAAGAATGAATGTTAACACTACCTTTCATTTCAGTCTTGACATTTCAGCAAATTTACCTCTCTGAATCACTAACTGAACTCAACAAAAGGTTTTTATCTGCTAACTTTCCATCTGAGAGATTTAAAGTTCCAGATGACATTAGCTCTAGCTCAATGATGTTATTAAATTCTCACCTTAAATCTCGCATACAGAAAGCTCTTGTCAGGTCACATGAATGAGATGATTGCATTAGTCATACTACAAGAGTGATACTCATTCCACTAAGTTCACTGTATTCAGTCTGAAGTTTGATCTATGAGAGGACACTTCATATGTAACATTATATGATTTTCTTTATATCACGATGTTTTCACTAGTTATGTACTTGTCAATGCAATTTATACCCTCTTTGCTCTGTGGTATGCAATCCTCAGTATCCTTGCTGCTTTTGTTAAGATGTGATCTGCTACAGTAAAAAGAAAGACCCCATGATTAGTTTATTCGAGACATTTATTCTGTTCATAGTTCAGCTTGAAACTAACTCTACACTTTTGAAGTACAGTGTCCCTGAACTGGCCTCTGAATTGCAAAAACTAAATTAGCATGAATGACATTTTGCATGTGGGAATTTATGCAAGGTTCTACTTGTGAAAAGTTTAAACACACCAGCTGAAACATTGATGAATTATGAATGATTATAATTAAATGGTTTTATTTCTCCATTGTTTTTATTTCTTTTCCTATTTTTTCTGGCTCCTCTTAACCCAGTAATATCCAGATGGTTTGGAATAGCAAGATTTCTCTGTGTGTACATTGTTCTTGAAGCAAACCGGTGCCATTGACTAGATTTGGGGATTAAAATGAATTTATCTATGGATTAAGAACTCCATATGCCAGTTTTAGTGGGTGTTATGAAATAGGAATCAGCTAGCTACAGAATTCCTGATATACTTATGTGCTTTTATAGCCTAAATCATCTTAGTATCAGAGCTCTTCAGCAACTTGAATGCACCTACAACACCCATGCGAGTTAAAAGGGTTATCTCCTGATTCTCCTAACAGGATAACTGAAAGTGCAGGAAGATTAAACAGCTAAGTCAAAGCCAGTAAGAAATCTGCAGCAGTCTTAAAGCTAAAAGACAGTTCTCTGGGTTCCAGGTCATTGCCTTGAGCAGAAAGTTGTTTCTCTCTCCTTGCATAACAACCTGACTGAAAGCAGCAGTGCACCTCCCCAAGCGTTCTGTGCAGGAGAGCGCCTTAGGCAGGGCAGAGCAGGGAGGCAGTTGCCTCTTCTCCCTCTTTTTACCTGTAAATCTGTTGATAGCTTCCTTTGTGAAAAATCACAAGATGCTTTGCAGACCTGGATTGTGCCTTCCAGCCTTTCTGGTAATTACAGGAGGTTTGTAAGTACCAGTGTTTTATAACTAGTGAAAAGGGAAGATGTTGTGCTTGGTCATTTTATCACCATAAAATGAAGTGGCATATGAGCCAGGCATAGACTTTAGCCTTCCATGAGATTGTCCCATGTCTCATCTGTCAGATGAGGAAGTGCTGAGTGAGCTGGGGTTGTTTAGCCTGGAGAAAAGGAGACTCAGAGGCGCCCTTATCATTCTCTACAACTCCCTGAAGGGTAGTTGTAGTCAGGTGGGAGTTGTTCTCCTTCTCCCGGCAGCAACTGGCAGAACGAGAGGACACAGTCTCAAGCTGTGTCAAGGGAAATAGAGGTTAGATATTAGGAAGAAGTTTTTCACAGAAAGAGTGATAAAGTACTGGAGTGGTCTGCCCAGGGAGGTGATGGAGTCACCATCCCTAGACATGTTTAAAAACACAGGAGCGCCACACTGGATGTGGCACTCAGTGCCATGGTTTAGTTGAGGTGTCAGGGAACAGGTTGGACTCGATGATCTTGAAGGTCTCTTCCAACCTTGTGATTCTGTGATCTCTGGAGGAGACCCCACCTCACTGGTCAAGCCAAGGAAACAGCAGCAAGGCTCAGCAGTGCAGCAGGAATCATTCAGTAAACCCTTGCAGATGGTTTAAGGGTAGTTTCTTAAGTAACATTGGGGTATTTGTGTTGCATATAAGTCTCATAAAATAGCGATGACATTGCTTTATCAGAGTTCCTAAACAGCTACCCCAGACTCCTGTTAGCATGTGGGCCACACCAACTTGTAATACAACCCTTTTTCCATAACTCAGAAGCATGAAAACTGTTTACCTACATATACCTGTGTCACATTTCTGAAGTGAAAATATAGTTGGAATTCTGTGCTGAACAAAAGCAGATATGTTCAATTTGGTGTCTTTTTTTTTAATGTTACATGTTCCAAACAAAAACCACAAGGAAATTTCTGGGAGTCCTAGGCCACCACCAGATGTGCCTTTCTGGTGCTGGGGCTAAGTGCCTGTTTCAGCAAGGAGTATTTTGTATTCAGCCTTTCTTATCATCTTACCTTTCTTCTTGCTGTTTAAATATTTTTCCTTTGCTCTTCCATATTCCTATTTCTTTCCAAGATGTTATAATAATAATAATATAAAACAACTTTGATGTGCACTACTGGCTAATTCAGTATATTTCCCATGAGCCCTGGGACTGTTTGACCCGAGTTTCAATCTTCAGCTGGAGTACTTCTCCATGTCCCACAAGTCTGGGTTTCACTCTCTCCTGTGAATATACCAAACACAGTGCAAGCTGTATTTTCTGCTTTAATCTGCTGCAGGATAGAGCAGTGAAAGACATAATTTTTGGTACAATTTTCCATAAGGGTTACCACAAAAAGTGGGAATTAGCCTGTCTTTTCTTGGTTTCTTTCCAGTTGTGGCTGAAAGTCCCAATCTTTTCTGTGGTTCCATGTTGCTGATAAGGATCTTCATTTTCTTGTGGTGCAGTGTGGAGGTCAAGGGGTGATTGGGACCATACTATGGCTGGTTCCTGCAATACCCTCCACATTCCATGACCCCAGGACAATGCCTTTGCACTGTACTCCAACAAGAGCAGCCAGTGCTGAGTGCTCCAAAATACCCTGTGCAAGCAGGGTTAAATGGCTGCTGCTGCCTTCAGAGCAATAGTGCAGCAGTGATTTCTCCTTCAGCCTACATTGGCTATGTGGACTGTGAGCCAAATGGAGGAGATTTAACCTTATCCTTGGGATGAGCAACCTTATCCTTGGGATAGACCCAAACCTCTGCCCTGTAGTGCTGTGTGAAGTGACATAGGCAATGGTGTGATGTGCCACCAGTCTCCTGTGTGTAAACTTTGCGCTTTCAGGCTTTTTGGCCTTCCTGGTTGCTCTCTAAATCTTTTTCAGCTGAATGTATTGGTATTTATTTACAGCTCTGCCTTGACCGAGTTTTATATTATTCCTTCACAGGAAAACACATTGTTCACAAAAGCGAGGAACTAATAGCAGACTGAAGCTAAACCTAGTAAAAGCAGGTGTTATGCAATTTGTCACCACATGACTCTGCTAATGCATCTTTAGTCCAGGACTGCAGTACCCCTGCCATGTTTTAAAGTGCAGAAAGATAAGCGTACGCTGTACCCTGGAGTGCCTTAGTCTATAAATGTAATTCAGAAATATGAGAAACAGTGCTCTGAATCTGATGGCCTTTTTCAACACAATTACAGGAGCAGCGTGAGGTGTTGAACATTTGCAGCAAGGGTGCACACAGCAAACGGGTAGTTGGATGTGCAGGCTGTTAATTCAAGCCTAGATAAGCTTCTGACTAAGAGAGTTTTAATTTGTTTTTTACCCTGATATGATGCTTGTACTGTAGCAGTGTTACTGAAAAGAACCTATTACAACCTATGCTCATCTGTAGAGCCACATTTAATGAGGAGGATACCTCACAGCTTTTAATGGGCCTCTACAGACTTCAAGGATATGAATCTAAAAAAGCCTTGAATATCAAAATGATTTTATTTGGCCGCAGATGAAGACACTTTAATGTGGAAAAAGTTGTGTACTCTTTGAAATGAAATGAAAAGGGCAACACATGAAAAAGAGTATTTTCTCTCAAAATAGAGAGAGACAGAGGCAGACAAGGCATTTGATCCCTTAGTGCCTCATTTGTGTCTGTCTTTGTGCTTTCAGGATCACTTTCACAGAATGCACCAGGAATATCACTCCAATGCTCAGTGTTCTCAAACTCCTGCTGAATGAATGGAGATGGAGGACTTTCAGTACTATAGAAGAGAAGCTTAATTCCAGGAGTCACAGGAAAGCAAATGCCTCGGCTGCAGTCTGCAGATGCACACCCTCAGTCTTAAATCACGTTGGCAAAACAAGCCAGGCGAGGTTGTGCTGACCACTAACAATATTTCAAATGACTGAACGGTGACAAATCATTCCTCTAGTTACCCACTAAGACCTCAATGAATAATCAGAGCCTGTAATAAAGCCTGGAAATCAATAATTCCTGGCTCATGAATAGTTAAGGACTAGACAGAGGATGGGCAAAGCAAGCATCAGCAGATGCACCCTTACTGGGAAAGCACAGTCTCCATTATTTCATAAGTATAGAATCAGAGGAAGATTTTTCTCTGATATCACCCAGCAACAGGTGTTTAGCTGGTGCATGTGACAAGTGGAGCGTACTGGTGTATTTGGCTCTCTGTTTCTTAAGGGTATAGAAGCAGATTGTGTGAACAGATAGATGGAGAAATCTGTTTTTCATACATGGTTCCCTTTGATCTTACCTGTTAGAAGTATGTGATGTCTAAGCAATTTTCCTGGCAATGACCATCTAAGGAGAGGGTTTTGGGGTAGGCTAGAGTCCTTTGATCTATATGTGTGTGCAAATGAATGCTCATACAGCTGGATGGCAGCTCTTTAAAGTAGTACCATCAGAGAAACACAGTGCTCTTACTCACTGTATATATGAATGATTATCTTAGTATTATTACTTTGAGAATTTTTTTGCTCCCCTCCCATTTTGTATTCAGCCAGGAGTGTGAGAAAGAAGATATTTTATTTGCATTCTGATGGGGAAAAATTCTCAGGACTGGTTATCTTTCAGGTGATAATCAGTAGCAGATACTGGACCTGATGTTATTTGGCTTTGCTGCCTTTTTTTCTGATTCTACAGGTTGTGTATCTCCCAGCACAGAGTATGCTTGATGAGGCACTTTTTTCTACAAAGAGCAGAGATTGTGTACCCTAGGGCAAATCTCATCATCAGCCCCAAGGACTGTAATTTTCTCAGCTGTAAGGAATGTGGCCCATCCAGGCACTGCTACCAAGCATGGCAGGCTGTCTCCCTTTTCCTCTCATGCACTTGTGTTGCTAAGTCTGCATCAGGAAGACTTATTCCTGCAGTCTTGTGCACAAAGTGGTAACAGAAATGCACTGAGGCAAGCAGAAACACCACGTCGTCCTCAGTATGACCAAGTCCAAGGTCTAGGTCCTCTTCAGAAGAACTGAACTCAGATGGGCTGTGTCTATCTGAAATTTTGGTAATATTTTGGCCCAGATTTGGATGATGTTTTCAATGTATTTTATTCAGCAAGAGAAGCTGAACCTGCCAACTTTTGCCCTTCCTCAGCCTTGTGGGGCATTCTTCAAGGCCCTGCAGACACAGGGGTTCACACAGTTAACTGTCCTGGTTATGGCTCATTCTACACAGCGTAAGGCTTGAGCCTGTGCTGGTGATACAGGTGAAAAGGAGAAAGGACATGCCTGGTGCTGGATAAGGGAGCTCCTGCCTCTGAGGATATCCTCTGTACATTTCTGCTTCAATCAATCCTTCAGATATTGCCCTAAAGATTACTTGCCTTCTTTTGCTATGCCAGGTAATCCCAGTGTTTAACAATGAAGGATGCTCTTCCTGGCTGTTACTAATTAATATATTTTAACCTGTCAATAATTAATGTAGAAATTGGGAAGAATAATGCCGTGGAGGCTGCAGCCTGAGATCTGCTGCCTGGCAACTGTGGATGTGCATATCCGTTATATCAGGAAATTAGAAACTGGAGCAAGAACTGATCTGTCTGACATTTTGTAAGATGATATAAATGGGCCCACTCGACAAACACTAGATTTATGTGAGGGTATGAGTGATCTGTGTCTGGGGAAAAGATATTATCTCTCTTATGAAGGTGCAGTTAATACCAGGCATCAATTAAATATAGTTCATTAAAGCCTCTGGGTAATCTTATTTTTGGATGAGATCAGAGGAGCAACTTACAAGGACTGACAGAGGGGTTATCTTGGTAATAATCTCGACTTTTGCATCTAGCATCTCATAGGATGAACTAAGTGAAGTAACATCTAGACTGTAACAACAATAACCTTTTCAGATGGAGACTGTGCAGTGAAATGCAATAGTGGCTTACTGTGTTTGAAGTAGTTGCATTAGATAGGTTTATTGAGATATGCCAGTAGTGCTGATATGAAAATGGTTGGTTTATGCACTCCCTGTTCTCAGAGGGGTAGATTTGCCTCTGCCATGTTCATGGGGTGTGGCTTTGTCTAAAACATTTAATGTTGTATAGATGGAGTAGGAGGAAGCAGAAAAAAAAAATGGTACTGTTAAGAGGGTGATGTTTCATTGCTTCTTGCAATCCTGGCTAAAATATTCCTTTATATATTGAGTGTTTTAGTGGAATCAGTCTGAGTGTTGTTTTCTTCAATTGGACCTTTTGTCTCCACATTTTGAATTCCAAGTGTAATGCACTGGTTGCAGGAAATAAAGAAAGTGTTCAAAAAGTGAGGTGCCAATGGCAATCGAGATCTCGTATCTTATTTCCTGTTAGGGATGCAGCTGTCAGGCAAAGAGACAGAAGAAACAAATTTCTTTAACACACCTGGAAGAAACAGGGTAAAGCTTGGCATGGAGCCTAAATGTGCAGGGTAACTTCTGAGAATGTCTGACTTTCCTAGGTTCTGCTGCCAAAACAGGCTCCACACTTCATTTTGACATTAAAACTAACCACTTCTGGATTCTTCCTTTCTGTTTTTTGGTCTTTCTTGTGAAATCTTCTGTGGCTCCTTGTTTAATTTGTGTCACAGCTGCTCCTGTGGAATGAAGCATGCAGGCTGGCTGCAGCACAGGCTTGGGGCTGAAGGAGGCAGGGGAGAGACTGAGCATCACCACAGGCACAAGGAAACAAAAGCCCCCAGAGTCTGCTGGAGGGCGTCAGAAGGGAGAGAGAAATGAGGATGGGCTGCATGTTTGGGGCAGAGCTGGCCTCTCTGGGATCGTCCTTTCACCAGGGAGAGACAGCTAAAAAGGGGAGAATAGAGATACACTGCTCAGGAGACAGATGTGATTTTAAGACTCTAGATGGTAAGACAGTCTGCTGCCTTTCAGAAAGTAGCTTGCTGAAACTGCAGCTCTTTAAGTGGGATGACTTTTCCATGCCACTTTTTACATCTTTATTTGAGAAAAACAAAGATGGTGGCTTCACCAGCGCTTAGCATTACCAGCACTGGCACTTCAACTTGCAGATGCAGGGGAGAAAAACCATCTTCATGCTCCTCAGGTCCACCACCCCCTCGAGGTGAGAGGTCATTGGGGGGATTCCTGCCAAAAGCTGCCTTCCATGAAGTCCACAGGGTCCTGCAGAGGGCCAGGCACTTCTTGTGAAATGCTGTGACATTGCCATCCACCTCTTCCCCACCTCCTTCCTTTTGCCCCCTTCCTGCAGCATGGAGCTTCAGCCTTGCTTGCTCTGGGTATAGCACATCTACAGCTCTCTCAGCTCAGCACAACCTAAAGTAGGCTAGGTTTATGGCAGTGCATTTCAGCTAATCCTTGTTCATATCTGGGGTTTTCTGTTTCAGAGACAAGTCACGTCAAATACCGTATAATGAGAGAAAACTGGAAATGCTGACTTACTGAAAGGATTATTTGCCATGGGCTATTCGTACCAGCATGCATGTTGTTGGAGTTTTCTGCTTCCCACAACTCTCCCCAAAGCTTTTGGGATCCTCAGAAATCTTTTTCTAGTTACTATTCTGCTTTGTGGCTTTGGGTCTTTTCCACTACCTGTGTTAATTGGACAAACAATCATACACCAGATCCAGAGGAAAGAGATAGTCCATGGAATTTCTTAGACTTCAGTGGGATATTCAGAATAGCATGAAAGCAAATCTGATGATGCAACATGAGGCAAAGCAGAGTCCTTTCTCAGAAAACCCAGCTTGAAACATCCCTATTAACAAAAGTTTCTGTGCTCTACTTAAAGAGCTGGCAGTAACATAGCCTGCTTCAGAAGCACTCAATTTTACTGTATGACCTGCCTTGCTGCACTATAACCAGCACAGTTCTTTGTTGGGCCATGCTGGGCTTCAGTCCATAGCACCTGGCATCTCCTAAGAAAGAGAAGATAAGAGTGAAACATGTTTCATGATGCCAGACTCTGGCCAATGCCCAGTTTGCTCTCATTTTCAGTGCAGCCCTTGTGCAGATTTTTCCTGTGGGGCTTTGAAGCAGCAGTGCTGGAAAAAAGGTCTGTGAGACTGCTTCACCCTTTCAGAGCACAAGGATATGGGCAGCTTTCTGATATGAAAGGATTTTAATTAATTAATCTTTCCCCCCTAACTCAACACTCCCCCTCCCTGCTTCCCACCTGGCAGCTTTTCTGCTGTGCTCCTACCTGATGTTGTTTTTCAGGTTTATTTGCTCCTGTCTACGTATGAGAAGCTGATGTTTTCCTTGCCAAGGTGCTGTCCCTCACAGTAGAGCAGACTAAGCAGCTTTGCTGACCTGGGTGAAGCAGAAGGAGTCTGTATCTCATCCTCATACCTCTGCTTTAAGCTTATCCTTGGCTGCTGCTGCTGCTTGGCACCACCTGAGGTCCCACTGAAACCTGAGTTCTTCTTCCCTGCAATGTACAATTAAATAAAGGCAGCTTTATTCCCCAGAGCATGCATGGTGCAGCAGGAAGAAAGACAGGAGGTGCAGAAGACAGGAAAAGGGTAGATGGTGAGCTAGATATCTTTTCGATTTATGCTCTTAATGAGATGAATTAAGAAAGGCACATTTAATAGCAAATCTCACTACAGCTTTCTGAAACATCTTTGCTGTGAGAGACTTCTAAGGTTGATGTTCTCATTAGACAGTGTGCTACTGAAGGGTAGTTAATTAGCAAAGCCACAGTATTATGGCTGTTATGGTAGGTTCAATCACATATTGCAAAAATATGGGAGATATGAGCGTCTCCCAGTCTGTTTTCAAAATGCTTCCTTTTCTTCAGGCTGGCTAAATGCATAATTTCAGGGTTTATTCCAGTTCACATAAATATCCCGAATTCTCACAAAATATTTGTAACAGTAATAATTTGCTGTTCCAGCACAATTTCTGTAAACATTTAATCTCCCATGGTTTTTGTGTATATGTGTTGCCTTTCCCCCCACTGTTTGCATTCACTGGACATCTATTAATGCTTTGTAACCAAAGGAAAGAAATAATCTTTTGAAGTCTTGGCACTGGAGGCAGAAGCTTAGAATGACAAAAAATTATTGAGGTGATTTGTTTAAATGATTAAAATTTTTCCAGATTAGTTTTTCAGCTTATGTGTTTGAACCAATTATAAAAACCAAACAACAACAACAACAAATGAACCAACCAAACACACCAAATAAACAACCCCCCTCGAGCCCCCTGCATCTGAACTCCCATAAAATAAATGAGTATGAAGATATGATACATTCATTAGAAGCCCCACAGACCTTTATACAGCCATCAAAATTTTGTGTTATGTTGGGCATGGTGAGTTCATCTCCTTACACTTCTTTTTCAGATTTATTCTTAATATATAATATTTTTTTCAACCGCGATTCACCAAGATTGTCTCCTCTGTAATGTCAGAATCCAGATGATGACTGTCCAGCACATGGTCTGTAAAACTCTATATGGTTTTCTTATATTTTTCATCTAGTCCCATTGCATGTCTTAGGGGTCTCAACAAGCCTGGGAATAAAAAGTGGGAGCATATGACAGCAAAACAAACCAGCAAAAAACATTGCTATGGAAGGCATAAACCAGAAAAGACTTCACAAGAAGTATCTGCATCATTTTTACTGAGTGGCTCATTGAGACACAGCAAAATGCTTCGACCTTGATCACCCAGAAGGCAAATAGCAGAGCCAGGATGAAGACCCGTGTATTCTGAGCTCTGATTTTACCTACATCTCACTGTACAACCCTGCCTTAGAATCTGGTTGGTTTTTCTCTTAGTAAGCAGCAGAGCCCACAGAGATCTGGGAGAGCAATCCTACTGAAGGCAGTGAGTATGACTGAGGTGTTCTTTTCTTCCTCTGGTGGTAAAGACAGAAAAGAACATGAATCCCCCATTCAAAATAGAGTTAATAGATGGAAATATAAAAAGATACTATCTTATGCAAAGAATGAAAGATGCACAGGCTGAGCAGGGACAATGAATTACATGTTGGTGCTAAGTATCCTGCTTGTAGCAGTATAATTTTGAGGACCAAGAAATTCCTGTCCTGGATATGTATGCTGATCCACTGAGAAAATGTGCAATGTTAAATTACTGTGTCATACTTCTTACCCACACTGGGGTTAGACCAGAGGTTACAAACTGGGTTGTCAAAACAGCACACATGGGATTTCACCACTGTGAAATCTGCCTCTTTTAAACACCCATTCAAAATCTATCTTCACTTAAATAAGCTGGAAGGTGGGAAGGTGTGCCAGGGGAAGGATCACCCTGCTGCTTGTGTGTTTTACAGCTCTATTTCCCCCATCATCTTCTTCTGGCAGCCATCTGAAAGCAGGCTACGAATGAGGTGAATCTCTGGAGTGAACCTGGGGAGCCATCCATATATTTTATGTGATGTTTCAAGAACCCAAAGAAATAAGCAGTGCATCCACAGCACTAGAGGTTGTAAAAGCAACACTGTTGTGTTTAATGTTCCCTCTGCAGAGTCCTTCAGCATTACTGTAAAAGTAATAGTGGATTATGCCCACAATGTGCAGTAGACAATTTCCTTTGATATCTTTTTAGATAGAGTGAAGGAGAGGGATTTTCAATACTATCATAACCCACACGGCTCTCGTGATTCTCAGTGTGATTTTGTTCTCAAGGGGAGATAGTATGATTGAAGAAAATGACACTGTTGTGATGTCTACAACTTTTTTCCTTTTTTTTTTTTTTTTTAAGACTGCTTGGTATCAAAATGTAAATGAAAACTATTAGCAGAGCATAGAGTTAGGAACTTGCCTGATGATTTGCTGAACTTGGACCTCAGATTTCAGTAGCTTTTTTGCTTTTTGATTTTTTGTTCTCAGAAACATTACAACATTACTGTGAATTAGGTCACACATACACTTTAGGTATTTAGATGCATTTTTTCTTGAGGGCTAACCTATATATAGTGAGAAATGATTGAAGGCTACTTACTTATTTTGGAAGAATTGGGTCAAGTACAACTGGTCTGCTACAAGGCATTTGCCTTCTGACATGCTGATTAGAATATTGATAACCTAAGCAGAAATAGCTGTTTAAAAAGCATGGAAGGGTTTATCAGTAATCTCACTGAATTTCTAAAAATCTTAATTTTCCCAAAGTCATTGAGAAAGATGCCTCCACTCTTCTGTCTTACTGTCAATGTGAGCAAAATTTTAAGGGTTTGATAAGCACCAAGATTGTCCTCTTTCAAGTCAAGACTGGAGAATATTACTGAAATGATGAGATATGGTTTGCAATATCCTCTCTGCTCAGGCTTGGTTTGGCAGCTTGCAGTGCTGCTGGGTGGCTGGAGTACATCACATAAAAGATACTGCATTTGACATTTCTGTGACCTCTTGTTGTCTCTTTTGTAAGGACTTCATTGTAATTTTGTTGTTGGTCTTGTAGACTGAAATAGTAGTTGTTTAGGTATTTTTAAAAAAAAAACCTATATTCCAATTTATACTTCAGGTCTTGTTCCTCATTGCAGGCAAATGCATATTAATAGCAGGAATATTATATGTTTGCAAACTATATCACAGATGAAATCTTCACATGCCGTACAAAACAACTATTTGTGCTGAGATGGATGGATGATTATTACCTCTTTGTTTTCTTTTTCATTATCCTTTTGAATTAAAATCTCCTTGTAAAGCCATTATCCTTGCTTTAACAGCTCTCTATATTGAATATTCCTCTGCCTCTTCTACTCTTTTTTTTTTCTTTGCTTATATTGAGTTTTAATTTTCTGTGATTTCTGAGCTCTAATTTCCTTGTTGTTTCATATTTTTACACTGTCCTGTTCAAAAATTCAGTATGCCCATACTCAATTTTGTTTCTCAAATGCATGTAGGCCAAAAAGTAGCAGGAACCTTCTCTAAAAACTATATTTACAGCTCTAGTGGCAAGCACTCTCCTCCTACACTGGAAAGCTGTGAAAAACTGTCAAGATGTGAGTGTGCATTACAATGGTCCGGATGACTGGAGCTGGTTTATTTTTTAACCATGGCTTCATTTTGTCATTTACACCAAATAGAACAGGAAAGAAGCTCTTCCAGTAAAACCCAGCAAAACAGACCACACAACTACTCAGAATTACAGCATCTCAAACTACTCCACCCTCTTCTGTAGTGCTGCATAGACTGCACACAGGTACAACCACACATAGCAGGACCAGTTATGACTAGGTCTAATTCACTTTTCCAGTTCCAAAATAATCAGAATGCCTCCCTGAGTGTGATAGTACTTGGTGACTTCCAGAATTTTTCCTACTACCCACAAGACTCACTTGAGGACAAGAGTAGAACACCTCAAAATTGACACCTGCCACAGGAGGGAAAGAAGAGTGACTGTAGTTGTCATTGGTGTCATAGCTCCCTGAAATGACATTAGGTGCACTCCTTAAAAGAGGACAGTGTCTCACAATACAGAGGAAAGCAAACACCTTCTTGACCCCCTGTTGGTCTCTTTCCAATGTGAACAGGAAAGGAATATCCCTTCCTGTCCTTAATTTAATGGCTGATTTCACCCTAATCATCTGATGCATAGGTTTCATCCTGTACATCCGCCAGGCACCTTTCACAATGTGAGGATAGAAAAGGGGCTAACCTCCCATAACTCCCTCATTATGAGCTGAATTCTGACACTCCTCAAGCTGGACACTATTTTAGCAAGGGCTGATTTGAAATGTGAAGTCAATGCAACCCTTGGCTGCAATACAGTGTATTTGGAGTCAGCTTTAATTGAATAGTCCAGTTAGAGTCAATAGGAGTTCTTGTGAAATGGTGTCATTAATTGGAGTAAAAATGTTTCAATGTGGCTTTGTGTCAACTGGATGAATAACAAAATTATTTAAATTCTGTATATGTAAGATTTACCTGCAATGTAGCATTTTCTTTTTCTGCAAAGTTTTCTGTACTCAGGGTACACAAAATCATGTCCATGTTCTAAAGGAAAATACCAAGATACAAAAAATGACTGTTTTTTTCCCTCAGTTTGTATAAGAAGTTTAACTGACTATCCAATGCAAATTTAAAAAAATCTAATAGTAGAGAGAAAAAAACCATAAAGCCTTTGGCTACAGCACTGGTTCATTTTCTCCATTTCATGGTCTTAAACTACTGGTGGTATTAAGGCTGAATCCTCTAAAAACCCATCTGCTCTCAACAGTAGTTAGTATGAAATGGAGATAGGAGTAGTCTAATACTGAACTTCAGTCAAAAAGATGCAGGTGTGATGTCTGCTTCCTGCAGATGTCTGTGACAACTATTACTCCCCTGTGACATGTTCTCTCCTAGACAGCTTTCATGTAGATGATTTTTTTTTTTTTTTAATTAATGAGACTTCAGGTTTATGGAGGTTTGGGGAGGTTTTAATGGCTGATTTGATTTTGCAAAGTGCCCCTGTCTAAACCAAAGCTTCTTGCACTTATTAGATGAGATACCTTTCCATGGCTAAATGAGCTGCCAGGCTGGTTACCTGCTTGGTACTACTGGGAAGAAAATGCCTGACTTTTCAGCTGAGGTTTACCACTCTGAAGCCTTTGTGAAATATCTCCATCATTGGTCTTTCGGTGACTGATTTCTTAGGTGCTTTCTGTGTGCATTGAAGACAGGCCTGCACTCAGCCTCTTCTCATTGTTCTTGGGTTTCTCCTACTCTGGCACAGAAAACAAAGTGGGTGTGCAGCATAGGAACGGGGAGAAAGGAAAAAATGTGAAAAATCTCCAACAAGGAAACACAGCATCAAAAAGTGGTAGCTACTACTTCCTTTGCTAGGCAGATGATGGATGGGAAAGAAGGCTCATGAAAGGGTAAAGAAGTGTTAAATTCAGCTGTTTGGAAATTTGAGAGATGGAAAATAATGTCTGAGCAGTTGGGTGGGCAGCAGTCAGAGGTAGGGTAAGAAAGAGCAAGACCAGTGAGGGCTGAAAGAGATGAAGGGACATCAAGGGGGAAGGGACAGAAATTTAAAGTGAATAACAGACATAAGCAAAAGCGATGGAGATTATTCAGAGGCATATTTTCACTTTTTCTTATGCAGTGTAAGAGAGTACTGGCTCTGAGGAAGCTCCTGCTGGAGAAAGGATCAGAAAAGGAAGTGGAAGTAGGAGGAGGGAACAGGTTTTCCATTGTCAGCTTCTGCAGGCCTGACAAATAAAACACCTTTTGCTTATCTGAAGAGGACATACAATTTGTATAGACAAGTGTCATTGTTTATTTTCAGCAGATAAATAAGTTTGCTGTGGTAGGTGGGCATAGCTGCTTCAACTTGGTTATGGGGACATTACTCAACATCCCTTACCACCCCTGTCCTTCATCTTGTGAGTGGGTTACATCTTCAGCAGGGGCATCTTGTTTTTCCAGACCTTAATGAAAAACTGAGCAGAGCATTTTAGAACTGACTTAGGAACTCCAAATGACTGTCACACCAGACTGGCATTTTTGAGTGTCAGCACAGCTCTCCAAGCACTTCTGCGTGGTCTCTTGTAGGATTTGCTGTTATGAGAAAAGAGTCAGCTGTCAGAAAAAGAATGCAAGGCACAGACAGCTAGGTACTGACCCATCAGATCAATGGTTTGGCAAGAAAGCACACAAAGATGCTTCTGAAATTTTCAGGCTATGGTCTCACTGAATCACTCTGAATAAAGAAAATAATTTATCAGTAACTTACATTTGCTATAGGAAGACTATAATATCCTCTCAGGGTGCACAGAGGAAGATGCCCATGTGAAAGGTGCAAGAAATATTTTCACAGTCAATTAAGAATGAGATTCTCAGTAGAACTTTTCTTCTAAATTTCAGCAGCAGCTAGTTCATGTCCTGGGGCATGATCTCTTTGTGTAAACATTGCTTTGCTTACATAACGTAATAAGAGATTAATATCTTAGTATCCCTTTAACTTGAAATAGTCTGGATAAAGTTGCTTATTTCCTCCTATTTCTGGTCATTACTCTTTTATAAGTGTGACAGCCAGTCTTGCTTTGTACACAGCAGTCAGCAGTGTATGGCCCTGTTATTCATGTTCTGCTAGTCCACAAGTCCATTAATGGAGAACAGCACTGAACGTGGGATGCCTGTGTGATCAACAAATTGCTCTGGCTAATCCTCCGTGCCCTCCTTTGTAACAACAAATATCAGTCAGTCAAGAAATGAGCAAGACAGCCACAGGAATTCTCTTTTCCCCCCTCATTTTACGGATTTTAGGAAGTGGTGGTTTTTTTTGTTCTTTATGCATACAAACTTCATTTTGCTGCACAGCTTGAAATGCTGAGGTTTCAATGTGGACAATACTGACTCTTAAGCCAAATATAGAATTTTCTGAAACTTGTTTTGGGGCTTGGACATGGCATCATCCATCAGGGAAATCAAGCTTAACTCAGTCCTCAAATATGTCTTAGCTCTAAAATGAGAAAGATCAGTGGACCTAAGCAGACATTTATTTGGCTTATTGAATGGCTGAGCGGTTGATAGACCTGAGAAATTGGTATGCCACAGGGAGGAAAGGACCAATACAACTTCTGGTAGGAAGTTTTGTTGTAAGTATGGGCAGGTTTTATAAAATCTCATCCTTTTTAGGATAATATACACCCCTTACAGCAGTGGTTTAATGAATGAAGGATGGTAATAATAATAATAATAATAATAATAATCCTAAAGCCTTTCTATCTTGTTAGCAGAAATCAGTTAGCAGAATCTGGAGACTGAAAGGACTTACTGGAGGGTCCTCTCTCTTTTATTCCCAAACATCTACAGTTACTCTAACTTCAGTGTTATTTTCCAAATTGTTAGCTAAGTGCCCTATCTTCAGCATGGAAAGTTTATACTAATTGTGTCTGAAACTCATCTTACATAACAACTGTGTCACAACATTGATACACTATGAATTGACATGATATTCATTGATTTTTCAGCTCATTGCCTCTTGGTTATCAGCAGAAAGAGAGAATTGTAAAGTGCTATGCTAAGCATTTGAGACTCTACTGTTTAATAGTAGATGAACTGGCTTGTTGCTTGCTGATCTTGTGTGTGAAAATAAAAATGTCTGGTGATGTCCTGCTAAGTAGAAGGGATCTTTTCCTGCTAGACAATGACCTAATCCCTCCTGCTTCTGCCAAGTCTGACTGATTATTTTCTTCAGTGCTGGAAGGAATATTCCCCAAATTTGCCTATGAGACCCTGGCGGTCCCTCTGTGTTTTCCAATTTACTTAAAAAAAAAAACCAAACAAAACAACAGGAGGGCAATGTTTCCAACCAGCTGGGAATTTGGTTTTAAGGGAAGGGAGGTGCTCAAACAGAGCTGCACAGTGCTGATGTAATGCAAAAAGGAGAGATAACCAAACCAACCTTGAAGTATAGTTTTGAAAAATCCTTTCAGGATATATATATTTATATTTATATCTCTATATATAGATATATAATTTTATATATATATATGCTCTAGAAGAGCTATGTTCCTGTCCCCTGACTTCCATAAGTACAAGACCACCAGGAGCTGCGTGTTCCCAGACCATGCAATTCAAGATCACAGAGACCTCACTTTGTAAAGCCTCTCTTTGCCAGTCATTGCTGTGCAGTGTAGAGCTACATAAGCACATTTGTTTGCTATCCTCAACATTTCACACTTGCCTGTTTAGTTTCTGATGGATTGCTAGCAGAACACTTCACGTCTGGGAAGTCACACCCAGTCACAAAAGAGTTGTGGTCTCTGCAGTACTTCTCAAAAAAAACTTTGGAATGTATTTCTCAGGTGAAGATAGCGGGTGGGTTTGGCTTCTGAGATGGCAATAATAATCCCCTCTTTGGTCTGTCTTCAAGACATATCATGTAGTAAAGAGCTGAGCTAATGTTCTCCCCCCAACTCCCTTTCTGAGTGCTTCACTCTACTGGTGTTTCTACTGTTTTTCAGTTCCTAATGTGCCAAAGAGAACAGCTCGCTTTTGACAGTGAAATCACATTTGCAGGAATCCACAAAAGAAAACATTTGTCCTTATCTTGTTCCTGAAGACACCAACTGCCCCAAAATATGCCATCCTCTATATTAATTTTCTCAGTTGTCCTGTCTCATGTTGTGGATGGATTCTCTCTACACCCCCACACCCCTTTCCTCCTGTCCCTGGCATGGGACAGGGAGGAGCAGTTCAGAAAGATATTCCATTTGCATTGTTTATTTATAGCTAAGGGGGAAACAAATGGAGAAATAAGCAAATCATGGAAGCAGATTTTCGGCCACACACAAATCAGATTGGAACTGACACAGCCAACATGCTTAAATCCAAAAGACATAGCATTTCTGTGAAGGAGTGGGATCAGATTAGGGAAGAAAAACATTCAGATCTAAAGCTTAGCAAAAATTTCTGGTAGAAATAGGAGCTGACAAGGGTTCCTCCTCTGCAGAGAGCTGCACCAGAAAAGAGTATGCAGAGTGTGGTGCGAGCAAATGATTCAGGTGTCAGAGGGGGCACTACGCTTCTCCTGCACTAAAATGCAGCACTAGTGCTGCCTTGGTGGGACAGACACCATGAGGGGGTATTTAGACCTGGAAGTGAAACATAATCTCTACTTAGAGATGGAGATATTTATGCAGACTGGCCAAAACAGTGTTAAGATGGAACAGGAGCTAAGTTATTTTCTCAAATACTGCCTTCAGCTGTCTCAAAATTCTCAAGGCAGTGATAGAGATGGGCAAATTATTTTGCCCTCCTTCAAATAAAATCTTGCTTTGCATTTTGGAAATGATAAGGAAAAAGGAGCATAGGTGTAGGATGACACCTATGAATGTAGGAAAAGCAGCTGTGTAAAACTGAAGCACATACTGGAGAGCATAAATGACAGGTAAACAGACTAGAAAGACAGTGTAGCACAAAGGAGATACCACAGACATGCTATATATAAAAAGTTAAACCAGATTAGAAAGTACATTTTAAAACCAAACAGAAACAATTGGCATTGCCTGAGTTCTTATCTCCACACTCTGTTTGGCTTGTGATTGTAATTTAAGTAACAAATTTGTATGTTGGGCAGGTAGCTACACACACAAACCCTAGTTTCTAAATATTTTTGGGACTTGTGATGATTAATGTTGTTTCTTTTAGTCTTTCTTTTGTTCCCTCCTCCAAGATCCTTCTTTCCTTTCTTGCTTGAAAGAACCTTTCTGCATTATCTACTTTCTGAGCAGTGTCAGTGAGAAAAACATTGTTTATCTATCATGAAGAATTAGCAGAACAGCCAAGTACTGTTACAAGATCCCATGACTTTACATGTGGGTACATGTGTGCACAATCTGTGTGCAGATTCCCAGTGCCTGGAGAAGGAATGCACAAACCATTGGTCCACACTGCTCCTAGAATTGTCACTGAAAGGAACTCTTTCTTGTAAAAATTTATTATATTTAAAGTAGAATAGAGTGAAATTTCATCCAGTTCTCCTGAAAATAAATTCTCCTAGCAAAATGAGAGGTATTTAAATGTGGATTTCTCTTAAGCAAACAAGTATTTGCAAACTTACAGCTGGATTCTTCATAGGGGAACAGTCCAGCATTTAGTCCCCCTGGGCAGCTAAGCTTCACCCTCTGAAAAATATGAATAAATCAATATCATTTCACAATCTTATGGGTGGCTAAGCTGAAGCAAAGCCTTCACTCCTTGGACAGCACACACGTAGTCAGTGCAGTAGATATGCAGTCTTTGATCATGATAAAACACCTTTTCAATCCTGAGGAAGGCTGGAGCATTTGTGGTGTAAATGCAGAAGAGCAATGCAAGAAAGCATGTACAGAGTGGTTCATCTTAGAGCTAATTAAAATTTAGACAAAGAATTTACTTTTTGGAGCATGAGTCATTTTGATTAAACATTAAACTGTAAAATCAATCTTCTGATTGTTTAGTCATTATTCCAGAGGAATGGAGATTTATTTGCAGTCTCTTTCATTAAGTGCCTTTACTGGCCTTTCCACAAGTTACAGCATTTTTCAGAAGGTTACAATAACTTCATGCATGAACCAATATTTCTTCCCAGACACATATAAAATATATTTACTTACATGATCTATGAATTGGACCATGAGACTGTGAATCAGAAGGTCCCATTTCTTATTCCTGGTGTTGTCTTAGGCTATAGAGTCTTGTGCAAGTCATGTTAAAGACTGTTGTATCTCTGGCTATTGTGAGAAGATAGATCTGTGGAAGGGGCAGGCTTTTGTTAAAGAAGGGTAGAAAAAAATAAACTGGGCTTTTATTGGTGTAAGTGCTCATTATGCTGCTGAAGGGCTTGATATTTGATCCTAATAGCATGAACTTCAGGATTGTTGTAGAGATTCCTTAATCATTATGTGGCTGCAATAATTGTGATACCTGTGACATTTTCTTTTTCTGAAAGTTTTAAAGGAAGTAATGTTTCAGGAAAGATTGTTGTTAAGCTGTGAAAAAGAGCACTGTACTCCCTATCCATAATCAGACTGTATAAAACTTGTTGCTGGGGTCCAAAATATTCTGTCAGGGTTTTTATCTCAGGTTCAACATGCAGTGAAAATCTAGACTGGGATATGTGCATCATGTTTAGTGAGCCGATCAAAATGGAGTTCTTTCTTCTGCCAAACTGGAGACCTTTGCTTCTGCAGCTCTTGTGAGAGAAACATGCATCAGCCCCAACAGGCACATTCATTGTCTGTTGGTTTGTGCATGTGCAACTGATGGCAAAACTGAGACGTCAGTCCCAGAAACAGAACACGTTTTTTATGGATAAGGTGGGAGACTGGGTGTTGACTGCCCACTCTGTCGATTGTACATATGCAAATCTGAGTTGGAGAATAATGTTGGGTCTGGGGAATTTTGCTTGAATTTAACACCCAAATATGGCATCAGGGAAGCATACTGAGAGGAAATTTTTTATTAGACATATGTTCTGCGTGTGTGCTTGTGCATATGCATTCAGTGGTGGTGTTATATATGATTTTATAGATTAGCTAGATGTGGATGAAAAGAATGCTTTCTTAAAGGTTTAATTTCTGGGGTGTTGAGAGAGAAAGAATGGATCAATTTACAGAAAGAACATACAGTAACAGCAAATCAAACTGACAGTTAAAAACCCTATAAAATTTCTAGCACATTAGGAAAGCATTATGTATCTCATTACATTCAGGCTATAGGAACAGAGCAAAGAAAAGATGGCTAATTACACATGCTCAAAGAGAGCACTTTGGGCAGACTGGATAGGATCATGAAATTAATCAAGTATACATGTTGAATTAGCCTTCAAAGGTCAGAGAAAAATAAGCAGGACATGTGTGAAACTGATCTTCCCCCAAAAGCAAGTACACTCTACAAATTAATGTCTGCATCAAGACACTTTGTCAGCAGTTGACAAGACTTTCACACATGCTCCTGTCTCCCTAGGTGTATTAAATCTCCCTTTTTCAGAAAGAACTTATGAAGTAGGGAAAGAAGCATGTGATCTCTTACAAAGGACGTTTGGAAGTCAACCAAAGAGACCTTGTTATGAGTCTTTTTGATAAAATGTTCAATCCTCTCCCCCATGCCCTGCCTATTAAGAAAACGACATGATAGGAAACTTGGCAGAATACTGAATCTGAACGTGTGTGAGACTTTAACACCCCCAACAGCTAAACTACCTCTGCTGCTGAGAAGCCAGAAAAAGTCTCTCCTCCATTTGTATCTATGGGGAGCTTAAAAAAGTTTTTAGACTTACGTGCTTTATTGCTTTTGTCACTGACTCAGAAAGTGTTTGCTGCCTTAATTTGATTACAACGGGAAGATTTTTTTTACTTCTCAAATTATATATCTTGCACTTATAATTTTACATCTTTTGAGAAAAGATCCACTGCTAATGCAAAAGACCTCTATTTTGTCACAAAGTGAGCTTTGCAAAAGTCAAGTTACTATAACAACCAAGTACACCTTTTCAATCAGAAACCATGCTCTTATGCTGGTGCTCTTCTTTCTTTTAGAATCGTAGAATCATTTAGGTTGGAAAGGACTTTTAAGGCCATTGAGTCAAATCATTATCCTAACATTGCAAAGTCCACTGTGTTTGTAAAAATGCTACATCTACATGTCATTGAAATACATCCACTCCACCATTTCCCTGGGCAGCCTGTTCCAAAAGGCTGGATAACATAGAGAGATACCCTCACAGATTAACACCAGGTTTACATAGACTTAAAAAGTTTCACAGTTTGTACATGTATTGGAGAGACATGCAACATTATGCAGGCATATTCCTTTCCTCATCTCTACGACTAATCTGGACATGAAGGCAAGAATCGAAGAAGAAATTTTCTTTAATTGTTTCTGTACCAAAATGCCTATATTCTTTTTAGTATGACCCTTCTGAAAAGCCCGTGGAGAATACTAAGTAGGCTCATCATTGGATGAACTGTATTATTTACCTTTGTGGCTGGGATCCCACTGTACCTCTCCTTTCCCTTTCTGTGCTGTGGCTTCTCAAAGCTGCTGGCAGCTGATGGAAGAAGAGCAATCTTCAGACAACTTTATATATATAACTGAAAACAATTTTCAAAACAGAGGCATGGGCAAAATTGTGTAAATTATCTTTTCCCCACTTTCCTCACAAATTGCTCTCTAAAGTCCTTAAAAGTACTAAGAATTGGACCCTCTAACAGAAATGAGGAGACACAGTGTAGTACAATTTAGTTTATGACCTATCTGTTTGCTAAGCACAGTTACCTTTTTAACTTTATAATTCGCTGTCTGAAAAAATACCAATAGTCTTAGAATTACATTGTCAAAAATGGAAAAGTAGCACAGATGAATGCACACAAAAAGCCACAGCATGCAACTCAGCCTTGACCCTCTTCAATTCCATCTGTTCTCTCCAAGTAAATTATTACAGTGTGGGCTCTCTACTTAAAGTGCTGCTGCTTGTGAAAGAAAACAAGCTGGGGTAAGCTATTAAGAAAATAGTGCTATTTTGGCTTTTAGGATTAAGCAGGGAAAAAATAACTTCATTTAAGCTACTCAGAGATTTTTAAACCTGGAATTGGTCTTCCCTGGTGTCTATTAAATGAATAAGCCCCCAACCTTTCTCCAGAAATCTGTCAGAACTTCAGAAGAAAGGGTTTTGATGTATGCCATAATGGTTGGTTTGGAAGTGGTTGAAGGCAGCAGGAGTGAAAATACTGGGGAAAAAGTCTGTCCTCCAGGGCTGGAGTGTGCTGGAGAGAACCTGCTGCAAACAACCATTGTGGTACAGGAACTTTTCCGTGTCTCCTAAAGTGCAGATTGAGACCTGAAAAGCAAAAGTGCCTTTATATGTGCATCACAACATTTTGGATGAGTTATTCCGTGTTACTGTGTGTACCTTTGTCAAGCTGGACTGTGACCTTCCTTTATAGATGTGAGCAAGGGATTTGGAGGACAAGATGACAGGTGAGAGAATGAAGAGTTGGAAAAGGATGGCTAAGATGTGATAGAGGTCTGAAAGAGAAGCCTGCTGCCAGTGGTTGGTCAAGTGAGAGCACATGAGTGTGCTCTGCAAAACAGAAACAGAACATCTGGCAGCATTTAAGATTTTAGGTCTGTGAAGACATTGCATTTTTCTGATTACTGCACAGAAAAGAAAGAAGGACAAGACCTCATACTGAGTGGACAAAGGAGGTGGGATTAAAAAGGGAGGAAATCAGAAGTACTTTTTTCAGGTTTACTGAAGGTAAAATCTGGAAATCCAGTTGAGATTCTTGCCTGTAATAATGCAGAAAAAGAGAAAGAGAAGAGCTAATAGAACATACTCATTCAACATTACTGATGCCAACAAGACTGTAATAAGCTTCATGATGGAAATGAAGAAGTAGTAGAAGTCCTTGATAACGTGCAGGATCCACATATGATGCTCCCTACAGAATGGCAGTCAGACACCAAGGATGCTCCTTTGAGAAAGGCATTGTGATTCTGGGTTTTGTTGGGAGAAACAGAAGGGAAAGGGCTTGCTCCTCTGAAATGGATATGGAAGTCTGTGCTCTTCAGATCACCCCTGCTCCAGAAAGATAATTCAAATTGGAAAAGATAGGAAGGAAGGTTACTAGAGTAACTAAGAAAATGGAGATCCTTATCTTACAAACAGAGATTAATGGGATATGCTTTCTTTAGATTAGCAGTATTAGGATAAGCAGGGATGGGTGCCATCCACACGCACGTTAAGAGAGTAAACACTACAGAAGGATAAAAAACACATTAAAACAAAGAATGATGATGAAAAAATGAACAAAAGATTTATGCTATCTGTTAATGAGAAAAATTTGAAAATTAGAATAAAAGTTTTCAACTGTCAGGGCAATGTGGAAAACCCCTTCTTTAAGATTTTGAAAAAGGAATTTGATAGGTTTATGAGAGGAATTATTTGACACTTTGTTAATGATTTAGAATGCTGTCCCTGACGGACCAGACTTGCCCGCCTAATAGCATGTTCCTGGAGTGAATAGATGTGTATGTTATCAAGCTGAAATCTCTGCCCTCCTTACATTACTTTGGAAGCATAATTGACTGACTAATTAGTGCCAAGGGAAATCATTTGTATGACCACTGACATCTGTTTACAGGTGAGCTTCCACAAAATCTTGTTAAGCCTTGGAGAAAAGCAGGCAAATAACAAGAGGAGATCAAAAGTACAGAAAAAAATTAATAAAGGATCAAATGAGACAAGCAAGTAATGGAAAACAAGTAAAAGTTCTTAAGATAGAAATTTAATGGTAGGAGACAGAGAATCTGAGAATTCAGAAGTCTTACTCTTGAGCTTGTGTGCTGGGGAAAGTGATGGAGTGAGTAAGGCCACTCCTTAAGAGTCCATACAATGAGAAATAGGAAAACTTTATGAACTGTGGCTACTACTACTCCAGGAAGAAAAAAGCAGGACAGCACAGAAAGAATTGATGATGATGTGAGTGTGGGCCTAAAGCTGTGCTCAAGCTGAAACTTCCTGTGTATAAGAGCTCTTGGATGACAAATTGTGCTCAGGTGAAAACTGAGTGAGTTTTATGGTGTAGGTGGAGAGGAAACCTCAGACTGGGCTATTTTCTTCATAAGGGCTGAGCTGCTGCATGGAGTTTTCTTGACTACAGTTGACTTCAGAATCTGTCTTTGCAGTGACAGCAGGTGACTAATGTTGAGTTGGTAAACTGGTCACAGAAGTCCTCCCTAGAAGGGACTAAGTTGTATTTGGCACAAGAAGACTGTGCTGCTGAGTAGTCAGGGAATAATGTTATCATTCCTTCTGAGATATACAGGTGTCCTGTCCTGTCCAGTAGATCCCACTGACCTGGAAGGAAACCATTTAGACGCTAGTAGCATATGCAAGATGCCGGCAAGAAAAGCTGCTGGGTATCTTGCCAAGATAACCCAGTACATTAAAAGATCCCCAGCTGAACGTGATCAACATCTATTGTGTGTATGGCCAAGACTTCAATATGTTGAAATGAAGATAAAATATTTCCAGGAAAAGACATTATTGATGGATGGTACCAGCAGCTGGAAATAACTATCTGGGTACCAGAGGCAGCCATGTGGAGGAAGAAAGACACTGGTGTGAGCTTCTTGCACTTTTGTCAGGAATATGCCAGTGGTACACAAAAGTACTGAATAGAGCGTGTTACAACAGGCAGTTGGAAGATTCATCTTGCAATCATGAATAGACCTGAAAAAGTAAGCAGGAGAGGAGTTTGTAGTGTAGGATTAGCTGTGGGTACAGAGTGGGATTTATTTTAAAGGGGTGAATGTGAATTTCAGTGGGGTTAGGAGTTATGTTCATTAGGTGCATTAGAGTTTAGTATGTTGCAAACTTCTAAAAATTTGGTGTGACTCAAACTATTAATTTATTTCTCTCTTTGCCCAGGAATATAGTTGGATGGCTGCATTGAAAAAACATCCACTTCATGCCCAAATTTGAGCTTGGAGAATACTTTGGTAGAGACTGAGATCAGGCAGCTGAAAAAGTTAGAAGTGACACAATCTTAAGAAACTTTATATGGGAGATTTCTGAACTCTCATTTTGAATGGAGTGAGATAGGGCTTAAATAACTCAGATCAAACTTGGTTAGATATTGTACACATTACAGCTAGTCTGAGATGAATTCTTTATACTGGAGCATCAGATTTGTAAGAAATTCTTTCCTACTTACAGGAATGAAATGGAAAATACAGAGATTTTTTGAATTGATTAGCATCTTCATGGTACAATTCTGCAAATCTGGCTGAATATTTTGGTCTTTACATGACACTAGATCTCTTCTGAAAATCCATCTTTAAATATATGTTTCAAAGATACAGAGGCTATGGCTCTTGTAAACAAACTTATCCAGTGCCTGATCTTTTGCTATGGAAGCCTCACAGACTCAGGAGTTTGTAAACTCTAGGGTCTCACAGACTCCAGAATGAGGTGGCAGTATGCAATGTCCCTGGAGGGTATGGCATGTGTGACAAAGTGTGCTTGGGGACCCTTGCAGAGCTTGTGTGTGGGCAAAAGAAAATTACTGCCCAGTGCCTGTGAACCTTCACAGAGTCTCCATAATGCACTCACAGGGATGTAGCCCCAGAGGCTACACTTGGACTTGCTGATGCAGTTTTGGTTCAGTTCTTGCACTTTAAAACTCAAAATTATGGTCTTACCCAAAACAAAATAAAAAATTCAGGGTTACAGCCTTATATACAGCTGTGGGAGAAGAAAACCCAGAAAGCTTTGATAAATATATTAGATGCTTAATTGTTCAATTTAGTGCTTGGTTGGTAACAAAATCAGACACATATGGTAATGAGGCTCTTTTTTTACTATTATAAGACACTTTGGGACATTTTGAATATGCAGTGTGCAATGGTATATTAAACAAAATTGTAGTTCTGTATTTGACAATTTGGCTTTGTTAGCATAATACAATTTATTTTTATTGTAGCAGTAAAGGAGGAAACATGTTGATAATAATTTGCTTTCATTATCCATTTATATTGCTTCTTCCTACTCAATATTTTATTTTTTAAGCAAAACAGAGAAACTTTACAACCAAAGGAACTGACTGAAGGGAAAAAAAAAGAAGAAAAGAAATCCCAGTCTGATTAGTTCTGTTTTCAATAATATTTAGTAAGGAGATTGTTGAAATAAAAACACAACTATAATATCCATCAACTCTTCACATATTCCAAATATGTTTACAGGAAAGACTAAATATTATATTTTAAAACCAGCATGATAGTAAAACGTTATTGCACTTGTGATTCTCTCAGGATGTTAGAGGGAGATAGTTTGGAAGAGATTGTATCTTTTATTAGGTCAACTGATAGAACTGGAAAAAAAAAAAGAGGAGAAGCATATGAGATCTGTTTGGTTTTTTCTCCCTGTATCAGTCTTGTCTGATAAAAGGTATTGTTTCATCCTTCAAATATTTCCTCTTTTAGACATCTCCATGCAAAATCTTGCTAAAATACCATTTGCATCTTGCTAAGGTATTATTTGCATATCACGGCCCTTAGTCTTTTCTATTACATTCAGCTAACCCTAGATCTGTTAATTTTCTTTCAGAGCCCAATCCTTATGCACCTGGATTTTTGCCATCTGCATGGGTGGCCATGGACAGCTCTGCCCCTCCCTTTCTGCTGATGATTCCTAGTCTTGCTTTTCTCACAATCAGCTTTCTCTTATTTTCCCCCAGTGTCAGCCTCAGCAAAAAAAAAAAAATCCCATTTCTGTAGGTGGTCTGCTGACTTTCTCTGTGGTTTGTTTCTAATCTGAAGGTGGAAGACACAGTGAAATGTCTTTTTGGTTGCCTAGACTTACACCCCAAATGCACATTGCACTCCTACAGTGGGCTCACTGTCCCCCATTGGAGCACTTGTAAGGACACTGGCTCCTGCTGAATCTGTCTGGGAGATGCCTGTGTTGTGGTGTGGTCCATATTTAATGTGTCTGATGGTGGGTCCTTCCTGCCTGCAAGGAAGGAGTAACTGCTAGTGTGACTTAAAATCTGTGGCTGTTCATCCTCTGCAACATACAAAAGGAGACAATATCTGCATTTTGGTATCCTACATTAACCAGCCTTAAAAATTCCCATCTTGTGGCTTTGAGTTGCTCTTTTTGCAACGTAGGCATAGTCTGTTCCAGCTCTTAGCTCTGGTCAGTCATTAAATAAGATAGCGTTATTCAGCTAATTAAAAAAAAGTCTAGCAGAAGAGTGGAGTGTAGACTTCTGCAGGATGTACAATTAACCTTAAATGGGTGAGGAAGGGAAACATCAAATTAACAACCCAGCTGCCATTATTCTGTTGCCATGCTTGGCTTTCCTCTCCATGTTAATCGGACAGATTGTTAGATGATTTGAGAAGTTTATCTGACTTGCCGTATCAGCACAAAGCCGAATCCCACCGAGGAGGAGATCACACAGTGTTTCCAAAAGCATCTGAAGGAATTTATAGCTTGTGAATTACAAAAGCAGCCCTAATTAGTCCCGAGAGGCAGTTGCATAAGAAAAGCTGAAAAGACTGCCTCGTCATATTTGCTGCCTTCTTATGATTTTCATAGAAGATTCTGATAATGAATGTTTACTAACAACTGAGGCTCAGAGACTCCTTGGCTAATAACAGTCCTGAGTAAACAGCATCCTGTATTTGCAGTCCCACAAAAATAGGTCGGATACAGGTCCTTCTTCCATGTGTCAATATTGCCACAGGAGCACAGAGGTTTCAGCTGGAAGATTCTGTAGCCACCTGGGAAATGCCTGAAGGAAAATAAATGTCCTGATAGCCTAGCAGTAGCCAAACCACTTACAATGTGTCATTCTTCAGCATGTTTGTTTTTTTTTTTTTTTTTCTTTGAGGTGTAGGTTCTGTTCTAAACTGGGATATGTTCCTAGATTATGGTAATCAAAGAAGTTTTGCTATCAGTGATTGCATGGGATCTGGAGCAGGGATGTGGGTGAAGGCAAACCAGCACTCTTGAACACTTTTTAGGTGTTACCATACCTTACCATACCCTGTCCCATTCTCAGATTTTGTAATGATGCAAACCAGCTGCCTACAAAACTTTAAGGAGCCTGAATTTAGAAATTATCCTTGTGTGGGATCAATTGTATAGTGATTATAGGTGAGTCCCATTGAGAAATGGCAGTCTGAGAACTCCCTAATCTGTGACATAGTTATGAATTTCAGTCTAGTAACAATTTTCTTGCTATCTGCTTCAACAGCAAATGTGAACTCATGACGTGGCTGCCTTAGGCTTTGCAGACCTGAATGCCTTGAGTTACCAGTCATTAGGAACAGTTTTATTTGCTATTTACCTAAAATCCCTCAGGTCAATATGCATAACTCAGTGACACCATGAATCAATAGGTTTGACATTATATGATATATAAGAAGTTATCTTCTTAATCCCATAATTTACAGTTATCATCAAAATTTTGATATCTTTAATTTATTATATTGAGGAAGAATAGTTTTTGAGAGTTTTGAGTTTTTATTTCTGAGAATAGTTTTTCTGAAGTAAATAGTTTCAAATATGAAAACCTACAGTTAGGCATTGTGTATGAGTACTCAATTTTTCACTAGCAATGAAGAAAACAAAGTGACTAGGGAAATCAATGGGAATTGCTGGAAGTTCTGTATTTTTTTTTAAATTGGGTTGTTTATTTGGTTACTTTTATATGGATTTATGTGCTTGTCATTAAGCACCCAAGTACAAAACTCTTGGCCTCGGGTAGTTTGTGATTTCTCTTCTATTTATCTTGATTAGAGGAAGATTGCAAATCCCTTACAGGAAAGCAAAGAAAATGTTAATTCTCTTCACTACTGAAAAAGAAATATTTGAATTAACACCTGATGATTAAAGAGTTTTATTAGTTTTAAAGGTGAAACAGTACCTCAGATGTTCAGGGGAGAAAAGTAGGGAAAGAAAAAGAAAAGATATGCACAGTAGGAAGAGAAATCTGAAAACTGTAAAATGAGATTAACAAGAGTATTTCTCATTTAAGGTTTATGTTTGATCATGAATTAAAGGCCTTGGAGCCAAAATAATCTGCCTTTTTTTTTTTTTTGACTGTTAGTTAGTTTTATTTTTAATTGTAAATTCAATGGCAAGATTCCTGATCAGCATTCGGGTGTAGTATTTAACAAGACAAATCGCGTTTTCTGAAAAGATATGTGCAGAACTATAATACTTCCTGTTTGTCAGTCATGGTCTTTGTTATGTATAAAGTGGTCTCTGTTTGACTGAAGCACAGAACAGGGACACCTGTGAGATCGCATTCCTGAGGTGTGCTGAATGCCATTGAAGCTCGCTGACTCCTTGAATAAGCACCTCATGCAAACACATCTTAAAAGATCAAAAAGCTGCAGGTAAGTAACAATTCATTGAAAAACTTGCACTCTGCTGCACCAATGACTTATTTGATAGGATGACTGTCTATGCTGTACATTTCTTTAAATACAAATAATAGCGGTATCTTTGCTCTTACTCTAATAGAGGATAAGTGGTACTTTTGTAGTGGTATTTGTTCATTAAATGCTCAGCAAAGGTGATGTATTTTGCCACTGCATTAAGTTGTTACAACAATGTAGTCCTCAGGCATTAATTCTGCAGTCTTATGTGCTAAAAAGCATATTTTCTAGGCCATTAAATAAAATATGTAAAACATTGAATGGCTTTGAATATCAGATTAAAAGCCATTCAGCCCCAAATTCCACTGACAGTGAAATGCCATCCTAACATCCCTCTGTCAGATTAAAACACGACAACTCTGAGTCTGCACGTGCTGTGCTGAGAGAATTGCAGCAGGATCTGTTTGATCACTGAAGCAAGAGAGAAAGGACCATGATAAAATCTTGATCTCTGTCTGATCCCTGAAACCATACTGGCTAATTGACCAGGTCTGCAGTCCTAGTAAGAGAGAATTATATCGGAAGTTATGGAGAGGAATGACCCTTCAGATAGACCCTGTGATTTTGGTGTACTTGCTTCTGCCAACAGGCTGCCCAACTGGCACTTGTCAGGTGATGACCTTGCAGAAGATGAAACAGAAAAAGCAATGCTGGTAGGAAAAGAAAAAAATTGTTAAGAGAGATTGTTATAACCCTAGATGTTAAGAATTTTAGACTTTCTGAGTTAAAAGGCACAGACCCTCAAGAGAACACTACATTTGACCTGAAGTGGTAGAGAAGGCTTCCAAAATTGATTGACAGCACTAGGATTATAGATATGTAGTTTGAATAGAAGTGTGTAATATCACATGGTAGAAAACTTGGAGTTTAAGGTTTTAGAATATAGTAACATATATAAAACAAGATAAAAGTTTTAGAGCAGTAGCTAGTCCTTCTTCTTCACCTTCTTCTTCAGAGGTTTAGCTGGTATTGTGTAATTAGACAGAAAAGTCCACATTGTGGGACACAGGTGATTAGTTATTAAGTTAAAAGTAAAAACAATTTAAGTGTCATTTCTAAATTAGATAGTTTTTCCCTAAAAGACCTTATAGAGATAGATATGGAGCCCTTTTGTAGCTTGTTAGTGAAATGCTATAGAACTCATGACTTGTAAGACTGTAATATAAATAAGAATTAATAAACATCTGAGTCCAAACACCAAATGCCATCTCTGTGCATTTAATCCCAACCCTGACCAAAGCAAAAAAAGAAGATAAAAATTGACAAGAGATGATATTTTGAAGTGCCTTGAGAGCTCCACAGTAGGACTTAAAGGACTCCCTCTTTCCAGCCTGTTAGCAAATAAGTAATTGCTGAGAGTCAGTCAAATGATGAATTGAGACAATGGTTATCTACAAAAGGCTTATTTACTGTACCTTTTATCTTTGAGGCCATGATCTTTCTGAGGGGATCTGCAGATGGCTGCCATTTACCCAGACAGACGAACTCATGTACAGGAAAAGGAGAGGCAGAGACACCCAGGCTGACATTTCTACTGTGTGGTTTGAAGGTACAGCGTAAAGCCCAGGGTCTGTACTGTCCTTGGGGTGCTCATCTGCAAAGGTGAGTAAAAGGCTAAATGGATCTAGAGGAAAAATGACTGCAAAGGACAGATAAGGACTATGTTCCTGTGGATCCATTTCTATGCAGACATGAAAACAGGATGAATGCCAGAGGACTGCTGACATACCATGTCATGACAGCCACCTTTGAAAGTGAGATTAATTGGCAGCAGACCTACTTTGAAGGGATCTTGATGGCTGGGTATGAATCAGGATCATGGAGGGGCAGTCTGTGGGTGTCTGTTGGCAGCTCTTGGCTGCATGTGCACTCTGTGGGGCACAGCTGAGTGCAAAACAGGCCCTTTCTCAGGTAAAGATGGAGAAAGAGCATTCAGAGAGTGCTATGAAGGGAGCTGGGGAACCTAAGGAACAGGTAGGAAAAGGATGGAGGGACAGGTGATGAGGAGGGGTTGAGAAGGGAGGTAGGAGCAGTGCTAACTTAATACACAGGCAGTCTATAGCCTTGAAAATGAGAGATAGGCAAGAGATTTATAATAATTTAATTGAGGGAATGACAGTGATAATCCAGGAGACCTGGCAGGTACCAATTAGAATGAACAGAGCGAGGGGAAAATGTTTATGATAAACAACAGCACCCAAATGCTTCCTGAATTTGAGGGAGATGCACAAGAACAAAATGTTTGCAGTAACTTATCTGAATCATTAGCAATGTTTCGCCAGGTCATTACTGCACTGCCCAGAACTCTGAGTCCTTTATTGTTTCTCCATTCAGTCTTTTCCTTTTCATTTACTAGCAGTTTTCGGCCTGCTCGTGCAGGTTTTGTTCAAGTAGATTTCCCTTTCAGTCTCAAATTAGTGAGAGTTTCACCTAATGCCTGAAGTGCTTGGTTCTTCAAGCTATTATTTCAGTATTGTAAAGCCATTATTCATCAGCAGTCAATTTGTGTGTGTACCTGATGTGCTCTACCTGAATTAAAAAAAGACACTGCAAGAAACTGTAAGACAAAGCTTGGAGCACTGTCCATGAGCAGTTCTAAGAATAATTTTTACTGATGAACAAAGTATAATTAATTTTAAATTAATTTCTAATGTTTATAAAAATTGTAATGTCAGTCGGGGAGTTGTGCTTAATTGAGCACAAATAGTTTTGTTTTGTTTTTTTAGTAGTTTCACGGTGATAGAAAATTCAAAAAGAAGTACTTCAAATTCTGAGCAGGTATATTCAAACTTTTTCTATGATAAAAGGTATAAATGCTGAAGACATCTGAAGTGACTTTTGGTGAGTTTCTACAAAAACCTGAACATTTTTGAACTCTTTATCATTGTGATGCGAAGGAAGTTTTCCTTTGCTTTGCTTTGCTTTGCTCTGCTCTTGGATGTCTACATTTCTGCTGCCCTTAGCATGTGAAGTTCTCCTCATGACTGTGTCCTTTGCTGAACTTTTCAAGTGTGCCACTGGCATCAAAATACACTTTACTTTTTCCTCTGACTGTCTGCCAGCAAATATCCTTCTATGCTCACCTGATATCAAGGAGGTGAATATCTCTCCATGGGTTGCATAGCTTATTGCAGAGTCTCTCTAATTTAGAATGCATTTTTACTTTTAGCTTCTTTGTTTTATGACGACTTTGGCATTTTTTTCTTCACATTTTACCAACTTTTTTTGTAGCTGTGTTCATTTACCTTAAACCCGCGTTAACTTTCCTCTACCTTTTCTGTACTTGTTTTAGAAATTTGAAAAAGCCCTGTGATGTTACCTGTGCTGTGTGATTGGCAAGAACATTCTTGCAACCAATTTTTTTGAAAAACAACTTGAAGACTATTTTTTACTTTAGATTCATGTTCTTCAAGGGAAGTGAATCTGCATTCTGGCTCAGAAGCTCATTTCTTGGAGCAGAGCCTTTATGTTTACTCATTTATTTATTTTCATTGTTTGGTACCATCTGGAGGTGACTTATTTTGTGGGAAAAGAAAAATGAATCAAACTTTGCTACGACAGAGGACCTCAGGAACTTCAATTACTATCCACAATATTTTGAGAGCTAATAAAAGCAGACAACATGCCATTTCCTGATGAAGTCTCTCCTCTTCACACATTCTTTCAGGGCTAATCTAGTGCTCTGAGAAAGGGTTCTTGTGTTTCATAAAAGGAGTCCTTCGTTGTCACAAGCCTTAGCATACTGCTTTGGTACACGTGCCCCTGAAACACATTTCATGCCTCATCTGTTACCTAAATGAGATGTGAAAGCATTTCACACCTCGTTTACATTTGCGCAGTTTTACGGAGCAGCATAGATGCAGTTCCACTGAAAGTAGCGAAATGAGGTCACCAACCCCCTTCTCTCTCCTTGTATTGCATCCACACGGCCTGATCCTTTCAGTTCACTAAACTGGAAATGAATATCTATTTTTCTGAAGAAAGTTACTGCAAAAAAAAAAGCCAGCATCCACCAGCGTGTGGCAGTCATTGGCATTTTACAGAGATGTAAGCTGTCCACGCCAAAAATAAAAATGTAAGCTATGCATTTACATGAGATATCTGAACCCAGAGTGATTTCTCCTGCACTGAGCAGAATATAATCAAGGTGAATAAACAGGAAAATTGACTAAACTGATATGAGAATAACACCACAAAAAAGGCAATAAGAAATCCGTGCACCTCTGCTACCCCCTCCTTGGCTGAGTTTGCAGCAGAAAACTGCCAAGAGTGTGTCCAAGGTATCAAGGGCAGCTGAAAGTCAGGGCAGATCCGTGGCTCTGGAAATCCTAGGTGCTACTCCAGATCAATTTCTGGAGAACTGCAGGGATTTGACTCCAATGTCTGGGTTCTTGCTGCTTTATATGGTGCTTTTGCACCAGCAGAGACAAATTTCTTCGTTTTCAAAAAGAAATTGTTATTTTTGAACTTTTTGTAAAGAGCTGTGTAACAGAGGACAGTGAAGGTCCAAGAATGTAGTGATACAAATTCAGCCACTTCTGTTCTTTTATCAGCTGAACTCCCAGTGTTGAAAATAGTGGAAATAGAAACTTACAAGGTGCCCTCACTGTTTGTCACCTTGCTGAGACACAAACTGAAAATACTAACTTTCTTCGCCAGGGAACCCTTGTTTTTCTTCTGGTGCTCTATGTTTTTTTATGTGATCAGGGTGCTTTGGCTGAACTTCAGCTCACATAATTCTGAGAGTATGAAATAACCATTTACGTCTGAGCAGTCAGACTTGACGGCTGCTGTGAAATGAAAGAGACCACATTTCAATATCGTGGCTGTTCTCATAGGAGAAAATGGGGCATGGTTTAAAGCATGATAAGAAGTGAGAGCCTTTTACTTTTTGTGTCTACAAAGAAAAACTAAGTGTGTGTACTGATGTAAGCCAAGATGAATCCCTCTCCTTTACCTTCTAATGAAAGGAAGACATTGGGGTAAAAGAGAAAATTCTCATATGTTTCTGAGATGAGGCCATACACAGCTTTCAGTGTCCTGCCCCACTGATACTAATGGTTCTCATTTCATTTGATATCTACAGGAAAAGCAGATAAGGGATGCCAGTGCACAAACAAAGAAGCAAACAAACCAAAGCTGTCTTGGCTCCCACCTTGTGACAGAAGAAATATTATTGGCCAAGTGGAAAAGGACAAAATCTTTTGAGGAAGAAGTGCTATTTCCAAGCTTTATGAGAGGAATCGCAAATATTAAAAATGAATGAACTGGAGATTACAAAATACTGGTTGTTTTTACAAAAATAACGAGAGGGAATGTGGTGGGCCTGGTGGAGATAACTGAGAATAATGTGCTGAAATGCTTGTCTTACAAGGCTCTGGGGTTAAATCACTATGTGAGCATGAAGATTTAATGACTCAGGTTTCTTTTAATGGCTGTCTCTTTGGCTCAGTTCTGTCTGGTGCTGTGGCCGACAGGCACCCCTGGAGGAGGCACTTGGAGTGGTTCACAGGATCCCTCTCCTTGTGTTCAGCTGTAATGAAACAGGGAAAATAGTTTGGTTTGCTCAGTTATTCAAGCATGTACCTAGAATGGTTTTCTCTCTCTCTGCTCTACGTTTTATGTTTTCCTGTTATTTTGTGCCTGCTTTTTCTGCAGCTTTCAGGCAGGGCCAGTTAGTGAGGTGTCTGTCCTGTGCTACAAGGCACTTGCATACATGGATAAACACAGCTCAAAGCAGACTTTTTATCTTGTGTGGGCAAGTGTTTTGGCTGCTTCACTGGGGAGCAGAGCCATGCTCACTACATTCCTGATAAAATACCCTCCCCTGATTTTGCAGCTTGCCACACCATTGTGAGGTTCAGAAAAATCCCAGCCCAGTGTTTTTTCTGGCCTCTGTAATGCTATAAGTGTCAGGTGTATATTTTATTTCCCATTTTTGTTGTATTTTGATTTGCTTTCGCTTTGTTCTGGCTGCAATGTGTTGGAGGATTTAAGGCATGATTCCACCCTTGCTTTTGCTCTGCAAGGAAACCTTCCTGAGAAATACCCTGGGAACACGATGCTTCTTCAATTCATATCTGGAAACACTAAAAAGAAGCAGTATACTAATTGATGAGGAAAAATATCTCCAAGGCTACATTACTGTGTGTGGATAGACTGGAAATATTTACAGTGAACCCTGCCAGATCTGAGGAATTAGGTGCAGTGCCTGCTTTTACCATGGGAAATTTGACCAGCTTTAAAAGTACTAAGGAGATTTATTCACAAACTCCTGGAAATCCGGTATTTGAAGTTGTTTCAGGTCAACATAAATGGGCAAGCAGTTAAATGGGGAAAGTGACATTTTCCCTGGCTTGGCACCCAAGTCCTACTAGTGATCTAAATTGCAAAGCTCAATGTTATGAAAGAACTTCACTGAGCATATTCTTCAGGTTAGTGTAAAGGTCAGAAGTAAGTATCCTTGAAGGGTTCATGTTGATCTGTGGTAAAAAGTTTCTTGGCTTGAGCTCTGCAGTTTCCACTGCCAATCTCAAATCTGCCAGACCTCTGCACCAGTTGCTTGCAAGTGAAGGACGGTTTGCACAGGAACTCTCCATACTCTATACCTCTGAGCAATAAAAATAATCAGACTTGAGATCTAGTCATATCTGCTGAAAAAAACCCACATGAAGGCCTCTTGGAGCAGTCTTGGACCATCACAGCTCTATCACAGGCTAGGCTGATAGTGCCACAAATGCTAAACTAACAGCTGTGGAGCAGACGAGAAGGGAGAAAAGAATGGTAAAGCAAAAAATATGGAAGATAATTTCTCCTAAGTGGATAACAGGATAAATGAAGAAATGGAGATGTAAAAAAGTTTGAAAAAGATAAGGGGAAGCCCAGTTGCTTAACTAAGGCCAAATAATTCTGATTTTGCCTAGCAAAGCACCGCTTTATTTTGCTAGGCAAAATAATGACATTTTTTGTGCAAACTTCAGCATTGGAAAGAGTTGTTGTTTCTCAAATGGCTAAAACTGCAGTAAGACCCTTATGTAACATAGAGACTTCTGTGGTTACACCTGATGTGAAGCAGAGGACTCCTGACCTCTGACTCACCTGGCTAGTATTCAGTTTCTCCTGCTTAGATTAGCCTTTTCAAAGAAACTGTTGGCTACTTGATTTGGGAAGGGTTTCCTGCTGTTCTGCAAAATGTTAAAGGCATATGGCAGTGCTGCTAGAAAACGTCACAGATTCCATCTATGTTCTACCCTAACACGGGGGCAGAAGTTGTGCTACCTAGGAGGGACATGGGAGCAGAGAGAAAACTTGTCATTACTTGGATACTTGCAAAATTTGGATTCTTTTCCAACCTATCTGGAACTTCATGATCTCACTCTAAGGGTAATGGAGTGAAAAGCTAATGAAAGTCAGGGGCCTGAAGAAATATTTTGTTTTTTTCCATCTGTCCATTTCTCAGCAACTGTGTCTCGTGTAGGCAGATCCCCAACTAAATTGTGAAATGTTGCATCCATTATCGCGGCATTTACTGTTTAGATGAACATCTTAAGCTGCCAGAATATTCAACAGTGGAGCCCTCAGTGAAAATATAGTGTGCTCCATCAAGAACTTGGCTGTTCTTACATGTCAAGTGTCTTTCAGAAAGACATTGCTTTATTTTTGGCTTTATTTAGAAGAGCATGGAAGTGTCAACAATTTATTCATGGTGTGAGACAAACAGATATTAATAGAATTTTAATGAAGGCCTTTCAACAGGATTTGAAGGTTTTTTTACTGAGTGTTTTGTGTGTTCCTGTTAATATCGGGAGAGTGAAAAATGCAAGTGTCATAGGACAAGTATGGAAACAACTTGCCAAAGACAGCAAGAAAGAAGAAAGTAAGGAGACAATTTCAGCTGGGCAGTGCCAGAGGCTCTGTCAAGAGCCAAAGCCAAGACAATTATTTACAGATTTCCTTGCAAATTATGGTGTAATAGAGTGGACAGACTTGGGGACACTTGAAATGCATCTTCACGTATTACGCCAAAGTGGAAAGAGCCTTCTTGTTTTGGGTTCATCCCGTGTCTCTCTTCAAAAAGTTACTTCTTATTTCTGCCTTTTTATATATCTATTTCAAAACAGCTGCTACCTGCTAGTACTCTCTTAAAAGCCTATATTCTTAAATACTCAGAGGCACAGCTTCAGGCCTCCGGCTTCCCATCCTTACACTTCAGTGACCTTAATAATGCCTCTGCCTCCTGAAGTGATAAAGAGGGGGTGTGCTTCTGTTGGGCCCTGCTCTCTGAAGTGAAATATTGAAGCTTTTATTTTGTTAGTGAGAAAATCCTCACTATGAACTCTCTCATCTCTGACCCCGTATTTTGTTACTGTACTGTAATCTTTTTGCACTAATGCTAGTGCTAATGTCAACTTTTTGCGGGGAGGGCATGATGTATCTATGGAAGGCAGCTTCCAAAGACTCAGTGTCCTTCCCTGACAAAAATGACCCTTTCATTAGTGGGCAAGAACATAAAGGTTGGCTGTCACCAAGTGCTTGGTACCAGCCATCTGAATGCAGTAAGGGTGCTTGTGGCTTCTCTTATATTAGTCCACAGATCAGCTTTATAATCATCAATTTCAGTTCCAACACAGCACACTGCTGAAGGGCACAGCTTCAGATGCAATTCATTCCCCAATGAACACTATTAAGTCCATCCCTTCTAAATCCTTCTGCCTTTATATTGTTAGAAATATTGCCTGCTCTTAATGTAGTGCATGGCTCAGTCACATTTCCTTGGCCCTCTGCAGTTAATTTGGACAGTTTGGTGGCTCTCACCTGGTCCTTGGCCTTTGAAAAGCTGTAAGATGCTAGGGGTGATGTGGCTGGGTGCTTATTCAGGGTCCCAGAAAAAGAAACCAGATTCACAGTAGTGATTTGGTGGGATGTGTAGATATAGGACTAATTAACTTAAATCTTAGTGTGTATCAAAACAAAGACCTGTAAATGTAGACAAGTTTTTCCTCAGTCCCAGGACAGATTCCTCACATGGAGCGCTGCCACCTACACTTGCCCTGTTAGACTTGGGCTTTCAGTATGGAGGCTACAGGGAATCAAAACTAAAAACCTTGCTCTTACATAAGGCTTTTAAAGGAGCTGAGTTACAGCTAAATAGTAATTATACTGAAAATAGTTTACTAACCTCTTCAGGAAGCCAATTCCACTCCTAGGTTTAATCCAGAGAAAGGTTTTATTGAAGTCAATAGAAAAATTTAGGATCCCTCCCTCCAGCATCCAAGGGCCTCAGGGTATGAAGAAATTGCTGCAAAATACTGTGGTGATGTCCTAAAGGGAAAACCCAACACAGCAGCTCCAGTTTGGTTTGCTCTAACAGCTTTTGCTCTTAGGAGCACATTCCATTTCAGGTTTTTAAACTTTTATCTTGGAGGGCAGGGCAAGTTCACTGCTCACATCCAGCAGGAGCTGATGCCAAAAGTACAGTTCAGTTTGATTCCTGACACTGAACACAAGCAAAAGAAAAGAGGAAACAAGTATTCACTGGCTATGAGGGAGCCTGTGTTTGCAGAAACCCTTCTTCCCTCTCCCTCTCCTATTTTTTTTTACTTTCACTCTATACAGTGGCAGCTTGTTTTGTCAAGATTTCAGCCTGTGAAATAGCTGACTAGTTTTACAGTCTTTTATGCATGCTCACCTGCACCAGGACAACAGAAGCAACAATATGTTTCAGCTGCATCTTGGGGGAAATGCATTGCAATCACAAGAGACACCAGACAGATCCCTTTCCCATTAGACTCTGAGAAGGACTCCTGCACCTGCTCATGCTATCAAACACCCTTGGTCCCCTGGGCAGTGTGTGCGATGCAGCTTCTTTCCCCCAGTCTTCAGTGCCCCCATCTCCTATCTGCTAGTTCCATTTATTATGCAGGCCTCACGGGTAATTGTCCAGTCTTTCCAGCCTCCTGTGTGCATGACCTTGCCCTTAAGATTTAATTCTGAAGGCACTTAAAAAAAAAATCTATTTTCTCCTCCTGCTTTCCTCCCTTTTATTTATTTTTCTATGCATGTGTCTCATGTGCTGAATATTAAGCAGGAAAACAAAGATGTATATCATCTGGAGCACAGGTGCACCTACCAGGCAGAGAGGGAAAACAAAACAATTCATTTAGAGGGTTTTGATTCACTATTGTCCGCTCATACTTTATTCGACAGCCTGATATGACACCTTGAGTCCGCCCACGCCTGCATGCAGCTTAGAATGGAGATGTTTTCTTGGCTCCTCCACACTGTAAATTTTTTGCCACAGCTCCACTTGAAGTTGCTTGGCACGGGTGCTTTGCTAAGTACACTAAAGTGGGGGAGGATAGGGAGGGGATGAGAGAAGAGTGAAGAGTGAAAAATGAAAAAAAAAACTAAAAGGAAAAAATATGAAATAAAAAGAGTGTCTCAAATATTTATAAATTTATTTATTTCACAAATTTTCTAGTCTCAGCCCTATTGCCTAAAGGCAAAGTTTCCATTCATTTTCCTGGTCTGTGGCTTTGGTGTGTGTTGGACAATCCTTTGTCTAGCAGGACATGAGAGCAGAGATCACCTCTGGGTGACTTTGGCTGGAGGCTTGAGTAGCAAGGACAGAAAAGCAACTTCTCTGTAGAAGTATTTTCTTTTTGCTTACCAGCTTCAGTCTTTGTTTTAGAGGAACAAGTGGTTAGTCAAGTTCCCCTAATATTTTATTCTGTTCTGCTTAGAGTAGGCAGCAAAAATGACTCTTACATGGCTTAGGGGTGGATCTGCCTCTCCTTGTTTTTCTCTGACTTGCTGCATATCCTTGTAAGGTCACTTCACTCCATGCGCTTTTTCTTTCCTTTCTTGGTCTCCTAAAACTTTGAGCTCTTCTTGATTCAAAATGTTGTCTTTGATGTGTTTGCTTTATATCTTCCACACAGGAATTGATGAACTCTGTGGCAGCAGTGGCATGTGGGTGTAATCTGCTCACTGTTGTCTTACCTGGTAGAGAAGGAGATGGAATGTGAATTGTCCTGATACCCATGTCTGTGGCCTCACCCCATTTTACTGTAAATCCAAGGTTGGACTAAGTTCATTTGTTTTACTCCGGAGCTGGAGGTAGAGAGCAGCACTCCCCACTTCTTCTGGCCCTTTTTAGGGTGCTGTAAGCGCACACTGGAGAAATGGAGAGTTGGAAGTGCAGTGATTCCCACATTATTTCTGCTGTAGCTCTGCCACTGCAGGCTGCAGAAAGATGTGTATATAGGGGGAAAAAACCCCAGCATCAAGTTATATGTTTACGGACTATGAGCTAACTCTTGCCCCCAGGAGCAAGATCTTGGAGTTTTGACAGATCCTTCAAATCATAAACATTTTTTTTTAGTGGAAAACCAATTAAATTGTTCGGAATTGCCAAGAAAGGATTAAAGAACAAAGTAGAAAATAACCTTGGTTCACTCCTATCTTTAATACCATATATATTTCTCATCTCCTTGTCTCAGGAAGAATGTAGTGGAACTAAAAAGGATTCACAGGCAAAGGGAGTGAGCAAAGACAACTAAATAAACTAGGACTCTTCAGTCTGGAAAAGACATGGCAAAATCTTGAAAGGCACTGAGTAAAGCCTACAAGAATTGATTGTGTGCTGTTTGTGCCAGTGGGAGAGCTAAAGTGCATGGAGTGAGGCTCAAGAGAGCAAGGCTCACACCAAACAAAGAGCAGTGGGCACATGTGTGCAGCTCTGCCCCAGAGTTCCAAGGGAAGCTGCATAAATCTGTCCAGTCTGTCAACTGCTGTGGCTTCAAGATGGTTAAAGTATTTCACAACAGTAAAAAAGATAATGGCCACAGGAGGAGCCTGAGATCCGTGGATCTTGGACAGATTCTGAGAGATCACCTTCCCTGAGGAATGCCAGAAAGAGCAGTAGTTGGAGTGAGTAGCGATACCTAACACTTTTACCAAAATCTTCAAGCTAAAGATCAAGGATATTAAATAATTATAGGCACTGTTGGAATAAGATATTTCCCTAGGGCAGGAGGAGGAGGCAGTGAGGAATAAAAAACAGAGTGGCACATTAGGACAGGAAAGGAAAACCTGGGAGAGGCTTCTTTGTGTATTAACAAGATGTGTTAACAGAGGTTTTGCCATGCTACCTGGCAGGACAGTGACTCACATGTTTCATAATCTGCTGTGCCAGCCCTGGATGAGGCTCATGGTCATCTCTGAGCCAGGAGAGATGCACCAGTTTGGAAAAGCACTTAATGAATGGGCTACTAGAGGAAAATCACAACCCATTTGCAAAGAAAGATAAAAAGCAAAATAAAACTTTGGATTTGGCTGAACTCAAGTTACTAAGAGAAAAGCAGGAAACTGTTTCCTCTAAAAAGAATTAATTCTCTTCAGATGGACATCCCTGGCAGTGTTTAAGGCCAGGTTGGGGCTCTGAGTTTAATGAAAGGTGTCCCTGCCCATGGCAGGGATTGCTGGACCTAGATGATCTTTAAGGTCCCTTAAAACCAAAACCATTCTGTGATTCTTTGATGGCACATGGAGGACTTAAAGAAATTTTCCTAAAATGGTGGGTCAAAAATGGAGGAGTGTGGAGTGCAGACTAGCTACTTTTAGCTAGTCTTTGGTGGGTTAAATGAGAGAAGGACCAAAGAAAAGTCCTTATTGAAAATCATCCTGTGCATGGAAAGAGCATACCTAGTTGACAATGGTGGTGCAGTATTACCCTAAAAGAAATAGCAGAAGCCACAGCTCAAGAGAGTAAGAGATAATCAGGTATTCTGAAGGATAAAGTTCTGGAAAAATTACACTGGGTTAAAATATGCTTGAGCTGTAGAAAGCACCCAGGTAGGAACTGGAAGGAAATAAATAGTGATCATATGTAGAGTTTAATTGATAAAGAACTCATGGTGAGCCCCATGACTTATGACCTCTGACCCTGGTCCTGTGTTTGTGGATGCAGCCACTGAAGGTTGAGATAATGATGGATGGGGTGCTATGTTGATTTATGCCTGCAGTTATCAGGTTATTGTGATCAAGTTTCAAGTTTCAAGTGTGCTTTGGTTGTTTGACAAAGTTTTTCAACAACTCCTGACGAGCAAGATCTGAACTGGCTATATCAGTGCAAAGCTCATCCATCCACATGAGGGCCCTCATGAGGGTGAATGTGTTTATTCTTTAAACTGGATCTGTTCCACTGCATTAAGCATTGAAGAGGGTGTTTGTATTTCAATTTAAAGAAGTTTTATTTCAAGTTCCTTTAGTCTAATACCAAAACAGAGTCTAGAAAAGGAGGAGTTGCATTTTTATCCAGGAAGTCAATAAATAGTAGAAAAAATCCCAAAGGATCCCCAGCTGTGAGATGGCCTTTACACCCTTTAAAGAAATCAAACAATTTGTTCTTGCATATTGAATATGTGAGAACTTGCCCTTCTGTACTACTTTCCAAGCATCTGCACATGAGAAATAGAAAAGAGTAATCACGTAATTCTGGGTGAAAAGAAGAGCCTATACCTTTCAATTTCTGTTCTGTGTCTTGATCCCACTGTGCATGGTGGGAAAATTGATGGCTCCAGGCACTTGACCAACTGTGTTTACCAAGCAGTGCTTAACCAGCTTGATAACGATTGCTAATTCTGAGTCAAACAGATTTATCTCTGTAACTCAGTCTTTCTGTGTGCAATAACCTTTCTGCATGAGTTGATTTTCAAAGATGGTTGGTGAAATGAAGTTGGATACCATTTCATTTGTACATCTGCTACTACTGTTTTTATTTACTTGAGCTGCTAAATTTTTGTGCAGCTTACAATACACATAGTGTTTTATTGGGGGTTTGAAGAAAAAATGTCTCATCTATGGAGCTGAGAAGCAGAGAAGAAGAGGGAGCCAGTGGACATTTTTCCAAATTCATAAGGAAGAAATGGAATGATTTGCACAACTTCAGAAGATACATGTGCCAATGCACTGCCACTGCAGAGCATGAATTTGCAGACTGGCCTTCTGAAACCTGCCCAGAGCCATTGTCACTTTCCAGTTTTGAAATCTGCCTGCTTGGAATAGAAGCACATAAATCTCTAATGCTTGTGATGATGCATGCCAAGTGCATTTCAATGGCGCTTGCTGTAATGACTGATTTTCACACATCAACTACGGCCTTGGACAATAGCTCTGACACCTAAAAGCATGGTTACCTGGAAAATGCTGGTAGTGGAACGTGCCAGAATTTTGTATTTCTGACATTGGTATAGTCCAATTATGGTGGGATTATTTTGGGCGTTTAAGCAAGAGAATGGGACAAAATTCTCTTTTGTGAATCTGTTTTACAAGTGATAAATTGGACTTCTGTACCATAAGTAAACCATATCTATACTAGAAAGCTTCCCAAATGCCCACATGAATCACAAAAATGGTAGACATTCTGTTTGAAGAGAAGTGTTCTTGTTAAAAAAAGATTAGTAGCTGGTAAAACATCAGATACAGACTTATTTTATGTGTTACAAAAGGATTTATTTTTGAACTGGAATTGTCAGAAGGTACTACTTTGCTGCTGAGCAGTGAAGCATTGTATGACAAAATAGACATGATAAAAGGAACGATTTCTTATCCCAGCAGATTTCTAGCTCTCTAGAAATACCAACCAATGATATCTAGAAACATCATTTGAACTGCTTGAGAACAGCTGGTTAGACCTAGAAGGAACTGAATATATATAATCCACTTATTTGACTGCTGGAGAGCAAGTCCAGGGAGGAGATATTGATGACAGCAACAAAGATAAGGCAGTGAGGCACGGTGATTTCAAGAAGAGAAGAGTGCTGCTTTTGAAAGTGACCCTTCCCCAGTGACATATGACCAGATGGCCATTACAGGAGCAGAAACAGCTGATAGAATCTTAGGAAATGAACTTATGCAGAACACATTCTGATTCTTTTGGTAAATGTTGTTGTTCAAAGATGGAGCAAAGTGTTTAATAGGATCTGTTCTCTGGGCATTAGTGTGGTTCAATGAGTCCATACAAAAACTACACTAGAAAAGAGAGACATGGTATGGACTGCAAGTGCTGCTGAAAATGTCCTCTTGGTATGTGGTTGGGAAGAGACTGGTGCAGTGAATAAATGGTTGTACCAGAACATTTTCACAGCTTATAGACCATGCCTGGTTGTCAGCACTGTGTGAAGACAAAGAAAACTCTGCAGAACTGGTGTAACTTTAAAAGTTTACCAGGAGATATCAATAAAAACTGCAGAGAGAGGGAAAGTAGATCTAAGCCAAACAGTTTTTCAAGAACATAGCAGCAAGGCCCACACCTAGTAACTCTTCTTTTTTTTTTTCAACAGGTCAATAAAATCAAGCCTAAATAGATCCTTGAACAAAGATTATGAGAAAAATAAGCACATTACAGATAAAAGTTTTCAATGCTGTACAAGTGTTCCTATGTACTGTGCTGACCAAAGAGCAATCAAAATTTAACTCAAACTATCTCAGAAGCAAGAATAAGCAACATGTGCTTAGTGACTCAGATGATGACTGCACATCAGTTATAACCCACAAAATAATCAAAATATTGATTCTAAGGAGGAGAATGATGTGCACTATCATACCAACAGAGATTCTGAAAAGTAGAATTATCATACTATAAATTTGAGAAACAATTTCTTCAAAGAGTTTTACAACCATTCTACATGCTTTCATTGACAAAAAGCATATATTTACATTGCTAACATTTGAAAAATTATTTTTGCTTCTGGTTCCTTAATTGCTGGAGGAATTTAGGTTTGATAATACATATGAAAATGTCATAATACAAAATAGATTTGTCAGCATGTAGGAAAGTACTGCAGCTAAGAATATAATCAAATATACAATGAGCAAAGATGATTATAATTTTGACACCATGACAGAGAAATCTGAAAAATAAAATTAGGGAAAAATCTCAGGTGACAATAATAATAAGATTCACTTTTGTGTTTCCTTGACTTTTAGGAGAACTTGGGGTAATCCAGAAAGTTCGCATGGCTTATTGTGAGACATTGATGGTAAGACTGTTACAGGCTGGAGCTGGATAAAAGTTTTAGTAAGGTGGCAAGGTATTACTGGCTAGAGTTGAAGTAAAATAGAAATCAGGTAAGACTTTGATCAAAGGAAAAGTATTGTGTTGTGTGACCAGAGTAATTTTATTTTTGAAATATTGCTTATATTTTGTGAAAATTTTTACTCCTGCTGTTAAGTATATCAGCTTTTTTTAAAAAAGAGTTTACAGCTTTACAATGATGATCCAAACTTTTAATGAGAGAATGATATGGGAAGGGTTTCCTCAGTTTTTTCTCTCTCTCTTGTCTCCCTCTCTGCCCCCTGAAGTGATGAAACGCAGAGCAGGAGGCAGCAGCTGAGGCAGCCAGTCGATAGGAAGCCCTTCACACGCCCCTTCTGCTGAAGGAAATTCTTTGTCGCCTTTGATCACAGGGAGGAAGTGGCCAGGAACAAAGTTGAGTCCTGCCTGCGTGTGGCTGAGGAGGTGGTTTGCAGTGTTCCTACAAGCTCTTTGATTTCCAGGCAAGGTGTCTCCCCATTGTGCCTCCTCTGCTTGGCTGCCCTGGCCTCCCTGGCGGACACCACCTTCATTGCTGCCTGTTAGAAATGCTTCACCTTCTTGTCAGAGGCAAACACTAAAATGAATGAACTTGAGATCTGCAGAGGGGCTTGTTCAAATGAAGAGTGAGGGGAGCATGGCTGTGCCCTTCTGGAGGAGCTGGGGCAGGCAGTGCATTGGGATGGAGGGAATGACTGGGGGCCTGCTGGTCTTCCACTGTGGCCAGGCTCAGCAAACAAACAGTGCTGGGCAGTCAGGATGACTGATGGGCTGAGCTCTCTGCTCTTTTACAGCTGGGGTTTTATGCCTAATTATGTTCTGGGGTCTTTTCTGCAGTGGTGCGGTGATGTCCTTAAAAGGTGGCTATTGCTAAAGTGGGGGGAGTTGTGGTGCTCTGCAAAAAAGAGCCCTGAAGTGAGAGCATAAGGATGTATATCTTTACCTGGATGTATGGTTCTGTTTTGTGGAGCTGCAAGAAATTATTTTTCTTCCTTTCACAGAGTCACAGAATTATTTAGGCTGGAAAAGACCTTCAAGACCATTGAGTCCACACTTTGACCAATCGCTACCTTATCAACCAGGCCATAGCACTGAATCCGCTCCAGTTGTTTCTTGAACACCTTTAGGGATGGTGACTAGGTGGTCAAATAGTTTACACAAACCCAGGAGACAGGCTGCAACTAGATGATTTAGATGTGGAGCTAGGTTTCAAAAGCTCCAAAATTCAATTACTTTTTCCAGCAGATCTGGGCATAAGTTTCAGTTTATTAGGAAAGTAAAGTTCAGCTGGAAAAACTCCACATGGAGATCCCTTTCACAGCTTCAAATGTGGGCAGTGGGAAACAGTTCTGGTGTCAGATTTTGTCTCTCTTTCAGCATAACTGATTTTGTTTTTATTTTAGTTGCTCAAGAGGAAATTTAAAATGCCACTGAACTAGTTGGCACAACAGTGCTGCAGTTTCCAAAGTCTCTTCTGAGTTCATCTGCCAAATGCAATGATGCACTGAACTCCAGGTAAAACACCAACACATGTTCCTTATGAAGTTACTTATCACACCATTAAATGTTTGGAGAGAAATACATGTGCAGCTGAGTGATTATTGGACAATTGAAAGTCACTTCTCTCAACATATTTTTAAAATTCTAAGAGCATCTTCTTCTTCTTCAGAGTTTTAGGGTCAGGATGGAAAATGAAGCTGCAAACCAAGTGAACACTGTGCTACCCTTTGTGCGGATAGTTAGACCTGCCTTCTGCCTTTCTGCTTGCAGGCTGAGGTGTGCACCTTCCCTCATTCTCCTCATGCAAACAGGGGACCTACATAAGAACTTTACTTTCTGAAGGGCCGTCACAAAGGAGGACATCTCTGTCCCAAACTGCCATGCAGTAGTTTCTGGTAGTTTCTTTCTTATGTAAACCTTCTGGCTTATTTATTCTTAAGTTTAATTCTTTGGTGGATCACTTGGGCCAAATCCTTAAAGGGTATAAATCATGCTGATGCCATCAGCAATGCTGACTTCAGCAAAGCTCTTCTGATTTATAGCAGCTGAAGATCTGGACCCCCATTAAAAGCAGAGTTTTCTCAACTCTGAATTCCTGGACATTATTGTATCCTATTGCTTAGGAACAGATATAGCTGAAATAAATAAATAAATGCATAAAGGCAAGAATATTATAGGATGTGGCTCTGTTTCTGTGGAAACCTGATCTTTTTCTTATCCATTTCTTTTTTTCTCTGTCAGCCAATTTAACCTCTCTATCTGTCTATTAAAACTCCTCCTCATTAAACACAAGGTTGCAGGGTTTTTGCAAGAAAAATGTGGGCAGAGAAATATCAGCTTTTGCATCTGTTTGGTGAATTTAAAAAAAAAAAAGCATCTGAGCTGTAAGGGAAAAATGTGGAGGAGGGTGAAGGTAGCAGGAAATGTAATCGTATTAAATATAAAAATATGAATCAGTTTGGATAATCAGTCTGTAAATTGGTAGCAGCCATGCTACCCATAAAATCTGTATCTTTTTTTCCTGTATTTGTTCCAGTCTGCATTACGTTAAGAGATGCTCTGTCACTTAGGTGTACAACAGGGCACAGCTCAGAGTAGTACATGATGATATTAGTTATATAATGGTATGTGACCAATAGCATTTAAAAGCAGAATTTGCTGCCTGAATGGCTTGATGGGTTGGTGTTGAAGGGGAAGCTGGATATTGTGGCAGTTCTCTGTCTCTTTCTCATTTTCATTTCTGAGTCACTTTCTCAGCCACGGTGACAGGGCTTTCATATGGAGAACTGCCAGTAAAGGATTCAATTCTTTTCTGAAAGACTCCTGCTAATTAATTTGTACTCTGAAATGCACCTTAATGACAATGGAGGCTTCCAAGCTGTTCCTGAGTACTTTCTACCAGGCAAGGTTGATCTTTCTATCATAATTTTGGACATGGCTTTTGTCCTGTCTGCACTCCTTACAGTGATTTTTTTTTTTTAATGTGGTGATCTGACACAGTACTGGAAGCAGTGATGTTGTTATTCTCTCCCCCTCTGTTTTATGATAGCTGATAAATGTAGTGTACTTTAGTGGCATGGTGCTGGACCTCCACAGAGGACAGGAGTGCAAGTGCCAAGTGAAGAGATATTACAGAAGATTGCAGAAATGTTCTGCATTTTTGCTATCCATGGCAGCCAGTATTTTTTAAACACATCTTGTGTAAATACATTGTTGCAGTAAGCTCCAGGCTGTTCCTGATCTCAGTATAGTCTTGGTCTTGTCAAAGCTGTGCTTTCTTTTCTGTAGAGAAGGGTCAAGCAGCTTGACCGTAGGTGAAATCAGAGGGCATGAAACCTCCACAAGGGTGAAAATGTCTTTTTTTTTTTTTCCCAAAGGACCGTTAGTCAAGTTTATGTGCTGTATATAAAAATATTCATTGTGATTTTTTTAATAATACTGCTTGTATATCTGAGAGGAAGACTTACACTTCAATGAAAGAAAAGCTGTCCTTTTTTTCTCTACCTTTCATGCTCCCATCAGCTGTAACTTCTCCTTTACTCTGCCCGATTTCAGGGCATTACTTCCAGGGCAGTTTAACCCAGCCATGTCTGAAAATGCATTTAGAAGTGGAGTGAATAAAAAAACCCTCCTTTCCAGAGCTTCCTCCTTGCACTGCCTCCCATGACAACGAGGAAGAGCAGCAGACTTCTCTTCCACATTGCTGCTGCTGCTCCCTTCCCTTGGCAACATCTCTTTCAGTGTTCCTGAGTGAGCTTGGCTGCCAGGAGGGAGCCAAGGCCAAGCGCAGAGATATGGCCACATTTCTGACTTGCTCAAGGCACAGTTGTGAAACTGGCTTATCTCCTGTAAAGGTGTTAGTCAGGCCTGTAAGAGAGAACCTCAGATGCAATACAGCCACTTGTCTGTCCCAAAGTATTCAGCAGAGCTTTGTGTCAGAGAACAGAGATGTAAAACTAACTGAGCATGTTGTGCTCATTCTGGGTTTGTCGAGCTACATAGCATGCGTTTTGCAGCCTGGGGGGCTCATTTGAAGCAAGAAGGTGGGATTTTCAGAGAGTCTTCCATCCTATGGCTCAATTGCTAGTCAGTTATCGGGGTGTGCAGCCCAGAGAAGTTGTTAACATCTGATTATTGAGAGATGGCTCTGACCAAATTAGGTGCAAATGACATCATATGCTGAAGTGAAGAGTACAAATTCTATTTAACAGTGAATGTGAGGTAGAGAGTTAGAAAAAAATACAAAGAGTGGAGGGAGAGAGGGAAGGAGAGAGACAGTCACCACCCATGGACCCAGTAGCCTCTTGTTAGTCCTTCTTCTCCTTGGATTTCTTGGTGTTCTTGGTGGTGGAAGTCCTAGGATTGTTCAATACTTTTCATTATATGTACATTTTTACAAACAAAGGAATGAATGCTTCTTGGCTACACAGTTCTCCTATTCTGTTGGTTAAATTAGTCCCTTGCTTCAAATGCTTTTAGGTCCCTGCTCAGTCTTCGTTTTCTTTTGAGTGGGTGGGTTGTGAGTTGGCGCCAGAGTTTCATCCAGCCTGAGCTGACTTCAGCACAGTTGCTGAGCTGCCTTTCCTTATGGATTGTTCATGTCCATTTTCAGTGATACATTCTTCTCCCCCAGCTTTGTTTACCTCCCCCTAAGGCTGAGATGACATGTGGACAAAAACCTGGGGTGATCTTTGTTTGACCAATGATAAGCATATGAAAAATTACCATCCCACAAAACTTGTCACAGCGGGAACCCTTGCCTGGATGCACTGCCCAGGATGTGCCAGAGCTCGCCAAGCCTGGAGCCAGTGCCATTTTGTTGCTCCATTCTGTGCTTCTCTCATGGCAAAATCCTTCTCTGGCAGCAAAGCTTGAGACAGACAACTGTGATCTTGAGGTCCTTACGCCATGTAGTGGCCCAAATAGTGTTTTCCAGGGACTTTCCACCAGTTCACATGGGTTGTCCACTGAGGTGGTGAAGATAGTGGACAGCAGGAGAAAAGACCAAAATAGCAGAAGCAATAAAACAAGAATCATACAGCTATCAACAGGTACCCCAATCATTAAAAATGCAAATCCAATTGCAATTATCAACCCCACTCTCGTTAGCCACTGCCCCCACCCTGTGAGTCCCAGAGATTGGAGTGTTCTTTAATGTGTGGTGGGTGTGAGGAATTCCACAATGCCAAGCCTGTTGGATGTGGACCCAATATGTCCTGAAATTAGACATAGAATTACACAGTGGGTCTTGATTTTTCGATCCCCAAGAGAGGTATCACAAACAGATCATGTATAAAGATGCATATTTTCTCAGTCAGTCAAATCTCAAGGGGATCTTCAGGCCCTATAGTACAATTGGTTACTTTTGCACAATGGAACAAGTATAAATGGGTTTCTTGAGGAGATGTGTTCACGTACTTCAAAGGCTTTAAAATAGAGTCATTTGGTTCCCATGGAGATACCAATTCAATCCAATACGTATCACTTCCTCTAACTGTGCCTTGGATAAACATGGTGGAAGCAGGGAATGGGATGGAGGAATTCCCATAGGAAATATCATATATACTCTTGATTTACCCATGAAAACATGTCCTCTGGTAATTCCAGGATGCCTTTGCTCTTGCACAAGACTTCTCTTCCAAAAGGAAGACAGATCTTGAGATTTTGCTACAGGAGGGTTCTGTATCAGCAGCAAAAGTGCCCAATTACAGACTCACAGATAAAAGGGCCAGAGGCAGTCATTTATCTTGCCTGAGCTCCTGCATAACACAGAACACAGAATTTCACCCACAGATTCCTGCACCAAACCTGTAATTTGTCTGAGCTAGACAATCTTTCCTGTGTGCTCTGCATTTGTGCTTTATTTCCCGTTGTGGGACTGTCTCGTGCAGAGGAGAACGTATGTGGCCCGAAGTTTAGAATCCGACTAGCTGAGGGCAAAAGGCCGACGCTCCTCTGCAATTCCTGGCCAGCACCCTTCCGGCGTCTCATGGCCTCGGGCTGTGCTGGCTGCGGACTGGCGCACCTCGCTGGTATAGGAGAGGAACGGAACTGACCATTTCCCGGGGGTTAAACATTGGTTTATTGACGGTGATGCCGCATCCAAACACCGGGAAACCATCCGGGAAAAAGTTTTTTCAAAGGGGGTGAAAACAGGATTATAAAGCAAGGGGGTGGGTACAGACAGAGCCAATCAGGAAAGGTGAGGGGATGAACTTCACAGAACTGACACTCCATGGAGACCAATAATCAAAAGGTAAAGGAGGTGTCCTGGGACCCCAGCCAACCACCATCTCTAGAGAAGAGAAGGTTCTCGAAACCTGGGAGGAGGAAGGAAGTGATTGACTGGACAGGGAGGAAACAACTTTCACTTATAAGGGAAACCAGGGGAGAAGCAATTATATATCGGCAACTATGAATAGCAGTTGCTATAGCAACTTAGCTGACAGGCCAGCAGTGGCGGGAAAAACTGGGGGAACGAAACCACCCCACACATAATAGGGGAGAACAACACACAAATTGGGAGAATAACACAAGAAACTTAACAACACACTACCACAGTCTCGTGTGCTGTGGATGTCCCTCCAGAGGAGAGCAGCTACAAAGCCCTGCTCCCCCTGCCTTCAGACAGTACTCAGTGCTGTGGAAGCCGCTCCCTGGGGGTCAGAGGACTGCAGACCTCTGGATTGTGATGCAGGGATCTAGACAATGCTCTGGGGGCGTGCTGGGGGTGCAAGCGTCCCTGCAATTGCACAAAGATGGGAAGCCACAGTTGTGGAGGGAGTGGGAATCTACTTGAAGTAGTGTGGTCCAGCAGGAGCTAGATTGAGCTGTCAAATGCATGTCACACGACCACTGATCGCCCCCCAGGTCATTATAGAGTTTGAGGGGATTTATGAGAACAGCTCAGGGATTTGATTTTTGGTTTTTTTTTTTGTTTGCTGTCATTCTACTTCTTATGGTGGAGATTTTTTTATTAAATGTTTACTTGTTTAGAATTCAAGTATGCCTTCGGATGCACACTATAGTAAAGCAGCTCTGAATATTGAGCTAGTAATTCTACTGAAATACACATCTGAGATGACAGCTCAAACAAATGTCAGAAAACAACAGGTATATTTAACTCAGTAGTCATTTGTATAAATGGATAAGAAAAATATACCTCTTTAATTTGAGCAAGAGCATACTTCACACCCCTACATCTGGTTTCAGGTCTGTCTTTGCTCCAAATCAAGGTTTTTTATTTAAATGTTTTGCTTCAGCCTCAGTATTAGCCAAAATGGTGATTGCCATCTTGTCTGGAAAACAGGAATGAGCAAGCTTCCTTTGCTGTCAATTGCTCCCTGCTTTCTTCTGGTAGTGCCAGCTCTTCCCTGGGAGGGGTGTTTGCTCTGGAGAAAATGAGGAGTGACATCAAGACAAAATATAAGGAAAAAAAAAAAAAAGGTGAATTTTAGTTTTGATAAGCAAGGAACTGCTGTGGATATTTCATCTGTCCTGGTGCAGCAGCAGTGCTTCCCTCCAGCCACTCAGACTTGCAAGGATCTTGGTGGAGCTTTAGTGGGTACGATGCAGGTAGCTGAACTCCCTTGTGCTTAACAAACAGTGCTATGTGCTTGGTAGGATTTCTTCTGCATTCTAAAGAGCTCTAGGTATGCTCATTGGGCCAGCATGAGCTTTTAGCAAACTATGGTGTGGCTCAGGCTGATAGCAGATGGGATCACAAGATGCAGGGCTGGAAGACAGAAGGCTGTGAACTGGGTGGCTTTGCTGGAGCTGGACTCTGGGAGGACATTAGACCACTGTGCTGCTTGCTGAAATGCTGAATAACATTCCTTGTGCCCCTTGTTAAAAGCATTTTCCTAATTGATCCCAAGTCAGAGATGCATTGATAAAGGGAAATGTGGTTAAGAATAAATCTGCATTTTATGGTTGAGGCAGAGAACAAGGTAGAATGTGCTATTCTCTGCTTTTGCTAACATCTTTTAAATTAACACTGCCTACAAAACAGGCTTCTGGCAGTCAGTTCTCTCCACAAACTCCAGTGCACCTGAGTTCATTTCTTGCCAACCTCATGAAATCCAGGGAATACTTACCACTGGATCTGTATTAACACCGCATTTTGTTTCTGTTGATGTTACTTGCCAGGTGCTTCATCTTTAAAAGCTATTCTGGCAGGAAGGTTGCCAGCTGCCATAACTCTTGGGGGGCTAGTAGTGCTTAAGGTATTTTTAAATTTATTTGTTTTCTTTCTGCACTGTGTACCTCTTTGAAGAAGATTATTTTTCAGAAATGACCTCTTCTATTCTAAAGGTGTGAAGGAAGTTTTAAAGTATGAAACTTAAGGCTGAAACCCACATTTTAAGAAATGCCACATAAAATTTTATCAGATCAGAGGATGTGATCTGTGGCCTCTTAATACTCTGACTGTTTACTTAGGTATTCTTTTACCCTTTTCCATGGTAGTCTTCCATGTTGCCTTTTAGTTGTTGTTGTTTCTATCTTCTTAAACAGTGCCAAAAGAGAGAAAAGAAGAGCTCTAACTTTTGGCATCTCCTGAAATATGTTATCAAATTAAAAAAAGATCAGCACCACAATAGCTACATTATTGAGGACAGAACTTGAGAGTTCTGTGTTGAGACTTCATTGTAATTATTCCAAGCAGAGTTAATTATGTTAGGTGTGCCAAAATCTAGTGGTTTCAAATGACTGAGAAAACCTTTAATTGACAAATGGAGATGAATGTCTTCTGTCCTTCAGAAGCCCCCATTTAGGAGAGAAACTTCTGCCACCCATTTTTGAAATCTCTGCAATAGCTCGTCACTTGGCACTGAATAACCCAATTTTGCTGGCACATATATAAAATCTGTCTCTCCATAGCAACAAGAGATGATAATGGTAAAAAATGCAGCTAAGCCATATATGTGCAGTTTATTCTGTTGCTCCCTATCCAGTTTGCCTTAAGCGACTTTTCCTTTCATAGTCAGTATAAAGCTACCATAGAGACTTTTAGGGAGGAGAAGCACCAAGACACAGTTAAGCTTTACAAAATTGAGATGAATTTAGCAGTTATCCTTCACAAGCATTGCCTTGATTAGTGCAAGAAGGACAATGGGAAAGTGACCATTTCTCAGTGGAAAGCAGTTGGATTTATGTGCCAGGATATATTTATTTGCAGATCTTTCGAAATCCTGATCTTGCTTCTTGCTCCAAAGTCCTTTCTAAGCATCTACTAAATTCACTGGAACTTCTATCTTATTCCCATTTTAACAGGAAGATGTAGCTGTGGGCTCTAGTTAAATAGAAGACAAAGGAGATGAATGCAGTAAGAAAAGGGAAGGGCAGGATGGTAGCAATAGTTCACTTGCTTTGGCCAGTAATGTGTAAATCTCTTATTTTTATTCTAAAAATGACAAATGTTTTCTGTAAATCTTAGGAGTTATTTGATGATGTCATTCACTGTTTTTACTAAATTGCTTTAAAGCTTTCTGCCTGAATGCCTAGTGTTAGGAGGATATACCTCCAGCCTGTGGACCCTATCCAGTTTACAAATCCAGTGGCTTCTTGCCAGTCACAGTCTTTCCCAGATGATCTGCAATGCCTTTCTCTCTTGACTTGCAATAATTCATCCATAATTCAGTATTTCAACAACTCAGACCTCTGTGTGATTACACCAAGGCTATGGATCCATTCCCATCAGATCTAGAAAACATAAGGCTTTGCACCACCTCACATCCTAGCAGAGGGTTGGCTGCTATGCAGAAGAACAGGAAAAAGAGATTCTTTATCACAAAGGGCTTCATGTGCACACACAGCACACAGCAGTGGGCAGGGCTGGCTGTAGCAGGCAGTAAAAGACATCACTGTTCATGAAGGAGGGCAATCATCCCAGCCCACCTACCACGACTGCTGTCTGTGTGTCTCTGTGTATGACTAAAGCACAGTTTTCTATCCTGCACAGTCATTCCCAAAAGAGTGGGGTCGTGGCATACGAAGTGTGAGCGTATTTTGGCAAAAATGTATTTTAAAGGGGGGCATATCCCCTCAGCACATTTCTCAAAAGATCATTAGAACCCTGTGGAGCATCCTCTGCCTCCCTGTACCTGAGATTTTGTAATCAAAGCTTTAAAAATCTGCAGCAGGCAAATTTTAAAAGCAGATACAGCATCTCAGCTGCCGAGAGACTGTACTATATTCATCCAGATCCTTATACCCTACACAATGGTGTAGCCTACTTAATTTTTCCTTAATGATTGCTTTCTAACATAAAAATTCTTCCTTCCCAAAATGACTTGCTCTACAGCCAAAAATAAGCATTCAAGTTCAGACTAAGAGTACTAAGGAAGCATCTGAACTCCTGCTGTAGGCACATCTCTGCTCAGGAAAGGGCTAGGCAAGGTCACAAGGAGCACAGGGCTAATAATGAGTGGCTTGAGGAAACTGACCATACAGCCAAGTCACCTTTTTCTTTCACAGTTTACAATATTTTGCACTCAGAGTGTCCTTTGCTTCTGACATTTAATAAAAGGATACATTAAATTGGCTCATCCATATAAAAAAATGATCTGGATATTTATTAACACCAACTGATCTGCAAAACATAGTTAATATTTTTTCCTGCTTCCTTTCAATGTATCTGCAGCTTCATAAGATCCAGCATAAGAGACAGTCACACCGGGAGAAACTGAATTAGGATTAAGCTTGTAATAATAGCAGAGACATCTGTCTGTTTTGAGCAACAGGTGTGCCACCCCTCCTTGCTTTTTCTCCTGAAGGAGAATTATATGAAATGAAGGAGGATGAGGTAGTCACAACTGTCTCTTACCTTAGACAATAAGGCAAAGCACTGCTCTGATTTTTCTTTACTGCAGCAGCACAGACTGAGATGCTCTTGTATGCCATAGCAATTGTGTATAGACTCATATCCAGAGAAAAGTCAGGAGGGTTTTTATTATTTAAGATTTATTTTTTTCACTGTGTAAAAATCAAGCTTTTTTTCTTTTTCGTAGTATGATATTAATCATCTGTTTTGATGTGGAATAGTAGTATATAGGAAACATAAAGAACACAGCTGAGATGGCACTGCCAACAGAGATAATGAAATTGCTCAGATATAAAAAGTTAGGTTTGAATACTGCTGTGGATCAGAATCTAATTGTGTTAAATTTTTATTTGATGCTCAGTTTTACCTGTTCTTATATTACACCACAGTATAGATATTAAAAACCCCAATATTTTCATCTAAAGAAGTAATTTCACTTAAGCTATAAAATAATTAGAAGCTTAAAGCAATTATAATACTAACCAGACTTTCAGAAATACTATCTCCAAAGTAAATACTTTCTTGGACAAATATCCCCTGAGCTGTGTTACCTTTACACCCTGAACACCTTACATTATTCTTTATCAAAATACTGAAAACATTTAATTGGCCCATCACTCTACCTAGAATGCTCCAACAACTACATTTTATTACTCCCTTTTCTTATCTTTTTAATAAATGCCATTCTGGTTATTTCCTGCATTAAAAAAAAAAATCCTTTCCTGGATAACAAGCTGTATGCATTCTGTCACATAGTCAACATTACTAGTGATGGACAGCTTAGGCTTTTTCTTTCAAGTTAATGATTTCATTGTCTGAAACTCATGCTGGTATTTGAGACATATTTTAAAGTTTGAAATCCCAAAATGCCAAAAATATAAAGTGAATGTGGGTATGGCAAATATTTTCAAAATAATTGGGAGAAAGGGAACAGAACAGAAAAGTGAAGCATATACAGCAACAGCTGTTAAAAAAAATATTTTAAGCCAAATGTCAGGAGAAATAGTTAAAGAGTTTCTCCTTTAACTTAAAGCAATGATGAAGAGAGAATCTGCTGCAGCACAGAGGGCTATTAGAGAGGTGAAAATGGTGCTGCTTAATGCACAGTCGTGCCCTGGATTTTATACCCAGATCTCCCTGACACCTCACAAAAGACAAGAATAAATCAGTGGCTCCAGAGCAGTTTTGCTGTCAAAGCATGAGTGCAGGCAGCAGGGAGAGGCGTTTCTAGAAAGGCAACTCCAAAAATCATTCTGATTCTTTCTCCTGCTGCTGTGGTTTTTAAAAGCCTCTCCAGAAACCTCTTTTGTAGGTAGGAAAAGCAAACTGAACAGACTGGGATGTTTCCTCACAAGACTGCAGACCGAGGGGGTGTGTGCAGGGCATAGGAGCCCAGGCTGACCCATAAACAAGCTATTAAGGCACTAAGTCTTCCATGTCTGGTTATTGCAGAGCTGGAGTGATGCACTGATATTAGTGCTATTCCTTGAAGACCAATTTAACTTTCACAGGCCTCATCATTTCACACAGGACAGGTCAAGCTTTACAAATGCCAATTTCCTGGCACAAGTAATTTCCAGCATTCCCATACCTGCTCAGAGCCCAGCTCCACATTCTGGTAATTCTGTTACCCTGAATTTAAACAAGTCTGCTTCCAGAGCCACCTGCAGGACTGGGCTCAAGAAACTAATGCTTTTAGGTTTTCGTTGCAATTAGAAGTACTGGGAATTAAGTGCTTTATTTTTTTAAAGGGCAATCCAGAGGTGAGAAAAGCAAAAAATCACAATCCAAGCATAAAGGTCTACTTCCAAGTCTTCTATCTCTGACCTGTAAAACAATGTGGTCATTACACGAATTTTGTATGGGAGCACAAGGCATATTCTTGTCAAGTGGTACCCACATCCACTGCCCTATAAAACAGGAGACATTTCTCTTGCTTCCCCACTAGGTGAGGGGATCAAGGCATGTGAATTTAGGGGGTGAAGATGACATCTGGTGAGTGCTTGTCTGTCTCAGGTTCACCTGCAGCCTGATTGTGAGTACAGTTGCAGTGCTGCCTCTTTTTTCCTCCTTTTTTTCCTCTGTGTATGTGCACATGCAGCTTTGCTTTCATTAAATACAGATTTCCTTGATGTTTATGCAGGATACATGTGTTTCTCTATCAAATCACTTGCGATGGAGTATGCCAAACTTCCCAAAGCAAATACAAGCTGCCTGCTACATATCCACTAGAACATAACACAGGAGCCAAATCTCATCTCAGTCCTTTCCTTGGGAACGATTAATACTCACTCATCTGAGTCCAACTCTTTAGAGCTCATGCTACAACGTTCCTACCCAATTATGCTTAAAACACAGCGGTATATGGCGTTTCTATATAAGGAACATACTAATGTGTTTTGTCACCCAACACATGGTAAAAGTGTTTCAGTTCCCAGGAGAAATGGTCTGTGTGTGTGGGAGTTCCAGCCTCACAAGTCCAACTGCATATATTTGCTGCAGCATGCTTCACTTTTCTGAAAGTGAAATGAAACCAACTCCAATAAGTATAATTTTTTCTGCTTTAAAGGCAAAAAAGAAAAGGACCAAGTCCTGGTAGAGAACTAAAGGAATATTATTAAGAGCATGCATGCACTTACTAAAGAGAGAGAAACTGGAAATTGAGCTAAAGGAATGAATCGGCCTCCTTATGTTTTGATATTGCTTACAGGGTAACACAAGATATGTGTGGTTTTGCCACGGGCTTTGATGGAGGTGGGTATCTGAGGGAAGCCAATGCAACCAGATTATCCTGTATGATATGCACTGTGAAGCATCACTGTGGGCTATGATGAAAGAAGGGGCTGGTCCAGGGGGAGCAGCTGTAGGGGGAAGTTTAGTTACTGCTGTGCTCTGTGCCAGCCTGCTTGCCCATTTGTCAGCTCCTCAGCTTTGTCTTGCTCTATGCAGTTCCCAAACCAGAGCCCCAGACAGCAGCTAGGCAGCACAGAAAAATGCACATCTATAATAAGCAAAAAATTACAATAAAATCTCCCAGTATGTTTCCCAGCTCTTTCCAAAGGCTGTTGGACTTTCTCTTATGATATTTCTTGTTTAAAAGAGATGTGTTCTGCAGTGTCCACACATTAGTGCTGAAGAAATGCAGCCTTTTCTGTCTGTCAGCGACAACTTGCTGCTACTCACCATGATCTACTAAAGGCCTGCCTAACCTTATGTTGCCCTGAAAAACTCACAAAATTATCAGGAGACTGTTTAAAATAGACTGTGCAATGCTTATGGATCTGGGGCAGAACTATTTTATGACTGTGCTGCTGTGAGTGTAGGTCCATGTTCCCTGGCCTTTTCCATAATTACTGTTTAACTATATAGGAGTTTTGTCTTTGAATAGATGAGTTCAGTGCAACAAAGCAGGGGGAATTATTGGAAAATCAAACTGAAAAGCAACAGCAAGGCTTTAGGAAAGAACATTTGTTTGATGGGGAGAAATGAGGGAAGAAGGAGAGAGTGATGAATTGTGATGTAGGTGATATTCCCAGGGCTTCCTCCCCAGCCATTCTCAGGATTGGCAATGCTGCCAAGGAGGTCATTAACTGGTTAAACAGATTTTTACAGAGGAGGAAAAAGGGATGGCTGATCCATGTATGATATATGACACTATGTTTTTAGCAGAGATAGTTGAGAGCCTTTTAAACTGCCTGCACTACACCAAACACCACAGCTGCACTCCCAGATTTGTTCAAAGGTGAGGGGAAAGTATGCATCCATCCCCTTCCAGCTTGGCCTCATGGAGGATGTTTGTTGTGCAGAGGAGTTATTTTATACTGAGAGCAGGTCCCTGGTACCTCGAGAGTCTTGAGGCATGGACTCATGAGTTCTTGTTAATTCTGATGCAGCTGGAATTTGCTAAGCAGTGTGGGTGGGTTTTTGGGACTGCAGCATGTGTAAGCCTGCTCCTGGATCTCTGTGCCTCTTGCCTGCCCTCACAGAGCTGCCTAGAGCTGCTCTGAAATGGAGACTTAGGTCTTCATAGGGAGCAGAGACAGCCAAAAGTAGTTTTTGCAAAGCCAAATAGTCTTTTTTAAGCAAATTGACATTTCTTGGTCAACTGGCTGAGTGCATTGCTTGGGTAGTGGCTCTGCCCCACAGCATCATTTTTGGGCAGAGAGCAGCACATCTGCTCAAGCTCACTTTGTCAAACCTCAAAACATTTATCAATGTCTCTCTCACTCACACTTATCCACCACATCTCTGTCTCACCGGCTGCTACCCTCACAGGACCCCTCTGGCCAAACTGAGCTCCATGTTGGAAAGCAGTGCTCAGAGAGGATGCCGCTTCCACGCTCTCTTCAGAGAAGCTGTTCATCCTTCTCTGCTCAGTTCCAGATGGCTCATTTACCTCCAGTTCAGATGGATGAAGGCAAGTGTCCCATTTTTTTTTCCACAGGACTTCTTGCCTTTCAACTTCAGGTTTAACCCATTCCCCTTATGGACAAAATGCAGTCTGTTGAATCACACAACTTGAAGATTTGTCTTTGAAAGTCTTTGAAAATATTCTGACCTTCACTACACTGAAAAAAATTCTGCTTTAATACCACCTTAGTAACCAATTGTTTTGATCCTAACACTTCAGTTGGTAACAAATATCCCCATCAGAATTATGCCATGGCCCTGTTCTTTAAAGCTAGCACCTTTCCCAAGTTTTTCTATCTGCTGCTTCATTTTTGCATCCCTCCCAGTCTGCCTACAACAATCACTTCAATTTCTAGTCCTTTCCCCATGACAGCCCTTTTAATCAGTGCTTCCTTAGTCTTTTGCACAGCTCTTGGATGTCTCCCTGTTCCTGCAATCCTTTTCAGAACACCTCTTGGCCCCTTTCCTGAGTAAGAGTTCCTGTTCCTGCCATATTGCCCTCCATATGGCCACACCAAGACTGTGAGCTACAAGGGCTTGGCAGTGAGTGTAATACACTGGGAGATGTGGTTCTGATGTTAAAATGGAACCTGAGCCACATGCAGGAATGGTTTTAGTTTGGTTTACTTTAGTTTTCCATCAGAAAGAAATCCAGTCTGGTTAAACCAGTGGTTTTGCCCTATACTTTCGTGATTTTAGAGAGTTTAGAAGGGCTAAAGTGAAGGTGCAGAATTTCAGCTTTGAGACAAGGTAATTTTTTCAGAGCATGGATATATAATTTTCATTCATTGATGGCTTAAACTAGTTTTGGTTTTGGCAGGTTCAAAATAAAACAAAGCTTGAAATATCCACATTCCTTTGCATAATAAACCTTCTTTCATATTCTGAATATTCCTGCTTCCTACTTCTTTTAGAAGCACCCATTTTAGGTTGGGGTATTCTGAGATGTACTTCTACATAACTTTTTGTGGTGACTTTCACCCAGTCATGGTGCTACCACCCAATTTATTCTTCCAGAACCACAGCTGGAGTGGCACAGCTCATGTCTTCAAAAGTTAATTTTGTGTAAAGCAACCAGAAATTGAATTAAAACATTTCCCATTTTATCCCAGAGAAAACATTTTTGTAAACTTTAAGCCTCCACCCAACTCTCTCAGTTTTCATACACCACAAAATCAGGTCCTCCTCCTCCACAAAAAGGTAAAAATTTTCTTTCAGAGACTCCATCAAACTAAAGGACAAAACTGAGCAAGAAAAAAACACCAACCCAAACACTTTCAAATTCCCTATAATTTCAAAACTTACCTTGATATTTACCAAACTTCCTGGAACAGGAGAGGATAAAAGGCAACAGAAAACAATCTAATACAATATCTTTTCTCTGTGGGTAGCTGAGGGACTTAAAATCACATCAGAGTTTGATTTATGATAGTAAAGGTGATGAGTCTAAGCAAATTATCTGGATAGGGAATCATTAGGGGACATTCAGAGCTACCAACGGGATCTTCTTTTACCTGTGTTTTCCGATAACATTTCAGAAATGCTCAAGAGACTCCAGCAGCTCGAGTGCTGCATCTATTAAAGGATCCAACAGGCTCTGGCTAAATTATTATTTATTATTTTTATTACACAGTCGCCTAAATGTCAAATTATTCACAGCTGTTGCAGAAAAAGAGGCACAATCTTTTTATGGCATCTTTCCTACATTACAGGAATTTATAGCAGACATTTTCAGTCTGGGTTGCTGCTGAGGTGAAATTCCTACCCCTTAGAAAGCTGGTGCTGTACCAAGTCGCATTCCATCACGTTGTGGGTTGTGTCACTTTACGTCCTACTGTGACACACGATATTAATAAGGACTTCCTTCCACATTCTCTCTCCCAGCTGGTGATGCTATTCCCCTGGGGAGGGCGGGCTGCGGATACAACTGTGAGGTTTAACACATCTAGGCACCTGGTGGTCCCTGGAGGGTTTGCTCAGTAACCCTGCGGAGTGCTCCCTGGATGCTGCTGTCACTTGGGCCCCTCTCACAGCACTGCACTCTGCTCCAGGGCAGAGAGGAGGGGAAAGCAAGCGGAGGGCTTGGATTCCAGCTTTGTCACGGGAATTGCGCTTTCCCTTTATTCCCCAACTTCATCCTTCATCACCTATCATGCAGCTCTCAGAGGAAAAAGAACAAAAGGAGATTATACACTTTGGAGAAGAAGAAAGTATATTTAGTTGCTGCTGATCTTGTAACTTTTGTTACTTTGTATGTGGCCAGCCATCCATTCTTGCCAATTACCAATGCGGTGCTTTGACAATAGCGGAATGAGATTCACAGCTACGCAGTCACAGCTTGAGACTTTGCAAATGAACATTCATAGCATGCTTCTCAGCTTCCTTTTTATAGAAAAACTGGCACTTGCAATTATATACTTTTTAACAAATACTCCTTCTGCATCTCTCGTTTCCAACTTTGCTTTGTGATCCTAAGGGAGAATTCTTGCACTGCTAAACTTCCCAAAAATAAAATGAGAGAGAGAGAGGCAAATTATGTCCTCTCATAAGCAGAAGTAGCTAACAGAGGCTATTAAATGAAGATATCAGTCATCTGATTCACTCTTTGAAAAATATTGTTAATCTAAAAGTTGTATTATTTTTGGCATCACCAACTGCATCTAATCCAAGACAAAAGATTTTCTAGCTAAAAGTTTTTATTTCTTGAGGGGGGAAATAAAAGACATGACACATTAAAACCCCAAAAACCTCAAGGCAAGGAGAAACAGTTCATTGTCCTTAAATCTGCTTCAGCACCTGCTAAAAAGGAGGTGATAAGAGAGCAGTACTAATGGTCAGCAGGTAGACTTAGAGCACTGCAGGTCACAGGCTAAGGCCAGAGCTTCTCCCAGGGCTCTTAAAGTGAATGTCTCATTTCTGTCTCATGTCAGTCTTAGAGTAGCCCTGTGCATATTTATTTCAAGTTTTAGCTGAGTGCAAAATAAATTTTAATGGAGAGCTACTTGCTAAATCAGCTATGGAAAAACCTGCAACCCCTTAACAGGAGATGCTAGAGGAATAGGAATTTTTTTTTGTTTTGTTTTGTTTCTGAGTGATGAGAACAGAGATGAGCAAAACCTTCTCCTCTCATTTCAGACGTGCTGTCATAGCTATGTGGCTGCAGGGTGGTTGTTTTTTTCTTCCTTTCTTTCCTGTTCCCACAGACTTCCTGTTTTTTCCCCTATATTCTCCCAACATCAGGCTGAGTCCCAGTTACTGTGCCGCAGCTTCATTCACAGCCTCGTTGGTGGGATCTGATCCCGTCTCCTCCCCAGGAGAAGCAAATGGATTTGTCAGTGATAGACAGATTTCCTAGCTAAACTAAAACAATCATTATGAAACCTGCATTTAAGGAAATGGGGTTGTGAGGTAAGAAAAAGTCTTCACCTAGATCCTCATTGCTTTAAACCATTCACTCTGGGAAAGGAGGAAAAACTGCCTACTTCAAACCCCTCAGCAAGGTCTTCCTTCTTGCTCCTCATCAGGCACCTTTTCTGTGAATCTGCCTCAGACATTCTCCTCTTTACAAAAGTAGCTTTGTTTAACAAGATTTTACCCAAACAAAGCACTTTAGTTTGTCGTTTCCTAGGTGAGCCTGGCTGTCCACTATGAATGCAGTGGGGTCCACAGGAGATTGTCAGAAACAGAGTTTTCCATAGTATGCTTAGGAAATCTTGTTTTCCAACTGCCTGCTGTTACATTTAGCCACTGTACTCATACAATGTCAGAAGATGACCTGCATGGTTTTCATAAATGATTAAAGAGCTATTTCCATCATGTAAAACCACTTCATTGCATCCCTGACATCACCAAAACCAAGTTGATAACGTCTGATATGGACACACCTAGCAGAACTGGAGACTGTATTCACAGAAATAATAGAATTAGCTCAATTTAGGATTGTAAAGTATCACTGAAGGTACAGTGGTGAGTCACATTTTGTCAAAGCAGTTGGGAGTACAGGGCAAATAATGAAGAGCTTCAGTCTATCCTTGCTGACAAAGAAATAACTATCATTAGAATTCCATAGATGTGCCAAACTGAAGAAATTCTAGTCATAACTAGTTCTCTAAGGAGGAAACATATTAATAATCAGTCCTTTTGAAAACAGAATAAAAATACATTCTTTTTCTAATTTTAAGGCATATTCTGCAGTCCTAATTCACACAAAACTGCTGCATCATTATGATTCCCCTGATACTAGAAAGGTAGTTGTAATTCCTTATTTTATTGGAGTGCTACAAATCTGAATGCTTTAACAATATAACTATGAGGTAGGTGTGGACAAGTTCTAACTGTGTGGCTATACATGCTTATTAAGAATCTCATATTCAGGCTTCAAAATAGAATGTTTCCTTACTTTTATTTTTTAATTTGTTTTGGAGTCTATTATTCACAAATTGTTATATTAATTCCACCCTCCCCCCTTTTTCTGTCGCTGAGACTAACAGTATGAGTAGCATTTAAGTTTTTTAAACTTTTTATCTCTTTTTTTCTTTCAAAATGTTTACTCTTTCCAGTTATGGGATGCAACTTTTTGAAAGTTAGATTATTGAGTGGGTTTTTAAAATGTATTTTGCTTTTTGTTACTCTGCCTTTTCAGTCTTGCTGAACTCTCTGATGATCCCAAATTTGTCACCCAGACCAGACCACTGAGTGCCACCTCAGGCATTCCTTGGACACTTCCAGGGATGGGACTCCACCACCTTTCCAGGCAGCTCCTTCAATGTCTGATCACTCTTTCTGCAAATGAATTCTTTCTGATGTCCAATCCGAATCTCCCCTGGAGCTGCTTAAGCCAAGGTCCCTCATCCTGTCCCTTGTTCCCTGTGAGCAGATCCCAATCCCACCTGGCTCCACCTTCTTCCAGAGCTCTTTATCCAGAGCTTTCATGGAGAAAAATTGGATATTTCCCTCCTGAATCCGCATCTTCTGATATGAATCCAAACATATCCTAGAATGCTGGAGTTGGAAGGGGCCTTAAAGATCCCTTAATTCCAAATTAGGTACTTGAAAAGAAATCTATGAAAGTGGGGTCAGTTCCCTTTCTTATGGTTTTTCACCATAAAACTGGGAAAGGGGATGCTTTCAGAAGATGGGGAAAAAAATCAGTTCTGTTCAGTTAAATGATTATAGTTACAAGAAGAAAATAGAATGATGATTCAGAAGATGGGGAAAAAAATCAGTTCTGTTCAGTTAAATGATTATAGTTACAAAGAAGAAAATAGAATGACAAGTCATGAGAATCTTGAAATCCACTGAAACCAGAAGGCTTATTTAATTTTATATAAGATAACCTGTTAAAAAAAAAAAAAAAAGAAACTGCTGAAATAGCATTTCTTAGCCAAATCTTGTTCTTGACACAATCTCATTTTTTTACAGGAAAAACTTCCAGATGACAGTTTTCAATCTCAACAGTTGCTACTTGCAGGAATGGCAGAACAGTTGGAGCAACGAAGCTTTAAGCTATTGTTCTTTTCCTTGGAGTAGCCTTGAAAGAATGCACTCACAGACTTAGCAAGAATGAACAGTTTTTTAACAGATGATTAAAATTTAATTTTTTTTTTCATTGACATCAATCACCAAGATAAATATCTTGATTCTCAGCTGCTTGTAGTCATTTGCAAATATGGAAGGTAAGTAGAAAATATTTCTAAACAGTGTAAATGGCTGCAAAAATTCTGTGTTCTCTATTATTGACAATAATTTTTGCTGACTTTGCCTAGCTACAAATCTGCATGATACAATAGTGCAATGTACAAGAAGTGGACAGTCAAACTCCATACCAGTATTTTGACCACATCAGGGAGCTGAGAGGAGCCTGTTCTGTTTAAGAATCATGGATTGTCTCACACACACACACACACACACACACACACATATAAATAAATGTAGCCGCAAACTCTATGCTCTCAGGCAGCATTAAATCATCTAAAAAGAAAATCAAAAGCAGCCTTTGCTGGTAAACTGTTAATAGCCATGACAATCAGGTTGGATGAAATAATTAAACTGAAATAATGGTATTTAAACAGGAAGACACCATCAATTTGGCAAGTGATAAATGGAATCCATTTATTAGTGTTGGTGAAAGGTTTTCTTCTTGAAAAACTAATCTTGAGATGAAAACCAACTATGCTATAGATTTATGAGGACAGATTTTGACCTAGCATGTAGCAGCTAAATTCAGAATAATTTACAGTGCCACAGCCATGATTAGGTTTCCAATACAAAGCATGGGAATTCAAAAGTTTCTGTTTTGGTAGTTTTTTACATCTTCAGGAGCCCAAAGGATATAAATGTGTATTTCTTTGATAAGCCTAGATGCCCTGGCTTCAAAAAGTGGCAGATCAAGGGTGCAGCTTCTGACGGTGTACTGGGCCTGCACTGAAATCAGTGGGCTTTCCTGTGACTGAACCTGGACTGAATTTCTCATGTTTCAAATTCCTGCTCTCCTGTGTGCCATGTTGTCTTTTCTTTCAGCCTGTCAGCACAGCCTGTCTGTGTGATCTGCACTTCCCTTCTCCTCTGTGTTTGTAGCCCTAGAAACCACTGAAAATGATGCGTGACATCTTGCACAGGTACACATACGGATTTTTATATATATATCTATATGTGTGTGTGTGTGTGTGTGTGTGTGTGTACATTATCATAAAATATCACACATATTTATGTCAATGCCCAGTGAGACAAAATAAATTGCGGTTAAGTTCAATTCCTCTCTGGAGTTCTTGTTTTAAAAGAAGGTTTACATCAAAACAGAGCCTGAGTGCCTAAAAATGTAGGTGGAAGCAGTCTGGGATTTAAATTCACCCCAAATGCTGAAATATCAATGGGTATTATATGTCAGCAGGCTTGTAAAGTCCTGCCACATGCTGATTTGCCCATCTAGATCTAGTCCAAAAGTACTGTAATCCTATTCTGTTTGCTATCTATCAAATCTCACATCATTCTGTGGTCACACCAAGAGAGGAACCTTGCAGGTGGCTGAGCATCCTTCACTGCAGAGCAGCTGGGGTGCACACCAGGGCTTGAAGGAGACAGACAAATTGGACAATGAAATTGTTATTACTGAATTGCAATGAGAATTGTTATAACCAAGTTGCATCCTAGCCCAGTGCTAGGACCTAGTATGGCAATGCTTTTGCACAGTATGCAAATGAAGGAAAGAAGAGAGAGAAGTGCGGTAACTGTGAAGTCTCCTTTTGTTTGGTTTGTTCTGAGGAAAAAATATGTGGAAGGTCTTGCTCCCTCAGTTTAGCTGCTGAAGCACTGCTTGAGTGTTGAATTTTTGTCATTTGGATTTCTTATGGCTGTTAAAATAAATGCTGGCTGAAATACCAGTATGAAAGCCCTAAGAAATGCCTCAAACATCTGCATTTAAAATTAACAGACTATTTCCCCTCTGGATGCAGCGTGGCGTGGCCTTTGGTCAAGTGTCCGGTTAGCAGGAGGGCGGCCAACACCCAGCTGCAAATGTGGGAGCACCCCTGGCGTCAGTGGCCTTGGACTGTGCTCACTGTGGACAACATTCGCTGCTGATGCCAACAAGAGAAAGGAGTCAGGACACTCGCTGGGGACAGTCAGATTTATTGAGAATCCAACGTGTCTGCCACGGGGTAACCCCGAACAAGGGGTGCAGCAGGGTTAGAAAGGGGGAAGGTATTCACAGGAGGAGTTTACAGAGGACCAATAGGGGGAGGTAGGGGAGTGAACCTAAGATAATAGACATTAAGGGAAAACCAATAGATACAATGTAAGGGAGGGGCCCCAGAGCCCTAGCCAATCATGTCTCCCCAAGAGGAGAATATTCTAGCAAACTAGGAGGAGTGGGGAGTGATTGACTGGGCCCAGGGAGGAGAAACAAGTCTACTTAAAAGGGAATGAGGGGAGGGGGAAATTATATAACCTAAGGAATTGACAGGAATAGTGGCGGGAGTTACTAGGGCAACCGAAAAATTGACAACACAATGGCGAGAAAAACTGGGAGGGCAGAACCATTACAGAACAAAAGGGGGAGCAATACAGAAAATGGGGGAGCAATTAAATAAACTAACAAAACACACTACAACATCTGGATTCTCTCTTTGGATAACGGTTTCCACATACTAAAGTCAAAGTATTACCCACTATCTCTTTTGCTGTAAATTCTTTTTTGGATAAGGAGCAGTATTTAAAAGTATTTATGTAACTAAAGACAGAGAGTTGCCATTAGTGAAAGCTGTTTTAGAAGTGCAAAGCTAGTTACCTTAACCTCTAAGTTAAAACTTAATTAAGCTTTTACTTCACTTTTAACTGTTTCAAGTGCAGAAACCTGGTATCTGACTTGCAGTCTAAGTTATTTACTTTTTCAGATCATACTGTAAATTTTCTGGTCTGAAAAACTGAAGAGAAAGTCTGGTGCATGCACAAAGAAGGGACTAAAACCCTTGGGATCAATGGCAGGGAGACACCAACTGATCAGAGACATTTAGCAGTCTTCTAAGGCATTTTTCTATAATTTTGGAGGATCCAAGCATCTAGATTTGTCCTTAAGCTGCTTAGACTTGACAGTACTGACACTGAAATCTCTAAAAAATTTAAGGCACCTGAGGGAGACACTGAGACTTAGCTGATATGAGTTGCTCCCAAAGAAGTCTGCCTCTGTCCTCCAGAGGGAACTGAGGAAGAATCACTTCCCTTGGCTGAAGGTAGTCTTGTGAATACTTCCCTGAGACTCTTAAAGCATGTTAGTTCTTGTGTATTTTGATTCCTAATCCAAAACCCTGTGTGGATTGGTTCTGGAGACCAATACAACTGATGCTGTGAAAGCAAAGCTGCTTCAGAACCAGTGCCAGGACAGGGCCTTACTTTGGTAGGTACAGTACATTTTGTTATTGTGTGAGCAAGAAAAGAGATCAGCTAAAGCATCACAGCTAGCCAATAAAAAATGAAGCACTCTGCAGAAGCATTAGGGTGCATAAAAAATTAACTCCGGGCTCATGTATGCAAAACTTAATTATGTAGGCTTCAAATCTCATCAGAGTCATTGTTTAACTGCTCTCCTCAGAAACTAGGCTAACTCTTGAAGCCTTTCATATTTATCATTTATTTAAAAAACATTTTAAATGCAGCAAATATTTAAACTTGAAAGATAATTCAGCTTCTTTTTCCAGGGCTAAGTTTGTTACGAGGATTTTGTTGTATTGTCATTTAGACAGATACTGTACAAATACAGATATGAATGAAATAAGGCCTTTGAGCCCACAATTAAAGTCTACATAAGTGGGCATTGCTTTATTATAGCTCACGGGGGCAGATTTGCCTTAGTAGAAGAGTTTGCTCTTGTCTAGTTTTGAAAATGTGATTTAACATGGCTGGCATCCTAAAAACAGGAGTCAGAAACCAGGAGTTTTCATAAACCAGAAAACCTTCAAGAAGAAGTAAATCCTCATCCAGTTGGGAGTCTATGCAAATTTTTGGGGATTTTTTTCTTCACCAATACCCAGAGATATTCTTGGGCACTGGATGCTCAATGCAGTACCAATAAACTGTTTTGAGATGTTCTCAAAATTTTAACATGTTGTCATTCAGTGTCCACCCAGATATTTAGGAAGCATAGATGTTTTAAGGCACAAATAATGAGCTCAATGAACCCTATATGAAAATCCCTACATTTGAGGCTTTGAAATATCCAGGATGGAATGGCAAATATTATTTTTTAAATTTCTATTATTTATTTCATTTCATTTTATCTTTCTTTAAGTTTAATTTTTTGTAATTTTTAAATTCTTATTTTAATTTTTGTATTTTTTAATTTTTATTTTATTTATTTTTAAAATTTTATTTTATTTATTTTAATTTAATTTTATTTTTATTTTTATTTTATTTTAAATTTTTTATTATTTTTGTTATTTTATTTCATTTTGTTTTATTTTTAAATTGTTTTTGTTTAATATTTAGTTTTTCTATTTTAATTTTTATTTAATTTTTATTTTTAATTTAATTTTATTTATTTTATTTTAATTTAATTTTATTTTATATTTTTACTTTTAAAATTTTTACATTTATTTTATTTTTTAATTTTTATTTTCTTTTTAATTACTATTTTTATTTTATTTTCTTTCCACTTTTAAATTTTATTTTTATTTTATTTCAATTTTATTTTTATTTTAGAGGAGTAATGCTACATCTTTCAGTATCAGAAGGATCAACTCATTCCTAATAGTGCTTTGAAGGACGAGAACAGGTATTTTACTTTATTTCTAGCCCTGCCCATGCTTCAATAACATCAGTGTTTGATGGCAGTACTTGCTGTGCAGCAGCATTGTGGTCTGCCAGGGTCTCGGTCCTGCCAGTAACTTCTCTGTCTCAGTCCCTATTTTCTCAGTTGCCCAAGGAAACATATTTATAATGGGAACATTTAAGATCCAGCTGATCTTTTTATGCTCTGCAGCAAATAAAAATGATGGGTGTAGAGCCTGGCATGTTTTTTAGCATTGTTGAAGTGCTGCATAAGGGATTTGGCTGCCTGAGTCCCATTAAGGTATATGGGAACCATACGGCCACATCGTCAAAGTACCACTTTAAAAATGCAGTTGATTCTGTCTGTAGCAGGGCACAGGAGTTTGAAGCTGTTCAGTACTCCTCTTTTTTAACCTGTCTCAGGTTTTATTTTCTGCATTTAACTCATGGAAATTGCTGTAGACAAGGAACCATCCTGCAGGATTCTGGTTCAAACCTTGCTTGCCACCGCTTTGGTGTGCCCAGTACTGACTGGACACATCTGCTGAAGTTCTTCTAACTTGTCATTTGGGGCCCTGTAAACACATAGCTTGGCTCTGTTCTAAACATTATTTAGTAGATTTATTTGATTTATTTGCACTCCTGTTAAAGAGTAGAGGCAGGTAAATGGTTATCAACCAAGTATTTTTTCTCATTTGCCACCTTCTGAAGCCTTCTGAAATTTAAGCCTCTTGTGTCCCTCTGCTTCCCCTGACTACAATGTGTTATATAAAGTTTTTATTTCAGAATTGCTAATCAAATTTTAGGAAAACTTTATCCCTTGTGAGGCACAAGGACAAAATCCCTTGGTTATGACATGGGATGGTCTTATGTCTAGTTTCTCTAATGTGGGAACAAGTAAAGAAAAAAACTCCAGGGAAAATAGAGAACTTGGGTTAAAATAAAGAGTGAATACTTCTTGCAGGTTTTCAGAGCTGTAGAGAGACCCCTGTCACATGTACTTTTGGCTGAACCTGGATGGCTGCTGTCGCCAGGGAGGGCAGTGGTATCACCAATGCTCAGCTTTGAGTTAATCCAGTGGAGGTGATAGCTTGAAGGGGCCCGAAGAGATTAAAAAGAGGTGAAGGTGTGCATCTATCTATCTGTCTGTCTGTCTATCTATCTATCTATCTATCTATCTATCTATCTATCTATCTATCTATCTATCTCTATACACACATGTTTTTCAAGGTGCATACCATCTGGCTATCAAAGCATCTCCCAGCTGGTTCTGTTTATCCCACTTTTACACTCTCCAGTATTGTATGAACTGTCAGAAAAAAAAAAAAAAAAAAAACAACCAAACCAAAACCTTTAAATAAGCAAAGAACAAAAGAGAGAAAAGAAGACGGGAGGAGAGGATAAAAGACAGAGTATAACCAGAGAGGATGACTTGCACAAATTGCATCCAACCTGTTTCTCTTAATTTCTACTTTTTCCCTGACTCCTCTCATGTGGATTCCTTGGAAATTATGTTTGGGATCTATTTGCAATTTTTCCTATCCAGATAGCAGTGTTTAATCTGCACTTGAATATTATAAAGCCTCTTTCATGATCCAGACACTTTTGTGCCAAAGGTATCTATGAGCAAAACAAACAACTTGCAGAGATTCCTTTCTGCATAATTGTGATTGATCCTTGTCATAATTCTTTGTTTCTGAGAATTATAGGGGCATAAACACCTTTGCACTTTTTTTTTAACATAAACTGAAATGTTTATCTGGGTGCATTTTAAACCTGTATTTGTAGGTAGCTGAATGTGCATAAGATTGTTGACAAATAAGTATCAGTGTTCTGTGTACAGATATGACTCTTGCATACATGGTTTTACAGCTGACAGGAGGGTCAGCTGTAATTTAAAGCATAATTGTTAGAAAGAAAGAAAAGGAGGAAAAAATAGTCTGATTCCCCTAAATTCCTTTGAGTGTCTTCTGAACATAATGACAGCCTCACTGGCCTGTAAGGACCAAAAACCTGCCAGAGAGACCTCCAGAGGCAACACTTACTTCATCCTCTGTCATTCTGAACAATCCTTTATTTTTGTCATTTCTGGATACCACAGAGACCTCTACTGCTCTTTGCTCCCTGTCCCACTGTCTGCCTTTTAATTTGCAGTCATCTGTGCCAACCCAGCTAAATTCCTGCTTGACATAGCTGAAACTTGGTTGTAACAGCAGGTTCTTGGAAATGCCCAAGACAATGGACAAATGCTCCAATTCTCTCAGCATCTGTGCTAACCTTGAAACTCTACCTGGTAGGCGCAATGCAATCAAAAACTAATCAGTGAAATCAAACTGAGATTTGGTCTTGGGAGCTAATAGGACAAAAAAAAAGATGACTGTGCAAATATGGTTGGGCTTTCAAGGGGGAAGATGCACAAAGCCATCCTTAATCATCAGTATCTCAAAAGAGTAGTGATAGGAGTACCTGGCAAAGCCTGTCAGCATCTGTGTTAATCCAGTTAATTAGCTGGAAAGGACAAATTCCTCTGAAAGCACCTATGTGATGGGCAGGCTGTCTTCCTATTTCATTAGGATGATTGTTTTAAAGGTTGCAGGTAAAATGGTGCTTGTGTTCCTTTAGATCTTTCCTGTAACATGCTGAAGCTGGGGCATGTCAGAGGGCATGTGGGGCTGGGAGGTAGCATGGGGCAAAGAGCACCCAGACAGCTTCCCAAGGAAGCAGCCTGATAGGGAGGCAGGAGCTTGAGCTGCAACCTACGCAGTCTGTGTGATTTTCCTCTCCCTCCTTTACTGCCTTGCTCTTTCAGCAAGGAAATAAAAAGAAAAAAAAGAAGGGAGAAGGCTGCAATGTGTCACAAAGGAACAGACTGGCAGACATCTGCCTCTTGCTTTATTTATTTAATTTTTTTTTACAAAAAGGAAAGGGTACAGAGCCAACTCTTCACTCCAGAGCCCCCAGTCCCTTAACAAACCAAATGGTGGCTGTTGGCAGGGTACTGACAGCTTGTTAATGAAGGAATTCTTGACAAAATGACAACCTGTGTGGGATGCCGTGTGAAGCTGAATCCTCCCACAAACCAGTACTAAGTAATTAGGTGGTGGTGAAAATAGCAACTAACTACTGTTGAGGAGAAAAGGAAAGGGGAAAAAATCTCCTAAATTAATTATAAAAGCAGTTCTCATTTGAATAGTATCCCTTTTCCCCTTCCCTGAGAAGACACAACAGTTTTCCCTGAACTGCCTGCATCTCTCTCACTGGGCCAAAGGGTGCATCTCAAAAGGCTGAGCCTGATGACTGTGAATTCAGTGCTTTTTTCTCTGCAATTGTGACCTGCCAAGGAAGCCCTAATGAAAACCAAACAAAAAGCTGTCCACTGGGGCTGCCCCTATTGCTCCCCAAAATGGCCCTGTCTGGTTCACCTTACTCTGTTTTTCCCTTGATTTTTGTCTGATTGCTTCAGGCAGGTGGGCCTGTCTGTTGACAACTTCATTAGGTTCCAAACCCCTGGGATGGGCTGGGTGAGGAACCAGCCAGAGCAGAGTGCTTGAGTTACAAAGTGGTCTTGCAGAAAGGCACATTTTTAAACAGCGCCTCAGCAACAGCAGCATCCACGTTCACAACCATGGCATCAGTACCAGGAGCCAGAGCATTGGCTAGTAGCAGCTAAAGCAAAATCTGTGACTTGTGGTGAAATTAGGTTTTTTATTTTGGCTCAATACAAAGATACCATTCTCCACTGTGACTTGAACAGCAACTCATGATAATTTAGCTAAAGAGTTCAATAATATTGAGCATAGGATTTTGTACGAGAAGGAAAATAATGTATTGCTTTGGAAATGTTGCATTTTTTCCCTCCCAGAGGCTGAAAACTTTGGGTCAACTGTAAGGTGCAACAAGTAATTGAAACAAAAAAAAAAAAAAGGGAAGGGGAAAGTCAGGGAACTTTGAGCCTTTTTTTCCCCCTACATGAAAGCCAGAATTTTGAGAAATTTAGCTAACTTTGTTGTTTTGTGCTCTTAGGGTGTTTGGTCTTTTCCCACTTTGTTTCTTGTAGTGACATTTACTTTCTACAGCTGTAGTTTTACATAAACAATACAGACTGAAATGAACATTCTATGCCTTCTAGTTTTAAAATAACATGGAGAAATTAAGATCTTGCAGACTTTGAAGGCACTCAAAGAATTTTATCTACAAAAAGAACTACTTCATCTCAAAGAACTTTAAATTATCTACATTTTCAGTTCCTCATGACTTTTTTGTTTTCAATGGGCCTCACTGATTTTCTTGTATCTCATCTATTACCCAGGTAAGTTTGCTCCCATTTGTGGCTTTAGTAGTCAAGCTCTGTTTAAACATTATGAAAGCTACAAACAAATAGCTTCCTGAGGAATAGGTCATTGATTCTTGAAATAGATGAGTAATAAAAGTAATAAAAATTTAATTCTATTAAAAGTTTTTAGAAGGAGTAGAGATTGATTTAGTTCTGGTTTACTGCACGAGGTCAAGAATGGACATAAGAAAGAACACTTTAAAGGTTAAAGGCTTCACTTTAGAGGGAGCTGTGAAGACATCTAACATTTCAATAACCTGTTGTACCAGAGAGAGGCAAAAGCCAGGTCAGGGATATTTTATTCTTTCCAAGTATACAGATAGAGCTATGAAAAAAATTGTTTATGCTGCAAGTAGACAAATTTGTTTTGCTTGTGTGCCTTAAATTAGTGATTATTTTTTGAATGACTTCTCACCCTGCTCAGTTTTCAAAGAAAGCAAAACAGTTTTTGATCTTGGATAATTACATTGCTCAGTAGCATTGGCAAATTAAGGATAGAACATAAATGAATGCTTTAGAATTTGAACAGTCAGAGTCTTTTGTGATGTGAAAAAGTACATTAACACTGATGATGAAATTTTGGCCCATCCAAATTTATGAATGCATGCTAGCATTGGCTAATAGAATCTTACTTTAAACAGATAAAAAATGTGACTGAAATTCATTTGTGTTTCATTTCTGGCATCTGGTTTAAAGCTTTTGGAGTTGTTCTTACGAAAACAGGATCAAGAAATTAAAAAACTGTTATGCCATGCACAAAGCAAATTAATTCATTGGTGTGGTTAAAAGTGCAGATTGCGAGGTCCTTTCTTCTTGGGAGGATTTACTCCATGTCCTGGCCCCTAGAAAGGGCCACAGGATGCTACCGATCAAGGGAAAATATATGCAAATACAAACAAAACAAGGCTTGTCAAATGCTGATTATATTAAAAAGTAAATATTGCAATATTAGTCACAGAACTTATTAAAATCTGGACTGGGCTGTAGAGAATAATATTTCCTTTGTGCAAGTGCATACAAGGTGCTGTAATAAACTTTCCCACAAGCGGGAAGGCAAATGTGTATGACCCCTTTGTGCTTGTGGTGGCAGTTTAGGGCTGGCTGGGTGATACTGAATCAGGAAGAAGTTAATTTACAGTGAACAGGATTGCTTGTGTTACTGTGCTCCTGGGCCCAGGTTCTTTGCTTGCGGACTCAGAGTCAAATATTAATGCTACCACTGATTTGAAATTCTCAGTTCTTAGGGAGATGCTGTGATCTGTGCTATTCATAGATCTTGATCTCCCACGTTTGGTGTCTGTGGAGAAGGTGGAACTAGCACTGGCTTTAGTGGAAACTGCTCTCTTGCAGAATAAGTAAGAGCTTGTCACTACTGCAGAAGGTGACTGTGAGTGGGGCTTGCTCCTCTGACATGCTAAATAAAACACATACCTTATGACAAACACTTTGCAGGATTCAGCCTCAGCATGCTCAGTCTTTTGTTGTATCAAATTCTAAGAGAGGAGCCAGAGAACTTCTTGGTCCAGGGCTATTTGTCCAGAAGCAATCTGAAATGTAAGTAAATCCTGAGTAACTGCATTAGTGAGTGACCGGTTTATCTCGGCTGTTTGAGGGGCCTGGAAAGGCCCGAGGTGGCCTTGGGGCAGCCCGCGTATCGAAGGACGAGAAGAGGCTTCAGTTCTTCTTTCTGGTTTTATGTTTATTAATTGTTTATCTAAAAGATGTTCTTTCAGCCACCAGAGATCTGCTCAGCAGTCAGCCATGGGCACACTCTCTCTGCCCTCCGGGGCAGGCACCTATCTTTATACCCATTGTGACGTGTACAATATTTATCATTTTTCCCCAATACCATCTATTCTTATAACTCGGTGTACTCTTAGTAATAACCAATAGAAAGGTGCCACCGTGGCCAAAGAAGATGGAGGAGAAGAGGAAGAAGAAGGAGGACAGGACACACCCCAATTCCTCCATCTTACTCCTCTAAACCCCCCTGTACATAAATCCTAAACCTTGTGTCTCACCCTCTAATTAACTAATCCCTTCACCATTCACCCTGTGAAGCCCTCATCCTTGTCGTCTCCTGTGTAGGGTTAAAGTCCAGCTACCAGACACTTCTGGCAACATTCCAGGACTCCCGAGCCCCCCCAGGGTCTCCGTGGCTCAGCATCTCAGGACTGAGATCTTGAGATCCGACAAGTGAGACAGCTGGAACATTGTCAGCAGAGACAGACTTGTGCAAGCAATGTGGACTCTGCTGAATTTACTTGCATGGGATTTGTTCAGCTGCTGAACAACAAGAATGTGATGTGATGAGATCTCTATCACAATTCCATTTATTTTAATAAATCTGTACATTTCTTGTGCTAACTGAAAGGGAGAAGGCTTTTCAAAGGCTGACAAAGCCTGCCTATTAGTACCCCTTATGCATGGACTTCTGCTATGCTCAGGTGCTCAGAAAGGCATCCAAGGTGCAGCACAGTAATGATAATCTTCAAAGACATTGCAGAATCACTGGATCTTCTGAGTTGAAAGGAACCCACAAGGATCATCAAGTTCAACTCTTAAGTGAATGACCCATACAGTGGTTGAACCCACAGCCTTGGTGTTATAAGCACCATGCTCTAACAAGGTGTGCTAAGCATCTCAGGGATGAGGAAATGTATATCACCGCCTTCAAGGATCACACTGTTAGATTTCATGTGGAGTAACAATAACCAGTTGAAATGGTAGTGCCTTAAACATGCTTGCTTTTGTCGCAGTGCAAAATTAAGTTTAATATTTGCAAATTGTTATGTAAACTCACATCCTGTCTAATCAGTAATAAATCTCATGATTCTTTCAGAGCAACTGAGCATCCATATTTCTTTCCTATTTAATGGAATCAGCCAGGGGTACTGAATAATTGACAATTTTGCAAATGAAATTGCTCAAATAGGTGCTGAGGTAAGGCCAAGGCAGCTCTGTTTCAGTGAGTGATTTTGAAACTCTTCACCTGATATTTGTCCTGTAAAGAACTGAGAAAATGTGGTGCCAGTGTGTAGCACGTTTGTGTATCCTTCACATTCAGCATCAGATCTTGACTTGTCCAACATTTGTGTTTGTTACAGCTTCACAGTCAGTGAGTTCTCCTTGTGAAGACTGACAGCTAAGTGTCTGAATTACAGCCTGCAATTTGAGTCTGCTTAAATCTAGTATTTTCTGTACTATGCATAAGGAAAGAGCAGCACTCAGTAAGCAGCCTCCTTCCCCTCAGCATTGTTTAGAGACTCTGCAGGAAGAGCATTTGTGAATTTTAGAGCAGAACTCTGCTTTCTCTGTTTTGATTATGTGAACCAGGAAAAAATCCCAATAACATCAAGTTGCCTCTTTCCTCACCAGCCAGCACCCAAACAATTGCTTTTCCACCAGGGCTTACCAATTCCAATTCCTTCTGTACATTCCTTCCTGTACAGAAGGACAGATATTATTTATCTTATTTATCTCCCCACCACATGGCTTCAGCCATGGGCTACATAGTGCCACACGTAGTGACAACCTGATCCTTGACAGCATTGTCCCAGCATGGTCCAGGTGCTACCATGAAGCAGAGCCTCAGTGTCTCACCGAAAGCAGATTTTACTGTTGTGTAGAGGTACACTGAGGAAAGATACAGATGAAGGAAGATGCACCAAAAATGTCACATGGCACGTGGCAATACTTTACACAGCTTTCAGAAGAGAAATAGCCCTGTGTTAAATTGCTGTTATACCGTTTGAAATAATTTATGAAAGAAATTGAGAAACTAAAAAGCAAGGCAGAAAAGGTAAAGGCAACTCTCCAAGAAGACTGCAATTAAACTATGGGAATTTTTGGCTCTCAAGCAGATATTCAGCTTGGTTTGTCAGACCCTGATGCTTGATTATTATTATTTAAAGTGAAATGTATGTTGGCTTGTTCACTTTATTTATTTACTTTAATCATGTTTTAGTTCCCTTCACTCCAGAGCATTGCTGGTGGACACTTGATTCAGAATTTGGAGAAATTTTTATTCCAGAAATGGCTGAATAACTATAGATCTTGTTCAGGTGTCATTTCATAGCTCTAGATTCACTGATTTAGACCAGTGGGCATTCTAAGCTAGGAGAAACAAAGCTTGTTTATCAGGCTGTAATATATATATGGAAAAATAGATGTTGCTGCATTGCTATTAGGATAAGAGCTGGGGCTAGGAGATGTTTGCTCTGTCTCAATAGCAAGCTATCAATATTCTCAGCAGCATTATTAGTATTTATTGAAAATCTTTTGTAAAGCTCTACAAGTTTGCACAGAGGTAATTTACATCACATAATTAGGATGCCTAAAACCATATACAGAAGCATAGGTGCTAGTAGTGCCAAGTACTTGATTGTATTACATTGCAATGCTATTCTAGGGGGATTATAGCATTTTCTGTCACTGCTGATTGCATGGCAACAAAAAAGAGGAGTTTTTATACACATTTCTGTGTCTGACAGGTTACAAGGTTGTGTCTCCAAATTAGGCCGATCCTGCACAGCCTAGGTGATACTGTCCAGCAAAATAACATGCAAGTGACAATGCCACAAAATGTTGAATCTCTTGTTTTCCACAAACTATTCTCTTTAAAATAAAAATGGTTTTATAAAGCATCCATACATAATGTAGTCACTTTCCTTTTACCAGTATGCAGTTTTGAAACACAACATTGTCAAATTCAGCCACATTTAATAGTATTTATTGATTGCATCTTATCATAAGACAATCTTCCCCATTTTAAGGAATTGTTCCACTGGGTGAACTGTGAAAAGATCTGGTTACCAAACTGGTTTTCTGTCTACAGAGACAAATTTTAATTTCAGTTCCATATACTGTGAAATGTCCTATTTGTTCAATAGGAAGATATAGGTCTGTATGGTGTGGGGGGATAGAATATAAGAAAAGAAAGATAGTGTAGAAAGTAATCTTACCCCTAAGGAGTTGCAGCTGGGCCAATTATCAAAGATTAGGAGCAGGCCTGACTTTACCACGCCACAGCTGTAACCAATGAGAAGCAGAGTGCTATAACAGAGTGGGGTGGCTGGTTGAGAAGGGGACTGGCGTCAGTTGGCTGCTTTGTGGAGAAGAGAGTCAGTGCTCTGAGGAAGTGCCCACGAGGAAACACTAAGAAGGTATGAAACTTTTATGATAAGGTGACAACAGCATGGTGTTTGCAAATATAGCATGTGCTTAGGTTTAGGCTGGATCTTGAGCCACAGAGTTGTGGGATCAATTAGTCCTTGAATTCATGTTGTGTTAGAGCCCTAACCAATACTGTGAGCCTGTTGCAAACCTCACAGAATGTATTGGAGCTGTCTGACCCACTCAGTGGACTTGATAAGCATCTACTCAGCTTCTAACTGAGCTCTTCAACTAAGACATAGGTCTGGCCATGTCACGGGCCTGTGTCTTCTCAGAAAGGGAAGCTGGTAGCACTATGCTTTGAGGAATTTGTTTGTTGCTTCCTTAGTGCATGTTAAGGAATGATATCTGGTTTAATAGTTTATCTGCTGCACATGAGAAGTAATTTCCTGAACTCTACTGAGGTGCTGAGGGGGACAGGATGAGATAGCACTGCCTCTGCAGTAGGGAGAGAACAGAATGCGTTTCTCCTCACATGAGAGCTGTTAAAGGTTGTGAAAGTTTCCATGGCCCCTCCTTCTGCTTCTTCCTTAAGTAGTCACATGGAGACCAGGCAAAACGTGGTGTTGGGCCTGACAGAAAAATGTTGCTAGATCAGACATGGGGATGATGCTCTCCAGGGCTACAGTTTGACAAAGAGCTAAGGCACAGAGATCCAGAAGCATTAGGAAGTGGGCCAATCAATACCAAATCCATTTTTCATCATTCATTCATAGGAAGAAAAGGGATGTCTAACTTAATAATTCCTTACAGAAAATAAATAGGCACCTTGTCAGCCCATGAGAAAAATCATTCACTAATGCCAAGATAATGTTTCTAAACAACTGAGTGGATCAAAGGTGAAATTTAATTGATTATGTGTTAAATATTCTCTCTCTTCCTGTCTCTTACATAGCACTCCCTCGTATACACAGAGTGAAAATACCCAGACAGTAGGCTGAACAATTTTCTCCTTGTTGCCATAGAAATTTCAGGCCATTATCCAGTTCTGTGGCTGGATTGCTTCTAGAGACAGAGATCCTTTTCACTTAAAATTTGTAAATCAGGCACAGCTCTACTGAACTCAAGAATTGGTAGAACTAGTGTAAACAAAAGGACAGTTAGTTAAAAAATAACAAAAGAAGAAAATAATCACTATCATTGTACTAAGTGAAAGAAGTGGTTGAATTTTGCACATAATCCAAAACACATTTGTTGTGGGAAAAGTTCAAAATCCTGGGTGGGCTGTCACTATTTTAGGATTTTTTTAATTGCTGTCAAAGTCATTGGAGTAGAACTTGGGTACTGCTCTAATTCATACTACAGTTTTATCATTCACAGAAAAAATTACATCTGAATGTGGGGGGGAAAAAAAAGGTAAGAGGAGGAACTAGAAGAACAAGAAGCATTTTAGCAAAGCTACTTGCCTGGAGTCACAGACAGACCAAAGGCAGGGTAGGAGCAGGTATCCTGTCTCTCTTGGTCACATGCTACCAGACAATGCCTGTGAGTGTAAGAGCCATCCAGCAGGTAACGAGAAGGCAACACTTCATTAGTGGGTTTGCTTACACCAATATGCCTCTGTCAAGTCTACTTTGTAGGCTAATATCCAACTGGGCATCCCAATAAACAGCCTATGACTGTGGCATCCAGCTGTGTTCTGCTGGTGCTGTGTTGAATGAACCAGGGTTTGGCTCTGTGTCCTTTGTGGGAAGGAGAAGCTGTGGGAGTGGAAACAAATGAGACTGAGCTGCTTTTATGCCAGGCTTACATATTTGTAACAGTGCATTTGGCTCCTTCTCTGGGCACCTCTTGCAGCAAACCACTTCCAGTGCTTGCCTGGGAGGCAAATTCAGCAGGCAGCTGAGAGGGATGTGTTCTGGTGGAGATGCTCAGGGTCTGAGGCTCCTGCTAGGTCCAGCTCTACTATCAGGAGTTGAGCTGGCTTGGGACAACCCTGGCACAGCAGGTCTCAGACCTGGTGCTGTACTGAGATTCCAGCCCAGGCTTGGAGAAGTGCACCATCAACATCACATATCAGAGTCCTGCAGCTTTGCCCTTGCCTGGAAAAGCTCATTCCAGTGTAAATAAGAGAGTGCCTGAGAACAGCTGTGTTGGGGATCTGCAAATTCCAAGGATCGCCTTCTTGTTTGTACATGTAATTATGCACACATAGTTTCAAATATGTTAATTTTGGCTCGTTCCTGGCCTCCAACGTGGGGAACACGGAGTGTGTGATGGTTCCTGGAATTCAGTGTTGATTGTGTGTTGGAAGCAGTCACCTCCGAGGGCAGTGAGGCACATGGCACACAGCAAGACGTAAGTTGTTGTTTCTCTGAGCAGCATTAGTCTCCCATCTGTAAGCTGATTAGGCTCCCAAGTGCTAAGCCTCATGGGATGGCAGTAGCAGGGATATGAACCACTGTTACAGGAACCCTAAGTGGATCATGGACAAGTTGAAGTCAATCTCCATGGCCTACAAAGGCCTGGATCTACAGACACATGTTTTCAGCAAAAAGCTCCTTACCAGATAACCATTCTCCAGGGATATTTTCTTTCTCTTTTGAATACTTATATTCATGGGGAGAAATACTTGCCATATTACATCTGTCCTATATCTTTCATAGAAATAGGAATTTCTAACATCAGGGCATGGGTGGTGTTAGGCACCTTCCTTGTGCACTGTTGTTATTACTTGCCTTTGTCTAGAAAAGTGATCCTGTACTATTTGCACTCTGCTCTTGCCTGGCAATAATTTCACAGAATTGATGGCTGAATGCCTGTCAATAACACTGCTCATAGATATTAATGCACTTCAAAGTCATTAAGATGCAGTCACCCCTGGATGAGCTTATGTTCTATAGCCACACTATTGGAAGCACTATGGATTTTCACATTTGGACCATCTGTAAATACAGCAGCTCCAAGACTCATGCATTTTTTTTTCCCTATTTGAACTCAGAGAAAAATTAATCTGGTCCATCTGCAGCTGGACTTGTTTAGAAAATCTGATTGCCTTCCAGACACCAGCCATCCATGCTCCAGGGATGCCAGTCTTTCCACATGCTAATTAACTGAGGACAGAAGAAATCGTCACAAAACATTCCCATCTTTGTGCCTGCAGCTGTAAATTCAGAATTAAAGTAATTTGGGGAGAAATAATGTTGTGAAGTGTCACAGAAGATTTGCAACTGCCAGAGCTTTTGAAGGAACTATCTATGCCTACAACCATGCACTGAATATGATACTGAAATATAATATTCACTTGTTTAGTGACTTTTGTTCTGCCAAAAAAAGCCCAGCAGAATTTGGGTCTAGAGAACTTCTTCACAATTCAGATTAGACTCTTGACTAGGGAATTGCAGATAGAGGGGATAGAAGTTAGTCAGGTATGGACCTTGTGTTAAACTAAGCCACTGAGAGTTATTAGCACTGTAAGATGTGCCAGGAGAAATGACAGAGGCGTGAGGCTCAGCTGCCAAATAAAAAAATCTAAATGAGCAATATCTTGAACTCCATGGATTTATGTTATGCCAGCTGCCTGAAAGATACAAATGTTAGATATTCAAGAGGAACCACATGCAGTAAAGACTTGCATGTTAAGAATATTGTGAGATTGGCAAGTGCTGCATGCAAGTGGGAAGGTAAAGGACATTCTTAAGGTTTTCTCAGTGATGACTACACTTTTGTTAGCTCTTATCTTTCACTGAAAGTCTAAAGATATGTGCTATTTTCCACTAATCCTTGGTGCTTTTAGAGAAAAATCTCAGATTGCATAGGAAAGAAATAAAATAATGGGGAAAAGTCCTAAAAATGTGATTTAAAACATTCCCCATCCAGAAGATGAATGAAAAGAATTTTGCATTTTTTCTTTACCACAAGATTTGTCCTTCAACAAAAGTGGAAATAACTCCTTAGCTGCAGGATTTCACTCATCACAGTGGCTCTAAACTGTCTGTGGACTCCCATTTACACCCACCCTGATTTCCCAACAGAAATCTTTGTGGGGATGAGTACATTCAGGACAGTTACAAATCCCATTAGTCAGTCAGTCTTTCAATTGCCTGTAGTGGTTTTTGTATCAGTGATGCAAGCAGAAATAACAAGGTAGAAATGTCCATTCCAGTGTGTGGCTACACCAAAAATCTTATAGCATTTTTCTGCAGCAGCAAATTCCACCCCAGTGACTGTTCTAGTTTTATCTGTTCCACTGAGCATAATAGGAGTGTGGAAAAAAAAAGCAGTTAGGAAAATGCCTTCTCCTTTTCTGTCTTCTAAGTATTTAGACGTGCCTGCATCAATGTCAGTCGAATGCTAGATGTCTCAGTAATGAATTAGAATTCAGCTTCCCCTGAGTATTCTGCTCTGAACAGTTAAAAAAAATCATTTTAAAAGACTGACAGATTGAGAGCAAAAGCAATCCCAGAAGTTTTGTATCCACTTGACTTGTGATTCAAATCCTGAGTGTCTAGGTGTTTCAGACAGAACTTGCAATGATTTTCATCCTTGTAGTTCCTGGCTCCTTGGGAATCTGTTACCAAACAACCTCCTGTTGCATGGTTACACTGGTAAATGTGTGTGGCATCCCAAGGCTGGAAAGGCAGCAAGGCTAGAAAACTTTAGATAGAATCTGGAATATTTCTGTTTACTGATACAGTGAGTCAGAGCTCTACAGATATGTAGCAGTGGGGTCAGCTATCCATGAAAGGTGGCAGAAAGCAGTCAAATTTTTAATGACAATCAGCAAGATCAATGTAGTGCTGGGAACTAGGTCCACAAAATCTGTAGACAGGTATTTCTGAAAGGCAGCATTGGTTGGCTCTTTTTTGAGAGGGAAGACCTGGTGACTCTTAGGAATTTGTGGATCCCCAGCCTTATCTGTTACAAGACAATACAAATCAGCTGAACAGCAACATCTTTGCTTACTACTGGCTCCTGCTGGGTTTCTACTGGGAAATTTGGTAAAGCAAAAACTGTTAAACCAGCTTTTTATGAAGACTGCAGTAAAAAGACATAAAGATTAATTTCTTTGACTATTTACATCTTTTTTTATTTATAGAGTTTTGATCCTGAATGTTAATGAAATCATGCTATGCAAAACCAGCTCCTCTGCAGCTGTTTCAGCACCTGGGATACTACAACAATCTCTTGAGACAGGTTTTACTATAAAAGGTAAAAGTCTTGGGAGGATAATCTGAACCACGTGCAAGTAATCAGGGAAAGAGTGTCAGAGTCTGGTTCTACAGGGCACATGTAGAAGGTGATCTGGTTTCTGAAACAAGGGAGTTCAGGGGCCAGGTTGGCACCTGCTGGATTTGCACCAACACATATGCTCAGCTTCCACCTAGATATGAAAGAGATGGCGTCTCATCTTGGACTGGAGTCTGGATGTGACCCTGGCAGACATCAGCTGGCATCTGGCTAGAAAATTTGTTCCACAGTGTAGATAACATTGCTTATTGTAGCAATTAATTATGTGGGTTGTAAAGGTGCACATATAGTGCGGCTATTATTGTGGCTGATACTAAAAGTACATCACTTGGCTTGCTCCATGGTGGTTAGCCTTTGTCCTTACACTGCCAGAATCACTTAGAACGCTCTGGTAAATTCCTAGGTGAGGTTTTTTATTTACTACATGTTCCTTGTTCAAATTCCTGCTGGGAAGGGAGCCCTGGCAGAGTGTCAGACTCAAATCTGCCTCCTTGTGATGACAGCAGTTTCATACTTCTGTATTAGGATTCCTTCCTAATAAAAAAGAAGGCACTCACCTTTGTTTGGCTACTGCTCAGCTGCAGCTTGATTCCTCAGGCAGTATTTTAAATCTATTAAAAGGGAAGTGTAGGCTAAATAAATTACATGGAGAAGACAAGAGGTGTATGAGCAGGTTAAGCATATGTTTCATTAGCAAGGGGCTTTTCCATGGTGCTACACAGAGGAGGATGTGGGAATAATGTGCCAAAGCTCTGTGTTCCACAGGGACCAGCTGGAACTGGAGATAAGAACTTTGCTCCTCTTATAAACTGGTGGGTTTCCAGTTGCAGTGTTTTCCAGCAACAGTGTATTTTAACAGCAAGCAAACTCTTTTCATTGAAAAATACCTAGAGTTCTGAAGTGTGACCAGCTATAAGTTCAATAAATCGTGCTCTCCATAGTTAATGGTACAATTTGCCTTAGATAGGTGGCTATGTCTCACAGGCACTTTGTATTTACTTTGTATGGAGCTTAAAAGAGATGTACAAAGGCATAAAGTGCAGGCAAGTATGTAATTTCTGTTATCACCCAAAGCTGTTCATTTAAATGATTGTGCTGTCATACCTGGATGTTTCGTTTGTGTTCGTATGGCTGATTCCCTGTATTGGGCCAGTGGTAGGGCCAGTCTATCAAGCATTAAGTTAGTTAACTGCATATCTTTTATGTTGCTGTGTATCAGGTTCTATTTGTCATTCATGTGATACTCAGAAATATTTTTGATTAGGCTATGCCACCTCTGCATTTGGCTGTGACAGTGTGAATCTGTCTGATCAAGAGAAGGAGAAAAACATGTCTGAGGCGACTAGTGCTTGGAATAGCTCCAGCCTGATTTGTTTGAGTTTTGAACTTGTTGGTTCATAATGCACTGAGCAGACACAGCGCTTTCAGAAAATTATTCCTGCTACAGAGACTTTATACCTCTGTCCCAAAGGATGGGAAGTTTAAACTGGGCCAGTCACATGATATAGTCAAGAGGATGTCAGTGAGGTTAAAGTTGTATGCCAAAAAAAATAAAATGAAACAATGTGAAAATATTATTTAAAGAGTTATATTGACTTGTTAGTGCATGCAAAGTGAATGCCTCTATTTGCAGTCTCAGTTGCATTTGAGTAGACCCTGCAAACTGCAAGCTGACTCCAGACTGCATCAGCTCCAGGACAGCAAATTCTTGTACCAACATTTTCAACCTACTCACTTTCTCCTTTGGGAACCTGATCTTGAGTAAATGCTTCAAGCAAATTTCACATTGCTTCAGGCAACTTTGACCAGCAGGTTTAGTTCTGGAGATGTCTCCAAGATGCCAAGAATGTGTCCTTAACACAGTGTAAACAGGCAAATAGAGGACCTGACCCAGAGATCTGCACTGAGACTGATTTCTCTCAAGTCAAAGTAGAGAAAATTCAGGCTAGGTTTGTGTTTCCATGTGTGTACAATTGATGTGGGTCTAGTATATGCTGTTTGTAAGTTCCAGGGTGTTTTGTCTAGCATTAAGAAAGCAACCATTAACATTCAATGTGTGTAGGTGAGCAAGACATCTGATTAACTTTCTCCTCTGTTTCTGGATGAAAATGTGGAGATAATGGAAATAAAATGACTTGTTAATGACTTTGGTAATTCCGTGTCTCTTAGAAGGATATTGAGTGTGGCATGACATAGCTGAGAAACAACTGAAATTGTGAGTTTTGGCACCTACTACTCCATTTTAGCCACCAGCTATCTTTTCTGCAGTTACAAATTGCCAGAGCAATAACTGCAGGCTCAGTTTAGCCCACATGAGTGCCCTGGCTGAGATACAGAAGTTCATGGCAAAACTCCCTTCGGCTTCAGCAGGGCTCTAATCTCTCCTTCAGAATGCACTTCCTGGAATCTCTGAATAGCCCATAATAATGTTTCTAAGCTGTTAAATGCAAAACAAGATATAATTAAGACTAGACTGAGAACTCACTCCTCAGATGTCTGTGCACACTTGGGCATATGAAGGGCTAAGTAGTAGGTAGGGGAATATAAAGCTAGTAAGGGCAAATTACTATTTGTGCCTTATACTGGTTTCCTACATGAAAGAAATACTCAGATTTTAAGAACAGGTCTGCATCTGTTAATTTTCTTTTAAACCTTTCAGACACACACATACATTTCTTGCACTTACTGAGCTGATCAATCTGCCTTCAACTCAGCAGTTTCATTACCAAGGCTTTTTGTCACTCCTAAGAGTGTCTAAAAGTGCCTTGAGCAAGTGAGATACTTATCAGGTTTGACTGAGGTCTTGTTAAGGGTGTAGAGAGGAGCAGTGGCTGTGGAAGGTTGTGCTGTTCTCTGCCACGGCTGAAATCAAGGAAAGCCATACACAAGATTATTAAAGTTTTCATTTTAAGCACAGATTCATAACACCTCTGGGGATTTCTGTTGAGAGATTGCTTATGGGAAGACATTTTACAAAAAAATCAATAGTTTAGATTCACTTCTGCACTAGCACAAAACTTTCTCTTAGTATGCTAACACCTTTATTGAGTGAAAACACTGTATAGAAGAAGTTCCTTAGCACTCACTGGACATTTTTCTCTGCATGGTTGCCTTTCTCCCATGTTGCTGTCTGCAGGCTGGTCTGCCTGTTCCTTCAGTAGCAGAAAAATATTTTCATATGCAGTATAGAGTGCATACACAGGGCACTGCTTTTTGTGCTACTCATAATGTGGATGATCTCAATAAATGAGGCAGGAGGTTTTGAGCAGAGGTCAAAGGCTGAGCAGGACAAAAAGGCTAAATGTCATGGAAAGAAAGGTATGTTTTCAGTCATGTCTGTGGCCCTGAATTGTGGGAAGGATGGAGCAAGAAGCCATCTACTAGTGGGTACTACATGTGTACATCAACTGTACACATGCAGCAGCAGTTACGTAGTATGAAAATGGCCCTGATATAGCTGGAAGATTTTCCATGCAGAATTATGTTCTAATCTATTATTAGTCTCCACTATTAGCCTATTCTTATATAACTGTCACATGTATATATAATCTTAATATTTTTCTAATCCCCATAGAAACTTAATAAAATAATAGCCATATAAAGCCTGCTGTTGTGCTCTAGCATCAGAGGCAAAAGGAGAAAAGATTTTCATTTTTGCAGTTGTAGTAAATATTGGCTATGTTAAAGACATATTAAAATACTGCTTTCTTACACTTGCATGTCTGATTCTGACATTTTGTATCTACAATATCAATGGAATAAATATGAAGAACAGGGCAGCATCTATTCAGTTTGGGGGAAAAAAAGGCAACAGAGGAAAGGCAGACCACATCTTTTGCAGAATTCAGGGAGTGGTATAGCTGTATCGCAAGCTTCTCTGTTGCTCTCTTTCTTTCTCCTAAAATTCTCTGTGGTTTCAGCTCGGGGCATCTCTCACTGAGCTATAGTGTATTGTCTGTAAAGTCTCCTATTAGTAAGGATTTTTAGCACTATTGGGAGCACCCTGGAGGGCGAGATTAAATGTAGATGACAACAGAGTGCTGAAACCCAGCAGAATTACAGTTTCAATTATGCAACTACAAACATGGATCTGAGGCGTATTCCTAAGCCCTCAGCTCCATCTGGGTCTCAAATGACTTCAAGCTCACTTATAGTTTCCTTGTTCACTTGAAACCTGTCTTATTTCTGCTCATGGTCCATTCATTTTCCTGGGACAGCTATTAAAGACATTTAGTCTGGAAGGCACTAAGAATTACTTTAGGAACACGAGCTAATATCACTGTTGGGAAATGGTCTTCTGCCATTTCACACCCTCTGTCTCCAAATGACGTCTGGTGCAAGTCCAGAGGCTGAAATTAGAAAGTACACCGCAGCTGCTTAAATGACCCAAATTCATTTTGGATGGTTTCTCCAGGAGTACAATGTGCATGATGAGCCAGCTACTTCTGAGACTTCCAGGCACTGATAGATCATAATCTCATAATAAAAGATATTAAATATAATAAGAATTGTTATTATGAATGTTGACCTAACAATATGGGTGACTGTATCAACTCTGGCAAGTATATCCAGATTTAAGATAACTTCTTATATTTTGTATGGTATGTGGCAAGGCTGAAATGGATGCATATTACAGTTAGGTCCATGCCAAAAAATAAACAAGCAATCATGCGAAGTATAGGCTCAAATACACTTCTGGTAAGGCCAGAATAGCTAATATTTCAGGAACACAAGCATAACAAAACAGGTTTTAGTAACATAAAAGTAGTTTTTCAGAGCACAGTCTCTGGAGCAGTTCTCCAGCTTACCTCTTCTAGTGAAAAGCATGAGCTTGCCAGTTATGTATGAAATATCCCACTGAGTTGTGCAAATTCCCAGAATGTGACCAGGCTGAAAGTCAAAGATGGTGTCAGATGTTGGCTGTAGCCTTTCAACAATTTGCAATCCACATTATAAGTAACCACATAGCACAAGCCATTAGGCCCAAGGCAGAGCAAGGATGCCCTGGGCTCATGCTATTATTCTACCTGGCTAAGAATTCCAGGGAATATGTGGTACAGTTGAATAGAGTTTCAACCCTTTCTGGTGTGCTGCTCATTACAGAAATGGGGATTAACAGAGAAAGAGTGTATCAAACTAGTTAGAAACTGCTGAAAGGGCTATGAATAGTGGTCCAGAACTTCAGTAGGCATAAATTGGCACAGCTCAGTTCAACTTGGTGGACTATGCCTATTTTAAATCTGCTGAGATTCCAGTTCATTATGTAGAAACCTGAATCCATATATAGATCATAGCAAGAAAAGGTTAAAATTGAAGATCACAGAAGAAAAGCATTAGTAGATAATACTACCTTTTACGTTTTACTTTGAAGTCTCAAAGTCAAAATGACCTTTAAAGGCAAAAGGGTGTTTGGGGTTCCAAGCGTGTATGTTGCCACAGAATAAATCCAATATTAGGAAGGTAACGCATTTGTATTTCTTTGTATTGGAATTTTAATTTTAGTGCACTTTTTATAAAAGATATAAAAAGTTAATGTGTCTGACAATTAAAAAAAACCCACAACAGGAAAAACCTAACAAGCTAAAAGCTCTTATAGATTCATAGCAGTGCTCTTGCCCTATTTCAGACACAGTCCAGACTCTCCCTTGCTAGCTTTGCCCTTCAGATAGCTCAAACTAAAACTTTATTTATACACAGAAAATTATAAAAAAGGGGAAAAAAATGGGCCCTCTCCTTTCTGCAAAGAAGGAAGCTGTGCTGCAAGTTTGGTGCTGAAGAGTGAGGGAATGGCCACTGCAAAGCTACTTTGTGATAAATCCCTTTCAGCTTGAGGGAGAAATCATCCAGGTTTTGCCAGGAGGGCTTCACGGAGTAAGTGCTGTACCACAATGATTTCTGCTGGAGAGGCTTGAGGGAGGCAGCAGCTGGGAGATGTGAGTAGCCACAGGCAAACATTCCCTCTGCCTGCTTCCCTTGCTGCCTCTTGGGAATGTGGGACTGGGGGACTCCAGTTTTAAAGCTGGTTTTATTGGTACAAGCAGCAACCACGCACAAAATGGGGTTTACCATGCATGCTGCTGAGAGGATCAGGACAGAGACAAGCCCTGAAAAAAAAAAAAAAAAACAAAAAGAAAATTTTGTTGAGCTGTAGGTTTTTTGTGAGTTTAGGCATCACTCTGACTTTTGAGAAGAAAGCTGACTGGCTGATATGGTCCTGGTGTTTTGATGTATTTTCTGATAGAGTTCAATAACAAAAAGGCCCAGACACACATAGGTGGATTCATTTTTCCCTTGGACTGGAATAAATCAGGCGCAGTGGCATTACATCAAAGCCACACTGCTCTAATCAGAATTGGAACAGGGTTTGTTTAGCAGTGTGATGGTGTGAAATATGTTATTTTGCATAACCCTTCTCACAGAAATGAGACTATTCCCTTTTTTTTTTTTTTTTTGAAAAGCTACAAAAGCAACTGTTTTTGATATTTGGCTAAAAACTTCCTATTTTCAGACTCTGTTGTCCACTGCTTATGACTTTAGCCCTTCAGGCTTAAATTCTCAGTGCTGCCTCTGTCTTGGGCTTAATGCTTTTATGCGGAATGCAGCAGACAAAGGTGAAACAGCCACAGAATGCAATTTGGAGGAAACACATTGCTTTGCCCCAGAACACCTTCCCCTTTCCCCCAGCTCTCTGATTTAAAAGCCAAAATCCCTGGTGGCACAAATAAGCCTCAGTGGGCCCCCATAGGTGCTTTGCTCCCCACAGGGCTGGGCTGTGGAGGGACTCATGCCCAGCCCTGCCTGCTGTGGTACTGAGGAAACTTCCCTAAACAGCTAAGGAGGCACCTGTTAAAAAATGTTAAGGCTGCAGGGTTAATCACTCAAGACCTATGAGATACCATTTTCAGCCTTTATTGATAGGAATTGTTTGGGTAGAAATCCTTTTTCACAGGCCTTGCTTACCAAATAGCTGCTTTTTCAGTATTTCCTTCCAGTCAGACCCACATATGGCTGCAGGGCTGTGTTCAGGGTTGCCCAACCCTGCTCCCAATGTGCCATGGCTGCTTCTTCCCAGGGACATGTCAGGGGCTTTCAGGGTTGTGTCTAGATGCTTTTGAGTTGCTGCTCATGAACATCTGGAGGGGTGAAGTAGCACCTCTGCCCTAACGTTGGAGAACTGAGGCCTGAAATTAGAGAGTATTTAAATGTTTTCAGTGCAAAATATTGTACTATGTCCTTTTAAGTATATGCTAATGTGAGATACCAATCCTGAAAGTCCAGACTCAGTGTTTGCATTGTAGACTTTATAGAAATGTGTCCTATTATTGATAATTAGTTCGTTTCAGACCTGGCTGATTATGGGTTCTGCAAATCTGCGGAGATATTAACATGGGTACCCAGAACACACATACCATCATCATGTAGGTACTGACACTAGCCAACCCTTTGAGCAATGTGGCCAGCATCACATGGAAATGCTTTGGCAGGTGCAAAGTAGGTGTAAATTCAGACTCATTCCCCTCATAGGTGACTGTAGCTTTTACAGGCACATGGTTTCCTGGGGAGGCACCTGTTCAGCCTTGGTATAGCAAGTACCTCCAAATGTTGGGTGCATGATTCATTTTGAGAATCTCTTATCTAGAGCTATTGTCAGCTTATTTCTCTATTATTTACCTAAAGCCTTCTACAGCTGGTGAAGGGTTAATCTCTTGTTTTCTAAGCATGCTGTTTATAAACCTGTCCTTACTGCAGTTCTGTAGGGAAAAAACCCTTTTGGATGAACAAAGAAAAATGTAGTTCCAGATTTACAATAAACTTTCACATCTAATCTTTCTGAACAGCATTCAAAGGCACAGGCCTTGCTTTGGGGTACTGAAATTTCAAATTTGCACTCTATGGTGAAGTTCTCCAAATTATGTATGTTCTGTGGTCTTGACTGCAATGGTATCCCTATGTGCATGCACATATATATACACATAGTCATTTATGTATATATATATCTAAGAAAACATATAAGGGAAGTTATATTTCATCCTTTATTTATAGAATGTGAAGGTAGCTTTTGGGCCCAAATATTCATTGGTTGAAGCACTGAAAATAAGTTTTAATTTTTCCTCTTTTCTGACTCTTGGACTCTCTTACTTAGGTAAGAAGTGATTTCTATGAATGGGGAATGCATTTAATCTACTAGGGTCAAGTGATAGGTGGTAAAAACTGGTAGCATATACATCATCTCTATTGTACTATTTAAGAAAAACCGGCATGTTTCTTTGACTTTTCTTTAGCTGTCTTTTTTCCCTGTTATTCAGTCAGCAGGAATGCCATTTTTTAGTATTCTAAGATAAATTATCATATTGGTTGGATGAACAAGCATCAGGGCCTTAATTAAAGAATGAAGGTTATAGAATTAGATTTGTACAGAAAATACATTCCTTTTAAACAATGAAACTATTTAACATTTGAGCTGTAATAAACCGTATTTTTTACTTGAATGCTGTGTCCTATTAGAGTTAGATAAAAACAGCAGTAATCTCTGATTCTTCACAGTGTGATTTCATAAGAGATAAAATTTATGTATTACTGGAAAATATTACAAGTAGAAAATTTATTGAGTTGTCAGTATAATAAGCATACTGAGCATAAAGTCTGAGTCTTTTTCCAATTATGTATGAAATTAATGTAGCAGAGCTCTGTGCAAGACCTTACTGAAAATTAAGGTGATAGTTATCTTGAATACTTGAAGTTGATGGCACTTGCTCCCATTTTCTCTTGGATTTCTCCCTCACACTCACTAGCACAATGCCCAGGTGCTCTGGCTGGGATGTGTGCCACATGAAAGATGAAGGATTCCAGCTGCTGAGCCCTCATTGCACCACTGGGGTTCCCATTCGTGGTGGCAGCAACTGCTTTTTGCACAGGTCTGTCGAACCTTTTTGGAATGAGTGGTTGCATCTTATTAAGAAGCTCACCGTAGGGTTTCAAGGTGATTTCTTATCCTTCTGGAGAAGGACAAAACCATATTGGAGCCATGCCTCCTCTTCTAATGCTTTACAACAACGAGGCCCTCAGTTTAAGGAAAGCTGCAGCCTGGCTGCAGGTGTAGCTTCTATAACAAAGATGGAGGAAAAAGCAGATTATGTGCATGGTTAATTGTGGGGCAGATGCTTCTATCCAGCTGTGCTCATAAACATACATGTGCTCATACACCATACTTGTGGTCTGGTACTTCCAGCAACACAAATTTGGTGTATTACAGTGTGCCAGAGGTGAGATTCCACCTCATTTTGCCAGATGTCCAGTGTAAAACCAGTCCATTATTCCATGTCCTGACAATTTAACAAGGTGTAGGAAAAGATTAGCAGGTTACTAAAGCGGAAAATTGCAGTATGCAGGGGTGTCATGAAGGAGTTATCAGATCCTCCAGCAAATCCACACTTCCTGTGGCTTCAGGCAGTGTGCATGTATTCTGTATTGCTCCAGAGCAAATTCAGTAAAGCAAGGCAGTGTGCCCCAACACACATTTTTTCAGGCTGGTCTCTTGAAAAGCTAATGTTTGCCAAGTGCTGCAATACACTTGGATGAGATGTGGATGCACTGTGGAACAAGAATTATTAATATTATTGATTTGAAATAATAAAGTATGTTTTTGAATTCCTCCTCTTTCAGGAGGAAATTCCTGAGGGACTGGATGACAGGGACATTATTAAACTGGCAGCATGCCTTTTGAGACGAGAAATTACACATTTGATTCTAGCATTTGTATAAAGAAAAAGAAATCTCTGCGAGGTCCTCAGAGATGGAAGGGGAAGGGAGAGGTCACTGGTGTTGCTGTAGATGGGCCATTCCTATTAAATGAAATAGAAAGAATGGAAGCTTTCCTTGCAATGGGTCTGACAGGGTTTCCTTTATAGAAAATGATGTGGCTCGACACAATGTAACCTGACATAATGTGATGTGATGTTGTAAATGAGAGGTACTATGCTTAGTTGTAATGTATAATTTGACACAATGCGTGTGCTATGCATGAGCTGGCAGAAAATGTGCTGTGGTTCACTGAGTGCCCAAATTGCTTTCAAATGACAAGCTTGCCATGTCATGGTGCACGAAAGTAAGCTGGCAGTAGTTTAGTGATTCAGTCATAGACTAAAAAACTGTAGGCACATCCATGCTTTTCTTTTGAGTTTTGGGTGGATGCATAGGCACAGCTATTGAGCTAAGGTGACAAAAAATACAAATTGTCATGTGAAAAAAGATCCCTGCTACTATTAGCATGGCTTTTGTTTTCTGCCATGAGCTTGGAGAGAGCCAGGCTGGTCTGAGCACCACACCACTGCTCAGCTGGTTGGAATGTGATGATGTGCAAAGATTACCTTTGAATCAGTGAGCCCAAGTGCCCACGCTCTGATGATTCCAGCCACCTCCAGATCGATCAGGGTATGTTGTTGAATGTTCATGAATTTTCTGGTAAATTCTGCCTCTTGACCAGGAAAAGCATGGGAGTAGTCAGGGGTGAACTAATGTGTGATTTTACTGCCAGCATCAGAACAGAAACAATTCTTTATTACTTTTAAAATATGCACAAGGGAGAAATATCTCTATAGGTCGGCGCTCTTCATCCCCTCTGGTAATGGTGAGTGACACAGGGGATATCCCCAGGTTCACACACCTGAATTTTTCTTCCTAGAGGCCAGGGCATTCCCATCAGCCTCACACCAGAAGTCCTACTTTGTAGAGGTAGTTATAGAGTATTTCTGTCTTTTTAGAGTCTTTGCATCTCTGGATCTTTCTTTAGCTCATCTGGCCCCCAAAGACCTCTAGCGAATTTGCTGTGCCAGCAGCCACTCACAATTTTCATGTTGCATTACAAAAGACCTATTGTTATTATTATTACTATTATTATTATTATTACTGCACAAAGTACATAAATTATTTTTTGCTGCTCCTGTACAAAGCATTTCAGAAAAAATCCTCAAATCCCTCTGCTTGCCTTTTCAGACATGTGATTGAATATTCTATAAATGTAGAATGCACGTGAACATTTCTCTGCTTTGCTGGAGAATAAGTACATTGTTTTAAAAGTTGTAATTATGAAGCTACAGTATTAAATAAAACTATAATTATTTCAATTCAAATATTTTCAAAGGCAACAAACATTCAAGAATTGAAAACCTTCTTTTTCTCACTGCCTTGTCCAATGCTGGGTGACTGGATTTCTGCCCATCCTGTGATGATATGTATTCATCATGCATATTGCAGCAGAGGCTTCTCTGCAGGCAGAGGTGTGGCAAGTCAGAAACAATCTGTGACAAAATTTTTGATGGGTGCAAGCTGTCACAATTCTGTGAGTTCTGCGGCCAATTTCAATGCTCTCAGTTTTCTTGGCCCTGGTTTCAAGAACATAATTTTGTTTGATGAGACAGATGATTTTCAACACCCTTCTCCCTCTCACCTGTGTTTTCTAGGTCTAGAGAGATAAACAAGGTGCCATGTATTGAATTTCTGAAACAAGTGCTCTGTTTTCTAACTTCTTGATTGCTTAAGCTACACATGGCACAGCACCCTACATTGTTTTCACTTTGATCCAGTCCCTTCCTTCTTTCTGACTGTGTTAACATTTGGTAAAAGCAGAAACAAGTAGGATCCAGTGCATTTGCCCAACAAGCTGCTGTGTTGCGAAACCATTGCTGTGCAAGAGACACACAGGCATGGCTCCTGCAGAGCTGAGCACTTTGCCAAGGACACATCAGAGGATCTGGGCAGAGATTTGCCATGACACACACACACAAAATCATGGTAGAGTCTGAAAAAATGCTTTTGTTTCAAAGCAGAAAGCCCTGTTGTGTGCCAAAGTGGACTCCATTAGCTGCTGTGAAGCAAGAAAAGCAGATAAAGCACAGGTGTGTTTGGAAAAAAAAAACCTGAAAACAAACAAATGCACAGACACAAACCAGCTAGAAGTCAAACAACAACAAACCCAAAGTGCTTTCTCTAGGCTTAGTGATACTTGTTTAACAATTATGAGGACTAAGGAGAGCTCTGGGTCATCTCCTTGTGTGCTCTCTTTGTCTTTTAAGACTTTTCAGCTACTGCTCTTAAGTTCTTCATCTGTGTGGTAGAGGCTTTTTTATGACTCGACCTTGATTTCTCTGTTCAAGTTTTGAGCCTTTTGCAAAGGTGCCTAGCTATTGACACACTTGGCACGAGAAATCTGCCTGGGAACACAAAATATATCAGGATCTGCTGGAGTTTGGACAGCACAGGGTGCTTGTGGTGCAGCTTAGACTAGCTGGGCTAAGAGTTTGCTTCTGTTTTCACAGAAATTGCCCTGTTTCCAAAACTAAGGGAATGGTCCTTCGGATTTGTGGACATCCACATCTCTAGATGACACCCTTCAAAATTAGTCTGACAAAGGGTAAATGCACTCAGTACTTGAATTTCAGAAGTAACAGATGTTATTTGGGAAATTGGGTCAAAACCAGGAAATGGTCATGGTGAAGAGAAAAGATGCAGGTATTAGAAATGTTAAAATTACTCATTTTGTAAAGAATAATTAATTAATTTCTCATTAATGGTCTTTCTTTTTTTGAAATCCTTTCAAGTAGCTTTTATCTTTCTAAAAAAACTTGACTTAGGTAGAACATGGAGGAAAGCAATATGCAAGATGCCCACATAATGCCCAAAAAACCCCTTTAATATCTATTGTAACTTTCCACTTTGACTACAAATGGATATTTCCTATTTCATTCAATATTCTTTCCTCCTATTGCACTTTCCCACAATTCATACACATCAAAACTGATTTTCATTTTTTCTGCACAATTTCCATTCTTGCTCAGACACATCCTATGATGTCTCAGTGCTGCTGCTGCTTCTGAGGAGGGAGGATGCAGTGGCCTGCTACTGGTTCAGGCAGGGCTGCCTTCTGTCACTGTCACCTAGCAGGACACGTGAACTGTGCCAAACACCTTGACTCCATCCTCCTCCTTCTCTCAGGGGAACTCAGAACTCTTGCATTTAGACTTTCAAGCTCTTTCACTGTTTGTTTTTGTGTAAGGCTAAAATTGAAAGAAGAAAGTTTGAGGAATCCTGGAGGGAAGAAGATGCTGGTTTTATTTCTGTGATTATAAAGGTGAAAGGACATCTCTTTTGTGCCTTTGAAGTTTAATTACATGATTAGATATTTTGAAAAGAAATTACTGTTTCATTAAAGAAAGGCAAAGAGAATGCCCTCTCATTTTAAGCCATTTTAACTTCTACTGTGGGGTGTGAGTGACTTGAAAAGATTCTGTGGAATTTCAGGGACAGTGAGCACCAACAGGGTTGGTTTGGGTAGATTTCTACTTGTTTACTGTTATAACCTAATTATTTAGAGTCAGTTCATCTGGAATTGAAAGCTGTGTGAAAAGCTTGGCCTTTGAGTGCATGCCAGGTTCAGAACCCGTGCAGCACTTGTCTCAGAATTGCCATGCAGCCAGCATGTTGAACTTGGGTTTTTTTTTGTCATCTTACAGCATGAAATATTTAAGGAAAGGAACAAGAAATGACATGAAGCCACTATCATATTTTGATCAGGAGGTAGCAAGTTTTGTTTTCCAACAGGAAACCATGAAAAAAAGAGAGCAGAAAAAGTGAAAATTCTTACAATGAGATTTTTTTTCTCTGTGCTCATTTGTTCTGAAATGTTAACATCAGGACCTGATGACAATCAGTTTTAGCTTTAAAGGATGAGGAATAAGGAGAATTGGGATTTTGTCTTATGTTGTCCTTGACTTTGATATATTGTAGTAGGGGACAAGTAATAGACTGTTTTGTAGTAATGAAAGTAATTGTGTATATTGTTCTTCAGAAAGATTAGAAAATATGAGTGTAATTAAACCAGTTGTCCTTTTTAAAAGTTAAGACTCATGCAATCTATTGTTACTTGCATATTCTGACACAGAAGCAGAAGATACTGAAAGCTTATTCTTTGTCTTGCTGTTATGTGTATGCCAAAACCTTGTTTCAGATACTACTAGAATGCACTTTGATGGGCTACTCAGCCCTGCTCTGCAAATCACCACATGTTCCTGAAACTCAGATGTTCCACAGCCTGGATAGGTTTTTATGTTTATATTGCCTGGTTACTGCACCATTTTGTCCTTCTCCTAGTAGCAGAGTGGCATTTGGCTCCCATGGAGGTGGTTAGATTCAGTTCTGAGCATGCACAAGAAGTCAGCTGGGGATGAGAAATAGCAACAGAGGTTAAGCTTCTTTTTAAATGAAGAGAGCAGCTTGGTCACTTCTGCCTGGGTCAGCAGCAGGGTGTTTAGGGAAGGATTCTCATGTGCTTTGGCAGCTGTGTTTTCTTCACATGTCTGTGTAAAGGACATAGGACAGGGAGAATTCAAAAATACTCAACTTCTTATGTAAAAAAGCTCACAGCAGGGGTTTGTTTCAGGCAAGCCAGCTATATAGTCAGAGTGCTTTCTGAAAAAAAGAATCCCAAATGGTGTGAAAATGTACTAAAAAGGCTTATGTTAATGGAAGAGAATGATTTTTAAATGTTTCTTCCCTCCCAGTGAAAGTGAATATGCATAAAAAACATTAATCCTTGCTTAATGGTGTAAAAAGATGCAGTCTTTCCTATTAAGTATTCATGAACACTGACATTGAAAAAAGGAGAAAATGCTTCCTTCCTAGTTGGTGTTTTGTATCTGATCAAAGGGCAGGGCCCCATGAGAACGTGAGCAACATCTGTAGCAATTGTCGCCTACCTGCTCTTGTGCCTGGAGCAGAGCTGCTGTGATATGGACTCCTAATCCACTTCAGTGCAAAGTCCTCTGCCTGGATGTAAATCACTGCTGGATGGCAGGGATGGGATGTGAGGAGCCATCAGGGCATTCATTTAGAGGCATAACTGTAATGGAAGTAACCAACAGTTTCCAAAGTCCACACATGACCATGACCTGTTAATACCAGTTACATCACACTGAATTTCAAATAAATATGTAGTTTTCCTACCTGAACTATTCTGGAAGTCTCTAAAAATAGATTTTGTTTTAATATATTTTTTTCCCTCTGGTATTTTAAGAGAGCTACAGAGAGGTTAAGTGATTTGTACAAGGCTATTTAAGGTCTAGAAGATAGGAAGAGAATTTAGCTATTTCACTAAATCTACTTAGATAAAACTCTCTCATCTACCAAAACTGATTTTTGCATAAAACATGAACCAAGCACGGCATTATTATTTTTGTCTCAAAGTAATGTATTCATATTTAGTGAGGGGAAAATATCAAAATCTGTCTTTTCCAGCTATTTGACTGACAGGCTTCTGCTGTGTTTTAAGAAGTTTTATAACATTCATGTTTGATAAACTATGGTGGATGCATGTGTACATATATATACAGACACACATATATAAATATGTGTATGTTGCTTTCTCTACAGGCAGATTTTCTGAGTATGGAGGTCCTTTAAAATCAAACGATTGAAATGCTAAAATAATGATGGTTAAATAATCTTGATGGGTCCCTGTCACTACTCAGAGAATAGAATGCAATTCAATGAACAATGGTTGCAACAGGTATAGATTATAAGAGTTCGTTCTTGCATTTATTATTGTCAGAATAATCAGACCTTCTCCATCCCATTGGTGGCTTTTTCCTCATGGCTTTGTGGTCTTGGTTCATAGTTGGCAAGGAGAGTCCAAGACTGGGGCCATAAACTAACTACAAATACTAAAATCTCATTGGTGACACTGAGGGAAACACAAAGAAGATGGAAGCAATTTTTATACTTTTATACTGATTCTTTTAGTACCCCAATAACATTTTCCTTACTACTCTAGATCTGTATGTAATGGTGACAACCTTGCCTTCAAGAATAAAAGCAAAAGAGATTCTACCCTCAAACCTATACGGGAAAAAACTTCAGTAGTCTTGATGCATTAAAGAATGAGGAGATGGATGAAAAGAATCCTATTTTTCTGTGATAGAAGAATATGATTTTTAATCCTAGTACTTTATCAACATTGGAAATACTTTCCTGGGATATGCTACTGATCCAGAATAGGCTACAGATGTTTTGCAAGGTGTTGTGGCAGAGGAGCAACATCCCTTATATCAAAGAACAGCAATGACACTAAAGGAAACACTGGGAGAAACAACACTGCAAGCATGAACAGGTAAAAAGTTACCTAAAATGTGTAAATGCAGTGTCCTCCCTACATTTCCAGGGTAGTTCACTAGTTTCAAAGCAAGATTTCAGCAGCTGGTATACATAAGCCTAAATATTTCAAGAAATCACATTCTGCCAATAATTTTTGTTGGCAGAAACAGAGTCTATTATACTCTTAAACCCCATTATTTTCAGTTGGGTTTTAATGGGTGACATGCATATGCACATAAAATCGCAAAGCCCCGGGCTCAGAGATGAAACTAAATGATCAGAGTAGAGTCTCTACACAGAAAGATAACTTCAATTCAAGCAAATGTTCAGACTCCATAAATAAAGGTGACAGGAAGGGGAGAGCACAGTCTCCCTAGAGATCGGGACCTGTCAAGGCACGGAAAGGGTGACTGTCAGTTTCATGTAGTCTGTTTTTCCCCCACCATCCTGCTGAATGACATGATGCCCACGTTTTTCTGTAGGGTCTTTCAGGAGCAGCAAGCCCATCTTGCCTTGGTGCCTGCTGGCTGATGATTGCTGCACCTGCGTTTCCTTACATTAGTCACAGGTTGCCTGGCAGTGCTCTAATGGCATCCAATTGAGAAGAAATAGTTTAGGGACTCATTCTCTGTCCCAGGAATAAACTGGGATTATTGAACTATTATTTTTTTCCCCCAAGGTGATCACTTTCTTCATGGGCAGCAAGAGAAAAGATGAAACAAGCTAAACTAGATTAAGGGATTTCCTCTTATTCCCAGCTCTTATTTTCATTTGTTCTTGTTGTTTCCCCCCCTGCAGTGCTGTGGAACTACAGCTATGCTTTACCTTGCAGTTAACCTCTGGAAGAGAAACACAGGAAACACCTCTTGCTCTGAGGGGAGACTGGAAATGCAAGGTTATAGAAATTAGCGGGAAATTAGGATGTTAAGGGATATTGCTTAGGGATGAGTTTGCTATGTAGGTAATGGGCACAGAGGATGCACAGCTCTGGGGTGTGTGTGTGTTAACACATTTTGTAGTGTGCCAGAATGGCACATCTCAATCCCTCTGAAAAAAACCAGTATGATGGGTGAAGAGCTGAAGGAAATACCTGTTTGTCTTTCTTCCAAAATGTGGAAAATGAGGGGAAGATGCTGGCCATTGTTGCCTGTACAAAGAATTTGAGTATTTTTTCAGGATGTGAAAGATATCAATTTGGTTTTCCTGCTTGAGAGAGCTGAAAACTACCTGTTTTGCTGAGAATGGCACTCTTTAGTTCTTTTAGTGCTCTGGGTTGGGTTGTTTTTATTAGAGAGGTGCTTCCAATGAGAAGAGATCCATGAGACCAAATAGAACAAAGGGAGAACGCACCCTTTGCCCTAATAATTAAAATATTTCCCTGGTAATTTTGGTATTCAGTTCTCTCAAAAGATTAATTAATTTATCTTCTGATTCACCATATCAGAAAGCATAATTGTAATTTCAAGATGTGCAAAATTTCATGATAGTGCAAATAACTGAGGTAGAGATGAGCAGGATTCTTCCTTTATCCCAAACTGTGATTTTGGTGGAATAAATCTGAACTCTACTGAGGTCTGGCTTTACAGCCATAAAATCTATTCTGAACCTGGTCCCAGATGATTTTCTAGTCTAGAATGAAATGCCTTTGATGAAAAACTTGTATTTGTATGAATTTTTACACATAAAAATTAAAACCTGTATTCTCAGCCTTTTGAAAGGGGAGAATACTTATTTTCTAGTCCTGGAAGGAATACAGTCTTGGATGCTGAGATCTGCATGGAGTTTTCTGCACATAGCTGAACTTGGCTGGTATGAAGGCAGTACCCATCTGTTGGGGGAAGCAAAAAGGAAAGAAAAGGATCCCTTACTTATTCTGCTGTCAAATAGTGAAACACAAGTCAGCGACAGCATCTGTGGTCATCACCTGTGGAAAAAGTGACCACTGAAATTGCTGCCATAGTGTGCATAATGTCCAAAATTTGCTTAGCTACCTAGTTTAAATGTAGTTCCACATGTGTACATGTCAGCAGTCCCTGTACACATTAGCTGCAGAGCTGACCTGTGGGACTTGTGTTCCTATATCATTCCCTGCTTGCACAACCTTGTCCTGTGCATCCTTTCTCTGACACCTAAATTACTGTTTTATTTTATGAAAGACAATAGTTAGTCACTCCCTTTAAAATATTAATTTTGTTACTCCTTTTTCTCCTGTTTTAATGTCTCAAAATTCTATCCAGGCTAATTTGCATTGGTCCCTGAAAAGCAAATTCGCTGTACTCTGTAATAGAGCATACAAGAAATCAATGGCCAGGCTCTTCCTGCTATAAGGAATTTCTAGAGGAGTCTGAGAGGTTTGTCATATTGTTCTGTGGGGCAGGATTAGGTCCAGCTGTTGCTGGATTTAAGATTTCCAGCCTTGCAAGGGGACCTAATGACAAAGCAGTGAACAGAGAGTTTTATAATGCAAGATGAGTCTATAATCTTAAGAGTGGTCTATTAAAGAAAACTATTCTGAATGTGCATGTCGGGGTAGAGCACCACAAATTACGACATTACACTCTGGAAATAAACAGCAAAACAGTAGAGAACTGAAAAAGCTTTACTGTCTCATAAAGCTTGGCATTTTTCATCTACCTTCCCACCTCCATTAGATGCAGCAATTTAAAAGTGGGCCATGGAACCGTTCAGACATAGAAAATTAAACAGAGCTTTAAAGGTGTCGCTCTTAGTGTCTGTGAACTGTCTGTCCTTTCTAACTAAAAGATAATAAAATTGAAGGTGGCCATTTGGTATTTGGCTGCAGAACAGGCTGAAGGTTTCTAGGGGGTGTGTGCCACCCTCCTGGGACCAACAATTTTAATTTCTGTGCACTTTCCCTGTGCGTTTAACCCTTTGTCTGCTATGTTGTCGTGCATTTCCCACACAACAGCAGTACAGGTTCTCAGCTCTCTCGTTCTGTATCCCAATCAGCACAAAGGGTGATGGGGCTTCAGGGCACAAACAAAAACTCCTGGCTTTAACCAGCAGACCCATGGTTGTAGCTACTGAGCTGCTGCTTATCCTTCACCATATTCACTCAGAGACCAGGGCTTGTCTGAGTCACTACCACTGGGTTGTTTTTATTTTCACAATTGACATGAAACTCCCGTGTTCTCCATCTTCTCTTGTTCTGCCCCGCTTCTTTCATTCTGGGCTGTGGGTCTGGAGAGTGTTTGGAGTGCAAAGCTTATTTGTGCAGACAAATCCTTCACCCTCCATGTGATGGTCTCGGGCCCTATGTGCGTGCTCCAGCACTGGGCACTAGAGACCCTGAGCTTCTTTGCTGGAGTCACCTGTATCTTAATTTTACTGAGTGACCAATGTATACCCAAGGCCTTTGTATGAGCTGTGTGTTTACAGCTGCTTTGGCCTTTTGTCCTATCGTTGAGAGATATGCCCCTCGCTTAAAAAGCTATTGATAGATTTTATTGATCCCCAGCTTATTTCCTGTCTCCACCAATTCCTGTTTCTAACGGTCAGGCTGTGGCTGATGCAAGTGTGCCCTCCCCCAGGTCGAAATTAATAGGCCTGATTTAAAACCCTAACAGGTGGCTTTAATCTGTTGCCTGAAACAGGTGGGGGAGTGTTGGGGTGCCTGCCCTGTCAGCCAGGTCTGAGGGAGCTGGGGCTCCTTCTGCCTGGTACAGGCAGAGTTTGGCCACTCTCAGCTGGGATACCTCAACACACGGGCTTGTTCAGGGCTCTCTTTTGGAAACCTGCCTGCTGAAGGTAACCCAGCTCCTTTCTAACTCTCTGCACAACTTTATAAAGAAATCCGTTTGTGCTGTGGGCCTGCAGAGATTGCTAGTTAACAGGGGTAGGGAGAAGGGAAGGGAGTTAATCTCACAATGTTTTCTCCTGAATGGTAACAATTGAATTAACTTCTGATATGAAAATGAACAAAGCAGTGTGTTTATAGCTATAAGACTCCTGATGACAATGCTATCAAAACAGTTTTCCTTTTTCCCCTCCTTCTCTGGATGTTTTGATGCACCTGATGTGAGCTGCTCTGAATCCTGGCTCGTTTCAGCATGAGCTGGAATAATGTTGCTGGGGGAGAACACAAGTAAGATATTTGTGCTGATACACAAAAAGCCTCATTTGTAGACTTGTTCCAAGTTCTGTCCTTGTTTCTTTCTATTGTTTGGCTTTTCTTTCTTGCTTCTGTGATTTCTGTTGCTATTTCAGGATTTTCTGCAATGTGGACTCTGTCTTTGATCTTGTTTTGTTTGTTCTCAGTGTTTTTGCAATGTAAGCAGAAGTAAATGGTATTTGGAAAACAGTAAGTTTGAACCTTTTGGTGATTGCTTGTTTCTGCTGAAAACAGAATTTTAAAATTTATTTTATTTGGAATAATGCTGATTCTTCTACAATCTATGAGAAAGAACAAGTCTATTAAAAAAATTGTCTGTGAGAAAAGCTACAATATCAGTTGAAAGACTCAGTCAAGCAGTTTCAGCTGGCAGTGTTATTCAAAGATTGTCACTGTTCTGCTCTTAATTCTGGGAGTCCAAAATTAGATACCTAATTCCAGACCTGCACCTTTCAATATTTGTTGGGGGGGGGAATGTTGTCACTACACTAAAGGCTTTTATTTCAGCTGTATTGCACAGAATTTACTTTTTCTAACAGTGGTGTTAGAAAGTCAGCTCCTAAATACAGATGAAGAAACTTACCAGCAGCCACTTCTTTTCTAATGTTTTGGACAGAATTTTGTATCTCTGAATGTGTCTGTTAGTTATTTCCTTTTGGCTAACAAAACTTGGGTGGCTTCTGATCCCAATATTTCCTTTTCTGTAAACATTGCCAAAAATCCATAATTCCCTTTAAATGAAGCCTGGGAGATCTAGTTTTGTTAGTGTTTAGTGGCTGTGCATGCCATGAAACTCTCCTTGTCTGTAATTTTGAAATGACATGAGACCTCAGCAAAGCTATGGTTCTACTCATATAAAGTCTTAACAACATATGATTTGGTTGTATTTATATATTTTGGCTATATGTAGTTATTTGTTATATCTTGCATATGTTGCACTCTACAATGTTCCATATCATGGGCATACTCCCATGGCAATGGCCATGTTCCAGAGAAAGCTGGAATGAAACCATCCTATGATTAAAAAGTGTGTTCTGTACATTTTTCTGTGAAAGGACTAAGCCTTTCATTCTTCTTCCCAGCCCAAATCATAAAGCTTGAAAACATTAGCACTTTTTTCATTTTTGGTTTGGTTTTGTGTATGTAGTGTTGCAGATTTCCTTTTTACTTTTTTTTTCTTTTTTTTTTTCCTTGTTGTGCTTGTTTATTTGTGAGGAGTTTTGGTATTGGTTTTCTTTTATCTGAAAATTTCAGTGGTAAAAACTGTTTGTGATAGCTGATCTTGCAATAGTCTGAAGGAAAGGGCCAGCAGTATGCTCTTATTCTTTTAAGGAATCATCAGTGTGCCATGCATGAAATGAAAATGAAAAAGTGGCTCAGAGTGAAATGAGGTTTCAAATGATTTATCATTTCGCCTTTAACCTCTTTATCTTTGGCTTACATTTGTTAAACCCTATTAATAATAAGCGTTGAAATGTGGTACAAGATGCTATTTACCCTAGATAGACATCACCTTTTAAATGAAATTGTGAGACTTTTCAGTGCAGCAAACAGATATAATTAATGTTATTTTTAGTTTTTCAAGGTGAGAGACAAAAAGGTGTAGGGAGAGGAGAATAAACTCTCACAGCCTTAAAACTTGAGGACAGTCAGCTTAAGGACTTCTTTCACCTTTTAGTTAAGAAAGGGTACTAATAAGGGTTGTGACTGAAGGTCACAAGGTATTAAAATCTTTGTAGGTCATTTATAATAGCTCATTCAAGAACAAAGAAAATAATCTTTCTGGAAACTGCTTCTTTTGCTGTCTTTCTGAGATACTGCACTAAAATATGGAGGGTTTTTTTGCAGAGGAAAAATTTTCATGTTGGAAAGGTAGAACTTCACCTTTGCAGCACCTAAGCTAGCTTCCCAGGCTAGCCATCACAAAAGATTTGGGTTTGTTTACACATAGTTTAGGGAAAAAAAAAAAAAAGTTGACCGTTCTGTGCTCAGTATGGACAATGCCAGCAGAAGCTCCATGTTGTCAAAATGGATAGAAATCATGGAATCACAGAGCTGGGGCTGGCAATGGCTGCTGGCCTTTGCAGAGCCCTGGTGGGTACAGAGCTCTGCAATAGGCTCAGCTGTGGCTTATATCCTTGAAAGAAGCAGCTTGTTGGCATCATCTCCAAGTTCTGTCAAGCAAAATGTGCACCTCCTTATGCATATTGCCTAAATCTATTGTACCTTTCTGTGGAAAAAATTGCATATAATGTCATAATTTGGTTTAAAGAAAATTGGCAAAGACCTACTCCTTAATTGTCTCAGGCTGACATCTCCAATAAGTGAAACTTGAGTCTCAGGAAGAAAAGTCAGGCAAGGTGAGTGTCTGACTTAAGCTGTGATCCTGGGCAGCTTGGAGGTCTCTACGAGAATGATTTGTGTGGGTTTGTGAGGAAGCTGGTGGAGTGAGAGACAGGAATTTGAGATTACTTTGCAGAGGAGGGAAAATACTATGTGAGATGGAGTAGATTTTAATTGATGATTAACTCCATTGAGACTGTAATTTGTTCCAGCTGCGGGGAACATACCTTGCTGTCTCTGTTTCGAGTTAATTTCAAGAGCACTCCAGGCCTTTAACCACAACTGTGAAATCTCAGCACTTTGTAAAACAAGCCCTTAGCCATGCCTGTGTTAGCCATAGGACTAGGCTTTTCTTTTTTTGGCCAGTTTTCTACAGAGCTAGAGCAAACATGACAACATACAATGGTAATACACTGCTTCAGAGCAGTCTCTAATCAATCTCTGTTTCTTAGAAAATGCTATTCGTACACAGAGAAAATTATTGTAAAAATAATATTTTAAGTATTGTCTCTCATAATGGCTTCCTAATGTCTTGTCCATTTTACCTGTCTTGCAAAAACCTTAAGGTTATAAAAATGGTGCATACTTTGCTCCCATGTGTATCTGGATTACTAAATTACAATGGTCTGGGACATTTCTTAAAGCTATAATATCTCTTTGTATTGAGAAATCTAGTCAAGATCAAAGCTGCATGAAAAGAGCTGATGAGAAAAGATGCAGTAAGATGATGTCCTGCTGTCCTTCTGTCACATGTGTTCTCCAGCAGTTTATGGGAACGATTTTTGTAATGAATTACAGCTGGGTCCCCTCAACTCCTCCAGTGCAGGGACCAGATTATCTGTTTGATGAGTGAATGCTTTTTAGATTTTAGCAGATAATTTTCTGACTTAGGCTGCCTTTCTGGTTGAACTGTTTTGTCATGGTTAGAGCCTGGCACAGAGCCAGTGCCCCCATGAAAATGTCTCACCCTGGTGTCTGCTGTGAGATGTGACCAGGAATAAGCAAAACAGGCTCCAACTTAAACATAAATAACACTTTATTACCTAAAACTACAGGAAAAAATAGGAAAGACTATAAGGAAAAGAAAAAAATTGAAAACCTTACAAAAACCACTTTTCCTCCTCCCCACTCCCTGACTTTCCCAATCCAATACATTCTCTCAAAAAATACCAACTGCCCAGTCCGGCACGACACTTTAGTATACTCAAACATCAGTTCATGAAGAGGGAAAGGAGTCCTTCTTGTTCCATAGGCTTCTCGTGGAGACACACTGAGACCCTCGTGTGCTTCCCTGTCACTCCGGCACCGCCCGGAAAGTCCATTTGCCGCTTGTGACACGTTCCTTCCATGCTCAGTGCTCTCACCACCGAGACATGGATCAGAGCTGCTTTTAGGGTGGTCTTTCAAGGATGCCTTGTCTCACTCCAAAAAGGCACAGTCTCTGCTTTTGGGACAACTGTCCCCCCCATATATTTCCAACCCCCTGGGGCCGGGGTCCTCACAAATGAACCCTCCTGGTTTTGAGGCACTGCCTCCCCCTAAATGCAGTCTGTGTCACAGGAACAACTGAGTCCATGGCTACAAGAAAACGTCCAGCCCAAAGGCCACTCCAAATCATCTCTCCCCATCCAATCATCTCCACAAACTCCGGGCCAAGGTCCTTATCTCATATCATCTCTCATCTCCCTTCTTATTCAGCTTCGAGGAGGATTAGCATTTTCGCAAGGCCCCAATCATGCAGGAAAGGGTTAAAAGTTTTCAGTCTCTGTCTGTCCTGGGAGGAGATGATACTCCCACACGTGCTGCTGCTGCGGCCGGCCGGGCTCTCTCTCCCTCCCCCCTTCTCCTCCTGGCTGGCTGCCATCACATTCGGTGCCGCCGGCTCTCTCTTTCCGGGGGGGGGGGGGGGGGGAGGGGGGAGGGGGGGCGGGGGCTGGCTGCCCGAGGGCTCGATGTCTCTTGGGGCTCCGCCACCCTTCCATCCTTGGAGCCCCCCCCCGAAGCTCCCTCTGTCCAGGCCCCAGGCCTTACCGCATGGCTGGCCCCTCCCCCGCCCAGCAGCAGCAGGCCGGGCGGGGGAGAGAGATCTGACCTCCTCGCCCGCCGAAGTCCAAAGAGGAAATGCCAGGGCAGTGCCCTGCTTTTAACCCCTGTGTATTCTCGGAGGTGTGTCCAAACCCCACTGGCTACACCAGGTGTCAGTATGAAACTCAAAACCTTCATTGGTTTGACCACAGCTTCCCAGAATTCCCAACTTCTTCCTGGTCAAACCATGACATGTTTATATTGGCAAACTTCTGAATATGGATATAAATCATTGCTAGTTCCTCTTCTGTGGTAGAAAGGACAGAGAAAAGATTATAGCATACTCCTATGCAGGCATGCACGTCTTGAGTCAGACCTGTAACCTACAGGAAAACAGCACTGTAGTTTGCCAGAAGTCATGAGATATCCAAATAGGAGCAATTCACTTGGTTCTGGCAGAGCTGGCTTTGAAACCAAATTTTTATTCACCAGTTTTTATCCAAAACAGTGAAAATTCTGAACTGGAATAAGAAGTTGTAATCCTCTTCCATATCATGCTATTAAAATACCACAATGCTTTGCTTATGAAACTGGTGTGCTCTGCAGGATCCCTGCCTGCTGCTGGGTGAGGCTGACAGGGTTTGACTGTTTTGCTGCTGTTAATCAGTGGGGTTTTCTAGTGAAACTAAAGGGATTATAGCAGTCTTATTCAGCAGCTTCATGGGCTCCCTGGGTTCCCTGGTGAGTGGGAGGCAGTTCTGGGAGTCACAGGCTGGAGTAAAGCAGCTGGGAGCTCAGGTGGCTCTGAAACCTGCAAGTCTTCACATCCAGCTCTTTATTGCTGAGGAGACAGGTAAATAAACAGCTACGAAACAGCAGATTTCCAGCCTGCCTCTGCGTTCTGTCAAAAGAAAGTGTTTCCATGAAATGCTAACATTTGACAAATTGCAGTTTTATGATGGAATAAAGATCAGATAGAAAATTTGTTGTATCTGGATTTTTGATCTTTCTTGCATCTCACTTGGGAGCAATCTGCTCTTTGGATGAACAGGCAAAAACCTAGAAGTTTATTTCTGCCTAGAAGCAGTCCATAGCAACGTGCTTTTAACTCATTAGTCCTTATTAGTTTGTTTTATGCTCTATTGACCACAGACTTGCAGCTCCTCACTGTCTTGGGAAGAAGACAAATCTCTTTGTGGCTTACTGGGAGATATTGGATAGGTGTAGTCAGTGGAGGTGTGTCCTCTCCCCTGTGGTTAAACTGTGGCACCCAGTGTGGGCCACAGTGTGATCAAGTGCACGTACTTGTGACTTCTGCATATATGGGGATAGGTGTAACCATAACTGCTGCTTCCACAGGCTAAAAATTTGATTTCATTTTTAATTATCTTTTAATCTTTTTTCTTTGAAAGGTGGGTATTTGAATGTACATGCTGTGGTTGGTATGCCTCTTTAAAACATTGATAGTCTGCATCCCCAAATTCTAGTTGAACACTTCTTTAAGTCTGTGAGTGATTGTTATTTAATCACCTTTTTTGTTTTGTCAGTTTTGTTCTCTGTAACGTGACAGAGCTACGGTGGTAATTTTGTACAAGATAAATTTGGTAGTATGCAAAGTACCTTTTGGAGAAAAGGGAAGGAGGGAGAGGGGAAGGAATGGAAGGGGGGAGAAACCTGTCACTAATGAGGCTTAGGAATTTTTCTTTTTGTCACTTAAACTAAGAAATGCAGGCAATGGTAGTCCTCAGGAAATGACTTCCCTTGCTCTAGGAGAAAAGGTGTTGGCTATGAAGTACGGTTTTGGCATAGTTTCTGACTCTGGTGGCTCATCTAAACAAAACCAAATTATTTTGCTTCTCTGTCCCTTTGCCTTTTTCTTATGGGTGGTTGTTGCTGTGGGCTCTAAATGCAAGTGTGCAGCTGGGAGACTGAATGGTTTTCCCAGTGCTTGGCACAGTGGAAATTGGTGCTGCTGGGAACCAGAGGGTTCCTTATGATGCATTACAATTTCCAGCCAAGCAGCCCTACTCATTTAGTGTTCTTAAGACACACACAGGTTAAAATATTGTTTATAGGAGCATACTACCAAAGATGCAAGAGTAAAAAGCTATACTAGCAAATGAAGCTTTGTGGCTATCCCATTGCAATGAAGTGTTGCTCAAATAAAAAGAAATCCATTTAGAAATTTCCAGTGGGCTCAGAATACTAGACATCGCAATTTCTAGCAAACATAGCTTCTATAAATGCATTCCTTTGACACAAAACTGACCTGAAATGCCTTGAACTCCTAGGAACTGGAGATTTTATTGTGTCAGTTACCCACTGTGTATATTGTGCTGAAAAAAATCCAGCACTGGTGTGGAATGATTAAATCAACCTGGTTTTCTTAGAACATTCTCCAATCAAGCTTCTATTCAGCACACAATGCTGTTGTTGACATTGCTAGAGTTCATAATGGCATCTTTTTTTTTTCTGCAACAGAGGAAGGTTTTTTAAAAATTACTAGTACTATTTGTGGACCTTAATTTGGCCTTAAACGTGAATCGCATAATTTTTGCCATGTGATTTTTTTGCAAAGGCATGTGGCTGTTTGTACAGGAATAGTTGGTTGTTGCAGGTTTGTAACTGGCTCAGGTTGGATACTATTGTACTTGGGGCTGAGCATCTTAAGGGCACCTTGTTTCTAAATTTGGATTGACTGTTCCAATTCAACTGATATTGGATCTTTGCCTGTCAAATTGCTTGCTCAGGGATTTCCCTCTCCCCTTACTCTCCATTATGTGTGTAATTTCAATGATTTCTGATTTATGAAAGGCAATCGTAGAAAAAGAAATGAATTGGCTTGGCATTTGCAAAAATGGATCTTGGTGTGCAGGTGCAATTCCATTGAGGGACAAGTCTAATGAGGAGAGTTCTGAAGTAAGACAAGGGCATCAAATGAATATTCACTGAAATAAAGAATTAGGGATTTTCTTGGTGGTAAGGAGCTGTTTAATTGCAACTGTAGGTTGGTTATTTGGTCACTATCCAGCTTTAGCCTGGTCAATTCAAGATACAAAATTTCTTGTGAAATTATCTAAATAAATTTTTAGTTAGATTTGCGACTGCTGGGTGTCTCAAATCCTTGGTCTCTTTTAATACTCAAAAAGGAAACTTGCAAATGCATCTCAGCCTCATTTTTGCAAATTAGTTGAGTCCAAATGTTCTTGAAAATCAACAAGGCTGCATAACTCATCTCTGAAAATAAGTAATACAATTATAGATCTCTGGGATGGGCTTGGAAATATTACATCAGAATATTTATTTTGAGGTACTTTGTGGGCAGAAGGATGAGTATCCCAAAAGGAGAGTGTATTAAATAAAATCTGCATATTTTGCTTATATTTTATATATTAGTTTTCTCTAGTTGATTAGGTAACTGGATTTCTTGAATTTGTTTTTCTTAAATGTATAAGAATCCATTTAATCATTAAACTTGAAGCTTCAGATTTCTGAAGTAAAAGGTCAGGTTCTAGGAAACAACAGAGTTTTGGTAAAGATGGAATCAATCAGAATGAAGTGAAATCAATAACAACTCAGCTATTGTCAAAATATGAAGACAGTGTTCCTTTTTTCAGATGGAGGGGGGGTTGGTCTCTTCAAGATTGAATTCCTTTCTTTGTGGGGGAAGTGATAGTTATTTCCTGAAGAAAAGTGTGTGTTGTGGAATGGCTGAATGCAAAGACTTCTTTCATAGGAAATACCTTAAGTATCATGTACTTTCACATCAATGGGATGCTCTGTGAAGACCAAGGATTGCTAGACCAGGCTTGCTGTTCCAGTAGGAGAGCTTTAAACTAGGAACGACAGACAAGTGAGATGTCAACCGATGTACAAGTGAGGATAAGAGAGACCTTCTAATCAACAAAACAGGGAGAAAGTGGGCCCATTTCAAATGTGTGAGCACAAATAAGGGATTAGTGAGATTACAGCCTGATGGAAGAAATGTTCATCTATTTATTGGGAAATCAGCACCTCTCTCAAGTGCCTGTACACTAATGCTTGATGCAGGGGAAACAGTGTCCTTCTGTGTAATCTCAGGGATATTAGAGATGTGGTAGGGTAGCTCAAAAGATGTGTTGCTATTGTGGTAATAAGACTTTTAGGAAGAACAAGCCAGGACAGTGAGGTGAGGGAGCTGACCTTTATGAGAGAAGGTAGGAGGAACACACAGAGCTGTCTTGTTATGGATGAGCCAGGGTTGGAATGAGCAGATGGACCAATGTGGACGATATGATGAGTGTTGTATCGAGAAACAGCTGTAATTAAGGCATTCAGACATCTGGAAGAAGCCTCATGTTTGCATGCTGTGGGACTTTAAAATGCCCCTATCTGTGCTAGATGGGCAACAGCAGGGCATAAGCAATCCAGGAGGATTTTTTTCCAGTGTGCAGCAAGGACAGCTTCCTGACACAGACAATTGAGAATCTGCTGTGCAGGATCCCTTACTTACAACCAAAGAAGGACTGGTGAGGAGTGACCGGTGACAGTGACCTTAAAATGGCAGAGTTTAGGATCCTGAGAGGAAAGATGGAAGCAAAAAACAGGATCACAGTCTCGGAATTCAGGAGAGCTGACTTCAGTCAGTTTAAGAACCTGTTTAAAAGAATACCATGAGTTACAGTCCTGGAGAGAAGAGGGAATCTAGGTCTGGATGATTTTCAGGAATGACCGGCTCCAATATCAAGAATGATCCATTCTTATCTTTAGGAAACAGGCAAGGATGTCAGGAGGTCTGCACAGATCAACAAGATTCTCCTGACAGAACGCAAATATAAAATGTAAGAATATGTGTAGTCAGTAGACCTAGGAGGAATACAAAATAACTGAGTGCAGAAATGAGATTACAAGAGCCAAAGTGTGCAGGGAGTTGAATCTGGCAAATGATGTCAGGGAGACTGAGATGGACGTCTGCAAAAGGAAAACTGGGGAAAATGTGGATCTGGTACTGAATGTGATGCCATGATGACAAAGAGTATTGGAAAGGCCGAGGTTATTGCTGCCTTTTCTGCCCTGGTCTTTACTGGGAAGATGTGCCTTCAGGAGTCCCAGTCCCCTGAGAGTACTGGGAAAGCCTGGAGCAGGGAAGTCTTGTCTTTGGTGGCGGAGCCAGGCTAGGGGACACTTGAACTGAACATACACATACACAGTAGATGGGACCTGATGGGAATGCACCCATGAGGACTGAGGGAGCTGGCTTGTATCATGGGGCTACATTTGGTGGCCTTTGGAAAGTTGGGGCATTTGAGATGAAGTTACGGTGATCTCCCATGTTCAAGAAGGGCAAGCTGGAGGATAAAGCAAACTACAGGCCAGTCACCTTCACCTTGACCCCTGGGAAAGAGAGCAAATTCTCTTGAAAGCTTCTTCTAAACAAAGAAGAGAAGATACAAGCTGGGCAGCCTGTCTGTTAGATGGACTGTCCAGAGAGGGAGTCTGTAGCATCTCCATCCTTGGAGTTACTCAAAATCCAGACAGGCCTGAGCAGCCTGCTGTCGTTGACCCCTCTAAGCCAGAGAGGTTAGACTAGAACATCTCCAGAGGTCATTTCCTACCATTACAGTTCCATGATTGTGTTTTAAATAGTGAAATAGTTGAAGGACCTGATCTGCTCATGGCCATTTTGTGCACACAGAATGATGTCCAGTCAGCAAACAGGAATTTTTATAGTTTAATTTGTCCATTTCAGAGTTGAATATGCTGAATTTTATTTCTATTGAATAATTTGTGCTATCCTAGATAGAAAGCTGATAAATTTGGTTTCTTTATAGATCTAGAAAAGTTTGCCCATTATTATTCCAAATGTAGTTTGACTTTCACTATTTTTACCAGCTCTTGTACTTAATATCTGAGCTCAAGAGTTCAATCTTCTATAAAGACTGTACGGACAGTCTACAGTTTCGGTTTCTTGAAATAATTCTGAAAAGTTCCTACTTTGCATTTGAGCATCTTAATGCATTTACTCCCATAAATGTAAAAAATAATATTTTGGGGTTTTTCAGTATGAATAAAGATAGCACTAAATACTGACACGGAGTACTTCTCATTCTCAAAGTGCTCTAAATTTGTTGTCTAATTACTATTCACAATACTCTTGGGAGGTTCATGTATTTAATTATCCTCATTTTATAAGCTCTGGGAATATGAAACAGTGGCACATGGGACCCAACAAGTCTTTGCTTTCTTGCATTTCTGCCCCAGCACCAAAAAATTCATTTCCTGCGTGACATATCAGAAAGTACAAGGGGAAAGAAAAGACACCTTGAACTGAGTCAAGGTCTGCTTTAGCATCTAGGCTGCTCCCAACCAGAAAGCTGTTTTCAGTTGTGAACTTCCTTGCTTTCTTTTCAGGACACTAACACCAATGAAATTTGACTTGGAGAGGAAACAAATAGGACTTAAATTCATTGTCCTCTTTCTCTTGAAAGTTGTTGCAAGATTTAATTTTTTTACGGTCTGTTTTGTAAGCTTTGCTCATGAACATGTTGCAGTGAGTGACAAATGCATGGACTAAAATAACATTTTTAAATGATATTTTGTAAAAAAAATTAGAGCCTGACATTTCAGTAGCATTTCCTTTGTGTGTCCCTTCCCAAACAATCATTTTTTACTGAGAATGGAAAAAGCAGGGTAAGTACTCACTTGTTAAAGATATTTTTTTTAAGATTGATTAACTGTGCTAGAAGGATGGGAGAAGCAAACTGCTACTCTTCTGGAAACTTACACCATGATTTGAGGGCAAAGGTAGTTGAACTACTTGGCTCCCATGTAGTAATTATGTACTTAATTATTTCATAAGCATCCTTATTTAAAAAGTAGGGAGGCTCCATATAGTGATCCTTATGATTCACTTGACCTAATAATGCAGGAAAGGAAGTATTTTACAAGTGTAAATACAAATATAGATTGAGTAGTTAAAATGACTCGGTTTATCCTGTATAGTGAAGCAAGTCCCTGTCTGGTCACCTTCTGTATTTCAGGAAAATACAGGTATTCAAATTTCTAGAGTCTAGATAATCTCCTGACTTGACAATGGAGGAGGGGAGTGCCTATTTTGTAGTCAGATATTCTCTGCTTGTGAGGAGAAAACAAATAAATTGTTCTTTACTAGGACATGTTGCTTGATTCTATCAAAAAATTCACACTTGCTGGCTTTGAGCAAGTGGCACATGACCAACCATTCCCCCAGACCTTCTTGGTGTAGTGTTGCTTCAGTGCCTTTCAAGGCTGGAAGCTACACTTGTACTGTGAAAGTACTCACTGATACTGTGGCGAAAATTATGTATATTCTGGGGAAAAATTAGGCTATTTTGGAAAGCCTGTATTATGTGAGTGGTAACTCCAGAACTCTTGGTGTCTCTCGCTTACTGACAAGTGCTGTTCTTCTTGAGTGGTTCATTGAATAAAGCTGACTTATCAAGTGCTACATTATTTTAGGTCTTTACATCTGTGGATTAGCTACTGATGGACTTTCAATTGTTAGTGATAAGGTTGTTATATTTAGAGTACTGATATCAAGTTCAATGCTGGAGTCCCTTTTAAAACCAGAACTGTCTTTTGTCTTTATAGTCATATGAAGACTAAAAGGTGTGAAAAATGCCTGTGTGTTCCAACTTATTTCTGCAGTCTCAAAGATGGTTTTGGGCAATCACTAATATTAAAACAATACTCTTTAACTAAGGAGTAAATTTCATTTTTGCATTAGCCTTTTAGCTGTTCTTTTTGGTGTAATGTAATGGATTTGATCCGCAACACTTTTGTGAATTGTAACTCCCATTGGAAAATTATACCTTTGGAGGTATCTTAATGAACGTCTTGCTGGGAAATGTGAGGGGTTTTTTGAGCCAAAGTAACAATGAGAAAGAGGCAGAGAAGACAATAAACCCAGTCATTTAACACACTCTTCTAGCCTTAACTGGGGCACCAGTTGGAACAATAATCATTCACAGCTGAGACAAATGCTCTTGGCTGTTCAGCTGTGGGTCTGCTTTACACTTATGTGAAGAACTAACTATTCCCAGAGCTGTTTCCTATCAGTTTCTTACCTGGTAGTTAGGATGCTTCTTTGAACACTGAGCCTGTGCTCAGTCAGGTAGTGCAGGGATTGTAGCATGGCTCTGGGGCATGGCTGGCCCCACATCCTGAGTGAATATTGCAATAGTGAGCAAGTCAAGTCGTCCGTCTGAAAGGAGGAGTCAGCTGTTTTGGTTTTTGTTTTATTTCTCCTCTTCATTATTTGATTGTTCTGGCACAAATTCATTTTTCTGACACACTTGATTTCATATGAATACTAAGCAATGGGATTTTTTGAAATCTGCAGGATGGAAAACCTCTTTTGTTCTCAGGTTCTGTTTGTTACTTCATTTTCAGTCGAGCAGAGGGGGCTTGTGAAGTGTCTGTAGGAATTGCACACAGGTTGTTGAAGCACTGCATGCTTCTAGTTCAGAACTGAGCAAATTCACTGTGCTGATGACAGCCATAACTATGTGCTAATACAGATATTGGTGTGCAGAAAGGAGTCACAGCTGGGTGTATTGACATAGACTAAATTTCATCCCTTCTCTCCTTTTAGTAGTCATTATTGGGGAAAAAAGCTAAAAGAGTACAGGTCAACAGAACAATAACAATAGAGTATTTATAGTGGGGTAAAGTAAATTATTTTTATTGTTATTTTTGAGTTATTGAATTGATACATAGTTTAATATGCATTGACACATAGTTTAATACATAGAGTACTTACTGGGGAGGGATTAAGAGTGATTGGGGAGGGAATTAAAGAGGTAAATCATACAGGGCCAAAATGATACATCATCCCAAAATGATAAAAAAAATGCCAACACCCTTCCCCCTGCAAACTGAATGCTGTACCTCTCAAGGGGGCTCATAAATGTCAGCAGCAATATTGATTTTAAACCATCTGGTTCTGCACAGTAAGTTATGAGATCTTCTAGCTTTAAATACAATATTGGTTCATGCAAATGACAATATAACAGACTTTGACATCCCAAAATATCCCTTCCTACCCTGCTTCAGCCTCCTCCCTCCCTTTCCTCCCCTTTCTTCATTGACATATCTGCAGTAAAATACCAAACCACTACATCTTGTCATCCCTTTTGGGCTAAAACTTCTGTTTAGACCTGTGAGCAGACAGAGATAGTAAAACTAATAAACTAGCTCTGGCACTCGGTATTCCAGCATCAATTTGAGCTTGTGATCAGCCTGAGAGCTGATATGTTGTTGAGGCTGTTGGAAAAAAATTCTGAGCATGTCCTTCTTGGACAAAGAGGGAATTAAGCTGGTCTGTGAAGCTACACAGTCAGAGATGTAAGTCAAGAGCTAAAGCCAGCAATGGTCTGGGAATGTTTATGCAGGTGAAATGTCCAGTATCTTCAATTATAGTTGCACATTATCCTTTGGGATCTGACTTTGAGAGTGATGGTTTTGAAAAGTGCTGGGTGTAAGTTTGTGTCTCTTTCTTCTGCCTTGCACTGGAGACAATGAAGCCAACACTGAGGACCTTTGGAAAGGGAAAAATACGGAGGTAGCAGAAGGACCTTAATGGGTTATAAAGCTTGCTACTTTCAGATAGTGCCAGTACCCATGTTGTAGATCTCATAATAGAGACTGTTTCAAAAGGAACTGTTTCTTGATTTTACTCCTTGAATATGCAAGTCTAGTCACAAATGTTATGCCTTTTGTGATCTGAAGCTTTTATGAATTCCAGATAGAATGTGTCTGTGGGAATTTTTATCATTGTTCCATTGCTTTTAAACAGTTTTTTCTCTCTGTCTCTGGCATTTACTGTTGAGATGATGTGGTGAGTTGACCATGTCTGGATGTAAGTTGCCCACCAAAATTGCTCCATCCTCAACTAGACAAGGGAGAGAAAATATAATGAGAAGATTTTGAGTTAAGGATAGGGAGACATCACTCATTGGTTGCCACCATGGATAGAACAGACTGGAATTGGGGAAATTAGTTCAATTTATTATCAAAAAATCAGAGTAGGATAATGACAAAGAAAACTGAATCCTAAAGTGCCACCGCCCCATACTTCTTTCTGTGCTTAACTTTACACTTGATTTTATCTAACTCCTCCCCCTCAGTGGTGCAGGAGGATAGGGAAAGAGGATTGGGGTCCATTCGTCATATGTTGTCCCTGCTGTTCCTTTCTCCCTGGGGGAGGAGTCCCCACATTCCTCCTGCTCCTGCATGGGGTCCCTCGTGTGTGTGACAGTTTTTCACTAATTTCTCCACTGTGAGTCCTGAGGAGCTGCTCCCCATGGGTCCCTGCCACAGGGTGCAGTCCTTCAGAAGCAAACTCCTCCAGCATGGGTCTCCCATGGGCTCACAGGTCCTGCCAGAAAACCTGTTCTAGCATGGGCTCCTTTCTCAGTGGGTCCACAGGTCCTGCCAGGAGTCTAACACAGCACAGGCTTCCTGCTGGGTCACACCTGCTTCACTGTGGGGTCTTCCATGGGCTTCAGGAGGCTATCCTGCTCCATTTTTAACCTCCATGGGTTGCAGGGGCACAGCTGCTTTACCATGGTCTGTACCACAACCTGCAGAGGAATATCTGTTCTGGGGATGGAGCGCCTCTTCCTCTGCCCCCTCTTCCTCATTCTTCTTCACTGACCTTGGTGTCTGTGTAGTTGTTGCCTCACATTATCACTTCCCTCTCCAGCTGTAGTTGTGCAGGGTATTTTTTCCCCTTCTTAAATATGTTATCCCAGTGGTGCTGCTGCCACCGCTGAAGAGCTTGGCCTTTTCATGGAAGCCACCCCCGTAGTCCCCTTGATACCCAAACCTTGCCACACAAGGCAAATCCTTTTGCTAAGCTACAAAAGTAGGCCCTTCTATTTGGCTTCCACAAGTGCCTTTTTAATTGCTCTCCTTCAAGGCTTTTTTTTTTTTAATATTGTTAAATGGAAAAGTCATGCATAATCTTCCAGATAAGGTCTCATCAGGGCCACATATGACGGCTTTTTAATTTTCTCCCTGACAACACCTCTTGCAGTGTGCCCTCTGTCTCTCTCATAGCCATGTCACTTACCTTGAGAGCAAAGAAAATATTCAATCTGCCCAAACCCCAGAAGAGCACTCCATATGGTGCTGTATGGGAAAAATGCTATCTAAACTGGAGGAGATGGTTGTTAGTACAAATGCTTTGGGAGTGACTGAAGGAGATAACAAGAAACTATGTTGAAAGAAGCGATAAGGCTGGAGGGAGGTTATTAGTGGAGTTCCTCAGGGAGTGGCTTTGACATTGATCTTATGTATTATTTTCGCTAATTACCGAAAAGTAGGATAAAAACAAGAATGTGCTAATGAAATTTGTTAATGGCTTGAAGTTGAAGCTACATAAGAGACCGGGATTGACCTTGAATAGCAATGAATTGGAGATGGAAAGGAATTAGTATTAAAATAACAAGAAGTTGCATGTTTGGAGGAAAAATAACAAGTATTTCTGGCATTGCTCATTCAGTGGAGTAACAAAAAGTTTGTGGAAGGCTTAGCTGTATAATATAGTCAGAGGGTGACCACGTATCTTGTTTGAAGTGTAGAGAGGTCTGATCCTCCCACCACTGGAGGGAGACAAGGACCAAGGAGAACAAACATTGATAAATGTCAGATGATGTGTGAATTCATGTGTAAGGGTGGAAAGCAAGTGATGGATTGCATGGATCTGCTTGTCTTCAACTGCACCACCTTAAAATGGACACTGCAACACAGTTAATGCATGGGAAGGGAGGATGCAAGAGGTCTGTGAAGAGCTGCTGTTTTATTTGGGGCACATAGCTTGTTTTGAGGTAGTTACTTTAAGAAAAAGGCAAAAAGAAGAAAAAAAGAAAAAGAAAACCTAAATACAAGCCAAAGCAAACTAATTGAGAAATGCAGTTGTCCTGAATCAAAACAGTCCTGAGGATGATGATGGAAGCTCTTCTTAAACAGCTGTTCTTAATCTGCACTTATTGGAAAACTACAATCAGTTATTTTTAAATCTATTTCTTTAATTGTAGTAGAATTTTTCAGTATTAATTGTTCTGTATTGCTGTTTACAGTAATAAACTGTGTTACTGTTTACCAAATTGGTACTATTGAATTGTTGCTAATAGGCCAATTTCTTTTTACATGTTTTTAACAGAAGATAAAGAAACTGCAGACAAGCCAACAAGAGTCCATTAAAGAGAAATCACATGTACAGTCATGGATTGAGAGAGATGTTAACAAAGGCATCAAAATTGAAGGAGAGGCAATATTTGCAAAGAAAAGAGGATAATCACTTAATCCTGTTCTCTGCTCCCAACCAACATGGAACATTAGACAGTAACAAGACTGGGAGATTGCAGCTCCAGTGATTGTTTTCTAAATGTGGGAAACACTAGTTAAAGGAATAAGAATAAATTAGACAGGTCCTAATGTAATGATGACTCACTGCTCTTTCCCATGCTCTTAGTATGTATGTCCTGTCTCCACTGCAGGAAATGTTGTACAGGTAGCACTGCTTTTCTAGCTAGCATGTACAGTACTTGGTCACACATATCTGTGGTGGAATTTCACAGTCTATTTTAAAACATAAGATTGGAAGCAAAGTTTCTAGTTTCTATGCAGTTTGTAAACCAACTTTTCCCTCTTGTTTGCCAGAATGTTACTTTCCGATTGGAAATGCCCCTGTTGCTTTTTCCCCCCTTATTTCTTCCTCAGGTTTTGGTTTGGTTTTTTTTTTTTTTCCTTTTCTTTTCCTGTTATGGTGACTTTTTTGTGCCAGTGTCCTTATTTAAATCAAATTTCTCCTCTTTGTTGTAAAGCTCCTGGGAACTTGCATGAACACTTGGCTGTTTAGGTAGAAGTCTCAGTGGTGCTATAGCAAGCACGTTCACAGGATTTAGCACCTTTTGATGCAATTTAGCTCTGGTGATACTTAAGCTACTGTTTCACCTGAAGTCTGCAGTTCTTCTACTCCCTCATGAATATGTTAATGAATTATTTCACACTCTTTAAAAAATATATCTTTGCAGCCACAGAGCCAACTTGGCATCTTGGGGTGGTATTTAAATAACTTCATGGAAAATGTATCAGTCTAGTTTTTTTTTTTTTTAAAGCATAGTGAATAAATTCAGTGTGGCACGAATCTGGCAGCTGCATTGCAAAAAATATTCAGTGCAAGTAAATTATGCATTTTTTGTTGTTAAAATAGTTCAGAAAATATACTTTCAAATGTTATTTTAATTACTACCTTTATTTTACTGCTTCTAAATAAGCTTTCTACTTGGCAATTTACTACCTGAAATCTCATATTCTAACTGATTCCTTGTTTCCTAATGTAAAGTGTATCTTTCATGATCACTCCCAAATTCTAATTTTTTTTCTGTCAATCAAATTGGTATTTCAGCCTGTTTGTTTCTTTATACCCGTAAAGACACAGGTGCACAGTATTATTATTTTCTTCATGTTGTATCTTTTCTCAGTGTTTTCATGTATGGACATTGCTGTAGTTATTATCTGTCCTCCACTTTATTTATGATTGGAATTATTTTTATTCTACATAATTTCTGGATGTGCTTTCAGACTAATAAGTACTGCATTGTTTTAAAGTTCATTTATAAACATATCCTTTATATAAATTAGAGTATATTAGTACTGAATGTACTAAGAGTTAGAAGTGTTTTTTGTATTTGCAGTTTCTGCTATTTTTGTGAGCTATTAGAAACCTCATTAAAAAGCATGACAATAAGAACCATACAACCTACTTTCCAGATCAAAGTAGTTCAAAGAAATCTAGATATGCATATATATTTTCATTAATATTGTATTTTTACCAAAGCTTGCTCTGGTTATTAGGCATTTTTTTCAATTTCCATCAGTGAGTTTGAACAAGAATTTTGATTTTACAATGCTTTTTAAGCATGCTGGGGCTGTTCAGGTAAAGCAATACAAGTCCATATTTTGATTTGAGGGTACTTATTTCAACTCCTATGACCACTGAACTTCAGTATTGCATATTGTGTACTATCAAAACCTGTGGGGAAAAGAACAACAGTTCTATCAATTGATACTAGAGGATACTGGAGAAATGGAGAGCAGAGAAACTGACAGTTTGGGGGGCCCGGTTTTGGAGAAATGCAGTGATTTACCTAGGATGAGTTGGAAGTCCTTGGCAGAACAGAACTCCCAGGTACTGGGATAATGCACTGACTCCTCTCTCCAGTCTCTGTGCCCTAAATGCTTCCTGTCTCTTCCTATCAGCACCTTGATAATGAGATTTTAAATGATTTCTGTTACTGCAGCTGTTGTTGGCTGTGCATTTTTTTTAGCTTCATGGAAATGCAGGATGGGGAAGAGGAGCATATTCCCTCCTATTCCAGATTACTCGTGGCCTCAGCAGACCTGTGGGTAATGGGAGGAAAAGTACTCTAATGCAGACTGTTGAAAAGAATTGAAGTCTCTACTGTAATATTCAAGTGTCAGGATGAAGTACTTCTCCATCCTCAAAATAAAAAAGATTTGCAAAAAACCAAAAAAACCTTTAGTCTTCTGTGAAAGAAATAACAGGTTTTAGGCCCTAGTCATAAAGTGGATGAGGAGTATTCAGAAGCATCTGTTACTCCTTTTCCTCTGTGCACACTCAAGGGAGCAAAGGATTTGCTTCACTTGGGTGAAAATGCACTCAGGGTTTTCAAAACTTCAGAAAAATAATTTATAATGTGCCTTTGCACTGCAGCAGATTGTGTTTGAGTCTCTTAATATTTGTGTTTTAGATGGTTGGAACACCAAGGGAAGAGGGTTGAGTATGGCACCAGAGAATTTGCTGTTGACTTGTGGTAGCCTCAGCAAGTCATTCAGACAGATGGGATGTGAGACTCAGGTTGTAACTTAAATGTGGGATTATAACTGAGCCCTCCAGGGACCTAGAAGTGTTGTTGTTATGGTTGCAAATGTAATGTGATCGACGTTCCTTGGTGAATTGTTTAGGGCTTAAACTCTTCCTAAAACAGGCTGGGACAGAAATTGGCATTGTAACTTCTTCATGTGAATCCCTCATGTCTCTGTTATGAATGGGCTTCTGCTGAGGACTCTGCCTTGGGGTGTCTTCAGCACTGGCTTGGTGACCTGTGGAATTAAAATTCTTTTTAATGCTTGGAACACATTTAATTTCAAAAGGAGTTTTCCTTGCATGTAGATTCCAGAAAAAAATGGATCACCTAGAATTTAAAGAGAAAATTTTCAAGTTCAATAAGGGCTGTAGTCTTAGGCTGGAGTATGCATAGATTTATATTTAGATGCTTGGGCAAAAAAAGAATTGTGCTGTTGTGTGTTTGCTTGTCTTGCTTTCGTGACAAACCACTTTAATTCTGTTGTTGTTGAGTTGAAAATTGCCACTATGAAAGAGTCGTGAGAGATCTGGATATTTTGGATCTTGGTGAGTCCTACCATATTCTTATATATAGTCAAACAAGAGCTCAGCCCATCCATGGTTCAAAACAACAGGTTGTGAGTCAGCCCCAGTCAGATGTTCACTGTGTCACTGAGGGGTTGTGCCCGAGGGACTGATTTTTGTTTGAAAAATTAACTCTGTATTCTAAGAATGCACAGAGAGACAATGCCTGTGAGCAGCAATTTCATATTTAATTCTCTGTTTCTAATAATTTATCTTTGATTAGCAACAATCATAATTACAATACTTCTGTAGTATAGTTTAGCTTTTTTAAACCAAATCGTTGCAGGGAAGGATATCCTACTGGGTTGAGATGGAATCTGTTGTATGTGGGAGAGGATGCCAGATACATTGGCCCAGCCTGAAGGGATGGTGAATATTTGCACGCTGCCAAAAGTCTCAGTTCATTTTAAGAGTTCCACAGTTCAAGAATCAATTGGATTTGCATATCCCAAAAGTTCAGGAATTGATTTCCTAAATGGTGATATTCAGGGCATAATGATCATGTCTGCCTGTTATTATATGATCAAATATATTCCATGGAGGGTGAATTATTTAATCTCTGTGGAAACATGGAATTTTCATGATGCATTAGGATTGCAATGGACACTTTTTTTTTTGCAAAGGAATGAAATTATCCTGTCTTCTAAACATATGATCTGTGATGCCTTGAAGGCTGCTTGGAGAGGTAGATAATTAGCTACCCCACTGCCTAGAGAAATAGCTTGGAGATTTTTAGAAGCCTTATGCAAATGGTTTGGGATATTATACAAAATTAGTTTCAGTTAGGCTCAAATTTATCTAATTTAATTTAATTATTGAGAAAAGTAAATCTTTGAGAAAAAGAAGGAAGGAGAAGACAGAGTGAGAAAATATATTGGAATTCGAACTGCAACAATTAGATAGTGATGGATTTATAGCTGTCATTCACTTTGTAGGTGTTCACCTTTAAGGCATCTGTAATGACTTTCTTTTATAAGACTCTAACAAAATTAATACCCTAGACCACAGGTGAAATAATTACTTAACGGAATTAAACCCTGTTGCTGAATATGGCTGTATCCTATTTTAGAGAACTGTGAACTCAGCTGGTAAATCTACAGCCTCCAGGGAAGTTGAAGTCCCAGCTCATTCTGCACATTGTGCTTGAAGTTTCAGGGAGTCTCTGGCATGGAGAAGAGAGTTTTCTGAAGAGGAAACCTGACAGCTTTACCAGGCCTGCATATTAATACATGCATGAGCTGTGGTGGTCTGTTTTATGCCTGTGTGATGTCTCCAGCAGCCTTTCATTCTCCTGCTTATGGGTGAATCCAGTTTCTTCTTAATCCAGGGAAGACGGTCAGGCGATCAGAGGAGCAGGTGGTGCACAGCTGATTGCTGGTGGCTAGCTGCTAGCTGCCTCTTCAGCATGCAGGGCCCAGGCAGAGAGCAAGGTGGAAAAGGAAATCTTTTGGAAGCTGCTCAGGCCTTCCAGCTTGGCCGGTGGTTTGGGGACTGAGCTGAGACCAGAGGAGCTGTGAACCAGCAGTTGTATGGCCTGAGGTAGGAGGGAAGGCTGCCAAAGCAGGACTGTACCAACAGGGATGAGTTTTCTTCCATGGAGAATAGTAGGAGTATACAGCCTGTTGTGGTGGTGTGGATAAGTCAGCAGTGTGTATAAATGAGGAAAGACATGCAGGACAAGTGGGGTTATCACAGACAGCCCTTTGATGATTCTGTTAGAGCATGTAAGATTTATACCCACTCTTCATGAACTAAATTTCTGCAATTTCAGTGAGCTCTTGTTCTGTTTTAGCATGCAGAATGATTTTGCAGAGCTATTTGAAGAACAACTTCTGTGATTTGACCACTGTAAGAGCAAATTTTTTGAGCAGCCTTGAATATGTGCTTTTGCAAAAAGCTTCCTCAGGCAATGCTAGCTTCACTTACTGCTTTTGGAACACATGATGAAGTTTACATCTAGGATGTTTCCTTGTGAGATCTTAATTTGCTTCTTGAGCAGTATTTTGTGAGCAACTTGAAGAATATAATTTGACGTTTGATTAAATACAGTAAAAAGTTTTCAATGAAGGCTCTTCTGTATGTTTATCAGTAAAAGAGGCATGTTACTTTGCAGGATGAAAACAGTTTCAGGAAAACTCAAAAGTAGATTGAAATATCCTAGATGATCATCCCAGCTTTAGGAATACATGTAGTACTTTGGTACTATAAGATACATTGAGAATATAGTATTGGAGATAACAGGCACCATTGGTGACAATTTGTTATAGTGCTCTGAACATAGGATACTGTTGACCTGCACTTTTGAAAAGCAAGCCTGTCCTAGAATTCCCCCTGGGGCTTTGCAGCTTGGTGAAAGAAATTTAGGAAGATACACTGTTGGCACTGAGAACTGTAGTGCTTTGTTTTGGATGTATTGGTACATGATCAAACATGGATCCTAAAACAAAAAGGTTCTGTACAATTGCACATTTACAAGAAACTATTTTACAGCATTTACTTGGAGGTTTTTTGCATCTTCAGGGTGCTGTATTGTTTCCTTTATGTATAGCAGTTTCTTGATGAGGACACTCTTGTTTTCAGTTCTCTGTCACTTGGAGAACTAGGCCAAATGAGTCAGCTGGAGAGAACAGCCAGGGAAAAGCAGAAACCCAGTTAGAAGCTAAATGACAGGTTAACAATCTGTCATAAACCAAACCAGAAAAAGGAGCACTGACACAAGAAGTTAGCCAATCCCTTCTGGGGCAACAGAACTGTCTTTTTCTGCCCCAAACAATGTTTCTTTGTACAGGAAGATTGTTTGTATCTTGCCCATGCATACTGGACTTCACTACACTTCTCTGGGATCTATTCTGGAGGTATTGCAAAAAAAACCCCTAAAAATATCAAAGAACATTTTAGACATTTTTGTTGCTGCTGTTAAACTTCAAGTGGGAGAAGGCTTTTTGTTTTAATATAATTTTAAAATAGATACTTGTTGCTCTTTGCTCACAATAAGCTGTTGAAACTTGAGGCTATAACATTTTCTTTACAAGAAATTAATTTTTTTATTTTATAGCATTCTATTGTTACACTGATGTTCCCCAGGAGTAGCTCAAGAATTCCTTTTAGGAGTGGCATAATAAATGCTGTTCTTAGCCAAAATCTGTGATGTGTAACAGAAGCTAAAGGTTAGGTCAAACGTTGATGCTATCTTCCTTTTATTTCCATTTGAACATCAGGGACATAATTTTGAAGCACAGCTTTCTAAACGTGAGGAAGAACTTAACTGTGTGAGTGACCGTACACCAGAACAGATTACCCATAGGAGTTGTGGAGTCTCCCTCACTGGAGATATTCAGGAGGTGTTTTGACAGAATCCTGTCCCAGGTGCTCTAGGATGGCCTTGCTTGAGCAGGGAGGTTGGAGCACATATGGTCCCTTCCAGCCTGACCCATTCTGTGACTTAGATTTCATACCTACTGATCTGACCTCACCTCCGATAATATGACTCATTTGTGTCACATACAGTATCTTGATGACAAGATATTTTGAAGCCTCTGGATATCTATTATGTAATGAGTGACCTTCTTTTTAGTCTTTGAATATGCAAATGTTCATAAATTCTCCTTTCAAGGTTTTATTCGTGTTTGCAGGGTGGTTTTAAAACTGGGAACCAAATGCAAAACTTAATGTAAAACTCCTACTTTTTGATCTGGTTTTGGCCATCATTGGTAACCCATAGTACTCCAACTTTTTAAACCCAGCTTTAAATTGTTAAAACATGGAAAAATGGTTTCAAGTTGAAAACTCTATATTACTGGTAAACTTGGACCTGAAAGTGAATCTAGTACTTGCAAGACTTTCGCTGAAGGAAATGGAGAGAAACGTGGCTTTTTTTTCCCCCCAAACCATAATTTTTATGATTTTTATCTCCCAGTTTATCTTCTTTCAACAAAGAATGAAAATATTATTTTTGCAGGCAGATATATACTGAAATGCTTTGCTGGTTATGGACAGCCTCATGTGCTTAAACCTGAGGAGAAATTTCTCAGTGTTTGTGATAGCAACAGTGCCAGTACAAATACAGACACAGGAGCACATGCTGTTTGGCTCAAAGGCAAGAACGAAATAGTGTTCTGCAAGCATCCAGAGGGAGAATATTTGGGTTTTTTCAAAACACAGGAAAACACTGGTTAAAGTCAAATGATCTGCTAGACAGCAATGAATGGTCCTTTGCAAGCCAACGTTCTTTGCCTTTAAAAAAGCAAAGGAAGATCTTCTCTAGTTAATATACCGTGACTTTAATAAATATCAAGTGTTCTCTTCCTTCAAGGCACATATTGACTTGCTAACCTTTTTCTAATCTGTCTTAATCATTGTCAATATTTACCTCTTCATGCAATAAATACCACAAAGTCAACAGAAGCCAATTTCATCTCTGCTTTTGTGTTTGTGCCATTTCTTTGCCCATTTCAGTGAAATTCATATACAGCTTGAGAAGAAAAATTAAACTTGTTATGGAACTGCTGCTATGAAGTTTATAGTAATGATCTTGAACTACTTAGACCTCTGGCTGTAAGTAGAACTTGCATTTCTATAGACCTAAAATAATATTAGATACTTTTGACTCTTTATATTTCTAGGCAAACTGAATATGGTATTGCTATGTTGCTAACCAGTTGAATTCCTTACCAAATTAAGAGTATTATACAACTTATAATGAGGTTCCTTAGATGGCTGGTTCATGAAAAGATTACAAAGTATCCTGTGCAAGTTAAATTATTAAGAGCATATTTTTGAAAAGAAAATGTTGGTATCTATTCAGAACTACTGATCTGTTAGGATGCTGATTTGTTAGTTGTCTGTTTTGGAACTCCTGGCAAAACTTCTATTTTTGTTTGTCATTGACTTCAGTCTCCCTTTATGTTGCAGACTGGGGCGACAGGAAGGGGGGCTTTCATGGAGTCAAAACCCAGCCTAACCCCTTGAGCCCTATGCAGATACTGCATCAAGCAGAGCTGAGCTGCTGTGTGGTGCTGAGGACAGTATTTCATGCCTCTCTTCTGGCACTGAGCACTCTTGAGTCAGACCTGCCCAATGCCTGCTCCACATGAAATCTGACTTTGTTGAGCTGCCACTGCTGTCTCCTGAAGTTTAGAGGGTGTGGGAGCAGTTGAGACATGGGCTGCCTCCACAGAGCGCAGCTCAGATGCTCTTCCCAGATCAGCTTGTCTGTCCTTGTTGCATCCCTAACACTTTTAAACCAGGCTTCCAGAGGTCTTGTGAAAACTGTGAAAATCTTAATTATTACAGCGTTGTTGCTCAAGGTGAAACGTTTACTCCTTCAAAAGTGCTTGCTTGATTGCAAACAATGTGGTTTTGAGCTCAGATATAGTATGTGTGCATGGAGGGGAAAAGTGCAGTTTAAAAGTACTTCCAGAAATAGAAGTACTGATATAACTTTGTGCTGACTTTGGGAAAGTATAAAGTGAGAGGGAAGGAAAAGAGTTGAAGCATGCAAGAATGACTATGGGGAAGAAAGGGGAGCTTGAGTTGTGATCTACATTCTATCTCAAATTCCTCAGACACTGTGTGGATGTCTGCTATCATACAGTTGTATTTCATTGTCAGTGCTGAGTCACCCAGAATGTGTCTTTGGTGCTGATTAGCAAACTGCTGCAGACAAGAATTATCAATATTGTAATGGTTTTCATAGTATTTAATAGAGCTGGTTGCATATTTTCCAGCTGAATGTTTTTTCACTTAAGAAAATCAAAACACTTCCTGGGAAATTGCCCATTTTGTTGAAAGTTTTGGGCAGCAGATTGTTGGAACACCTTGTTTCCATTTGAACATCTTCAGGGCATGAAAGTTTAGACCACAAAAACTGTAGTATTTTCCTTTCTCCCCAGTTTGAGCCAGGAAGGATTTCCCACTGTACAAATTCTATGTGACCGAGAAACTGAGAGGAAAAATTTGGATTATCTGCACATGTACAGAGCCATCATGAGTTTGAGAACTGAATTATGTCTTGGGAGAAAACTGTGTTAAGATCCAGACCAAATTTGGCTGTATAAGTAGCCCTGTTAATTAGCACTATATCTGGACAGTGCTGCATTCCTTGATACTCATTAGTAGAAAATTGTAAAATAAATTATAAAACCCAAAGGGCATTAAATGTCTCTTACCTCAGATACTGAAAACAAGTACTGCAGAAGGAATAGGAAGAGGCCATTCATGCTACTGCTTTCTCTTCCTCTGAAATTTCATATCTTATTAAAAACCTTCCCTGTAGGATTATTGGACTGGAATTATACATTAAAATGAAAACACAGTAGTTATTCTCTTGCCTACAAAACGAAATAGTTAGCATAACTGTATATTGTTTAGAAAAGTCAATTATACCTCAAATAAGGAGGAGAAAAAAATTTAGCAATGTCTTTTGAGACTAAGCCTCTGCTGAAATGTGTTAGATAAAAGAGCAGTGATGTAGCTGGGGGTGCACAGTATTTTGGTGTCTGCCTTGGTGAAGATTTGGGACTGATTGAATCAAACCCCCTGTGAGAGTGGCAGTCCCATTATGTTTGTTGCAGGTTGACTGGTGCAATGTTTGTTTCTGAGGTTATCAGCATGTTCAATCAAAAAACTAATATGTGCATTATTGCTTTGCTAGGTTTTAAGCCCTTTTCTCATTATAAGTATCGATCTTGATTAGAAGCTGTTCTCCAAATGTTTGGTTCCACTGACATGAAATGATTCTCATCATCTCTTCCACCAGAGGGAAGGTATTTTCATTCAGGTTAATTGCTGGTGCCTGATGCTAAATGCAAACACCAGAGCACTGCTCGAAGTGAAAATTCCAAACTGGGGAAAAAAACCCACAAAAGCAAAAACCAGCTGTTAAAATGTCTTTTCCTTCTGTATTTACCAGAATGGTGAGCTTTTTTTCAGCATTGCAACATTCCAAGGAAAATTGCATTAATACTGTTTTGAAGACACAAAATTTTCAGTTTTTTTCAGTGAATATGTATTGTTCTCTCTTTCTACCAGAAGCAGGGGGAGGGCAAGATAGTAGCAGACACAAGTGGGTATAGAAATACACAACAATAAAAACATAATAACCCAGTGCCAAAAGAAGGAGTGATGTAGAGTCATGTTTAATTTAGACAAAACCAGAAATCCTGCTATTGTAGTCTGAAATATGTGGGCGGACCCTAATGTCAATGATTGTGATGATGTGCTCAGGCAATAAAACTCCAATCAAAATTTGCAGGAAGTTTTAGGCTTTTCCTGCAGATAACTTGCTCAAAAATACTTAGAAAGGCATACGTATGCAAATGTATTCTCTATCCAGAGCTTTATTTATGATGATGCTTTGTTTATTGTAATTTTGTTGTGATAAAAAGAAACCTCTGCTAGGCTCAAGATGTCCTGATGCTTATCTGTCTATGCACTGCACCCCACACTTGTCCAGGCAAGGAATTGCCTACCAGAAGGATGGGGGGAAGCTTTTTAAGGTTACCAGGGATGTGGGACCCAAAAATTTCCAGTTTTATTTGGTTTAAAGTGTTCATAAACTCTAGTAAACTGTCCCAGTGACAAATGATCTTCTTTTAACATTTGGGTTTTATTCTTTTTCTGAAATGGTTTCAACACTATTTCTTGCTCTTAGATCTTGCTCTATACTTGTTTGCTGGATTGAGATCCTCCAGGTGTAGGATCCTTGCAGGTAGTTAGAAGTTAGTCTTCTCAGTTAAATAAACCGATTTTCATTTCTAGCAGATCAAATATTTTTAAATGATTTTCATTGCTCTTCACTGAATTTTTCCACAGTATTTTACTAGTCCAAAGTAAAGCTTGAAATATTTTATGAAAAAGTTGAATGCTTCATGAACTCAGTTTCAAAAGAATCCTAAATTAAGTGGTTTAGTTTGTTAGTTGCCTATGTGGAGGAGCCTCTTGTCAATATTTCCTCTCGGTAGACAAAGTCCAGGAAAAGCATGGAGGCTTGTTGTGGGGGCTAAATGCCTTGGCCATCTGTGCTCTGATAATGTAGAATCTGTGTATCTGCCACCAAACCAGCCATAGTCCAATGGTTGTCTACAAGCCACTTGTCAGATTGAAATTGGCCACAGCTTCCCCAACAGGAGGAGAAGAGCCCATCAGTGTTCTGAATCACTTCAGTTTTTGTGGTGGATTGTTTTTCTTCTGTTAAATTCAGCGTATCATGCATGATATATAGATTTTTGAGAGGTGGGAGGGGAATGGAGAAGGTTAGTCCATCAGGGATCCTAAAGCAGTTTTACTGAAAAATGAATCTCTCTCTTTGGGGGTTGTATTTCTCCCTGTGCTTACAAGAACATGGGTTTGAGCCCAATAAATACGGTATAAGAGAAAGCCTCAGTCCCAGGTATTTTCATGAGAGAGTTCCCCTTCTGTTTTATCACAGACTTTTTGAGCTCTGCTGCTCCAACCGTACAACACCTTGTCTCAGCAGGGCTACCTTTTGTTGCCCTCAGGAGGGAGTGTTCATTGTGTAGCCACTCACCAACAAGGGTGAAGGCTTTCATACATTAAATCAGAAAAGGGCCTTGGGTCCCACAAAACAAAGCAAGAACTCCAGTTCTTTGCTGATTGATGTGTCTTGTGATGATAACAGTTCTTGGGGCAAGTGTTATTTCTTTTGGTGTCAAGTGTCCAATTCATTACGTGGCTACTGTGATATTTGGAAGAGTAATCTGTGCAAAAAGCTAAAAGAACATTCATTTTGAATAACAGGGATTTGTTTCAATCTAGCTTATACCTGTTCTCTAAAATACAATAAAATAACCCAAATTGCATATGCATAATTACAACTGTCTTCCATTGTTTATCCCTTGTCTGAGAGGCAGAAATTCTGCAGCATGCACCTCAAATCTGCATAAATTTATTTACCTCACTTCACCAAAAATTTAGCTAGAAGTAGGATAAACGTATACTGTCTTAAACTGAAATAAATTCTCTTTTTACTGATATTCCAAATGAATTTAAGCTGTCATCTTTCATTTGCTTTGTTCAACTCTAAATGGAGTTGGACCCGTAGTAATAATGTGGGAAGATAATAAAGTCACTCTTATTCTTCCGGGATTTTTTATTTCTTTTTAGAAATTCTCATATATTAATGAAGCAGATGGTCACTCTTAGGAGCCAGAATGTAATTGAATGGCATGGATGCTCTTAGGCTTGCTTAAGTCAGGAACTAAATTGAGGTATGCTTGTGTGCTGGTTTTGGCTCAGGTAGAGTTCGTTTTCTTCGCAGTGGCTGGTGTGGGGCTGTGTTCTGGATTTGTGCTGAACACATGGTTGATAATATAGAGAGGTTTTGTTATTGCTGAGCAGGGCTCACACAGCCGAGACCTTTTCTGCTTTTCCTACTGCCACACTGGCCAGGAAGCTGGGGGTGAATGGGACACTGGGAGGAGACACAGCCAGGACTGGTGACCCAAACTGACCAAAGGGACATTCCAGACCATGTGACATCATGCTCAGTATATAAACTGGAGGGGAGAAGGAGGAAGAGTGGGATGTTTGGGTTGATGGCTTTTGTATTCCCAAGTCACTGCTGTGTGTGATGGGGCCCTGCTCTGCTGGAGATGGCTGAACACCTGCCTGCCCATAGGAAGCACTGAATCAATTCCTTGTTGTGATTTGCTTGTGTGCATGGCTTTTTCTTTCCCTATTATATTGTCTTTATCTCAATCCACAAGATTTCTGTCTTTTACACTTCTGATTCTCTTCCCAGTCCCACTGGTGGGAGAGTGAGAGTGTGGCTGTGTGGGGCTTGGTTGCTTGCTGGGGTTAAATCACAGTGGCTTGGAACACAAATAATGATTAAAAAATGCACTCAAAATCTTCTGTTTTGAAAAATTTTCAGAGCTATCCTCTACTCCTACTATCTTGAACCCCCTAGAGATAAACTCTAACAAGACAGGATAAACTTTTAAGGACACACCTCCTTCTTCAATCTCAGTTATCATTTATCTTGTCATTTGAAATGCTGCATGATAAATCACTTTGTGAAGATGCAATATTTGATGCTCTGCACCCCTCTGTTTTCCTGACTTTAATAAAATTTGAGGTTTTGCTGGGAATTGCTTTTCTTTAATGAATTTTCTCATGTCTTTGGATTTCAAATGTTTTCATTTTGTCAAGTTATATATGACATTATTCTGGTTCTTGTGAATGACATTAAAATGATTGTTCTTAGGTAATGAATATAATTCTATTCAAAGAATTAATTTGGGGAAAGTTTAAAAAAAGCAAGTAGAAAATCTGAACCCAAAGCATACAGAAAATTGAGACATTTGGCTTTTTTGGATATAGTTTCCACTATGGAGCATCATAGTAATACTGAAGTGATCAGTTGTCAGTCATTACACCAGTAACACTGCTTCTAATTTGATTTAGCTTCAGATTAATTGAAACAGGCAGTATTGATTGCCACTAAAAGAACTGGAAGTTATTTCATTTGACAGAAGTCAAATGGGATGGTTTGGAAGATGAGTCCAACTCCTACACAGACGTGCCTATTTTCTGTTTTGTATTTGTCCTTGAAGGAATTTGCATTTGTAGAGAGATGCTTCATAGTTGAGCGTGCCATGCATGATCCAATCTACTGCAGTTTACAAAGGCTTTCTAGTCCTTGGTAGTTCTTGGATGCCATCTTGAAAAATCATATTTGAGCTATCGTTTTTTCCTTATATCAGAGTTTCTCTTTTACCTATAAGGCCTATACCTTCCTACTTTCACTGGAATTAATCACCTCATATTATGTCACTTGCTGCCAGCCAGAAATTTCAGTCAGAAGTGATCAAGAACTGGTTTCTGGATCTTACTTAATAGATTGGGCAAAAAAGCGTATAGCATTAGTACAGGTCAATGAATTGATAATGAAAGAATAGGAACATCACCTAACAACATAATTAATTTTATTGAGTTCAATGAATAGTTGTTTCATTTCTGGATCAAGCCTGAATTTCACACGTGGAAGCCAGGCAGTTCACTGATGCTTTTATCAGGGTCATCCTCACTAGTTTTGTTTGGCCTTTGCATCTAAATTAATAAGAAAAGGTTGAACTGGATTTTACTTTCTTCCTGGAAATAAGGTCAAGGCATGTGTAGATGCAGGAAATTGAGCTACAGGATTTTAATGAAAAACTTTACCTGTAGAGTTAATCTGTGCTAAGAAATTTAAAGTGGGAAGGAGGCTTTCATTGATTTGCCATACCGGTCTCTGCGGAAATAACATATATGGGGTAGTAGCACTGCTTTATTCCCAAAGCACTGCTCAGGTGCTTGAGAAGAGTCCTTGTAAACCTGTGCACAATGCCACAAGGTGACTCCCTCTGGAAGGAAGGACCCTGGCATGTGTGCACACAATCTGCCTGCTTACTTGTTCCACCAGTTTTTCACCAAGTTTTGCTCTGGTTCCTACAGTACTGTGAGAGTGGGAGGAATGGCTCAAAATCCCATATTAATTTCTGTGAAGATATTTCATATTTAACTTCACATGCTGAAGTCTACAAGCAGTCTGAGCACTTTGAGTTTCAGTTAAGATGCCTATAGGGATGCTTTTTCCTGGATTGAAGTGGGACCTAAAGCACAGTAATGTCCATGCAGAAGGAGCTTTTGGGCCAAATGAAAAATAAATCACTATGAATTGATATATATTCTGTAGCTGCTCCAACCTACCAGTCAGTGCTGGAAAAAGATATCCTGGGTTTTGGAAGGATCCTGAGGGTTTGCCAAGCAGTGGTCCCCTAAGGAGGAGATTTTCATTTCTAGTGATGTGCTTTGTGGGGCTTGATATGTGTTTTTCCCACTTCCATTGATTCCAAACATGTTATGTTCAAATTCTAGGTTTCTTTTTAGAAGTCATCACAGTGATATTCAACACTGGCTAGCCTGCACAGATGGGCATGTAACTTCCTATAGTAGGTCGGATTTTAAGTAAATTGTTTGTCAAGTTTCAGAGTTTACCAGCCCCCTAGGTTGAGGAGGGCTGTGTCACTATTGTTCTTGAGCTGGCTGCAACGTGACAACCTCTCTTAAATTTGAAAGGGGTTTTTTTTTGAAAACAAATGTTTTCCATTTTTTAAAGGCAGGTTAAATTATGTTCTAGAATATTTTCTGTAATCTCTGGGCTTGTAGTAAGCCGCTCAAAACTCTGCTTTTCCTCCAATCATTCTTGAATCTACCTCAAAGTAGGATGCTTTTCTATGTAATTTTTTTTTATTTGGGTATGTTAATGGTCAAGTTGCATAATTAAAACAAGCATCCCACTAAAGTTGCAGTCATATACTCTTAAGTTATCCTCATTTCAAAGTAGAATAATTGTGCATGTCTTCCCACCAAGGTGTTGACAGATGAGCAGCAGCAGCTGAAGTGACTTCTCCCGGGTGTCCATCCTTCCCGTGAGGAGAGCTGGAGAGACAGAATGTGTCTGTGAGCCTCAGGCAGTTCAGCATGAGTCTGGCAGCCCTGCTCCAACCCCTCAGAAGTGTAGAGCAAGTTGTCAGGGTTTGCACTAGGGTGGGAGAATTGAGAATCCATTCCCTCTTGCTGACTATGCAGGCAGTGCGGCAGCCTTCCTACAGCCATAGTTAACTGCTCTAGTGTCCTGCACTGCCAAAGAAAAGTATGGATCAGAGACCTAGATCCTTTTCATGTATTTGAAGTTCCACCTGTCTTGAGAGGGTGCTCTGCCAGAGCTTGGACCAAGGTGTTTGACATCTTCTCTTAGATAATAGTGTTTCATTCATGACAGTTTTCACAGGCACTTACACAATATTAAACTGGAAACTGCTATTAATGCACAGTGGAAGTTTCATAAGGGAGCAGAAGTTGGGGAAGAAAGATAACTATCTTAGTATAATATCAATTTACCTACTTTTGTAATTTTTCTAGATAACTGGGAAGAGAGCTGTTGAGGGTGGGAATGCACAAGATGTGACAAATATCAAGTGCCATATATCAATGTCATGCATTGGGTTAATGAAGTAACAAAGCCTTATTTTTTATTTTTTTATTTCTGTGTAGCTAAAACTTTCTGCCTTTAAAGGTCATTTCAAGGCTTTTTCCCTTTCTAAATTTGTGTTTTGGATAGCTTATTAAAGAATCTACCATATGTTTACTGAAATGTGAATGCTTTCTGCTTGACAAATCAGGCAGAAATACAAAGGTGGTGCTTCTAGTAGGCAATTTTCTGTCTAAAGGAAGCAAACTGTCTTAAAAACACTAAAGCCGGAAGCAAAAGATAAAACAAGAGATTAAAAAAAAAGCCCAAACCAAACCCCACCTACAGCTTCCCAAACAAGATATAAACCCTCTTCTTTTTTCCTTCCCAAAGAATCTTTCATCTTTAGTACCTGTTACTGCCTATTACTTTACTGTTTGCAAGCTGTCAGTTTCAAGAATCTTTTCCCCCTGCCTCTCACCAGTATATTTGGAAAAATGATCAAGATAATGTACTTAAAGGATTGAAAAGAATTCCAATATAGGAAGTAGATGAACTTTCCTGTTTGAAGCTGCACATCTGCATCCTTTCCAGAGCTGGATAGATCAGTGTTACTTTGAAAGACTGTTTTGCTGCAACCCCCTCTTCTTGCCTTTCAGATTATGTGCTTATTGTGACTCATGTCACAGCTCTTGATTGAGAGGTCTGTTTTGGTGATTACATGAGAGAAGAAGTCTAGAGCTCCTAATCCATTTAAATTGCTTGTAAATGACTCACCTATTTTGTCTCTTGCTTCCACTGTTTTGTGGTACCTTCTTACTCATATGTCAAGGTGAGCTATTTCCTTATGTGCTAAGAATGGGCTCACATAATCCCACAAAGTATAAAAGCATAATGAGAGCACAGCACTTAAGTAGCTCCTGAAACTTTATTGGAGGATGTGTATGGATTTCCATTAGACAAATATCTCAATTACCAAGTTGAAACTTTTTTCTTAATTCTCTTTTTCTGCATTATCACGCAGATATCAGATCCAGAGGACAACTATTGACAGGAATTATGGGGCTGTCTTGATCTTCACTGTGGGATCTTCTATAGTGAGTGTCTTGTCAAATTTTTTTTTTCTGGTCTGTATTTTGTTCGGGCTGACTGTTGGACTCCACAATATTTTTTGTGTTCTATGGCATTAAATCTTTTTGAGAGAAAGCCGACCCTCTTCCTCTGTGCTTGCTGAATGTGAAATTGTAGCAGTGTTAAAACAGTTCAGCTGAAACGATGGAGTGGGTTGAAGCCACTGCAGTGGGGCATTTCTGTTCCTTTTTCTATTCTTTTCTACCCTTTCTCTATCCTCGGGCCCTACTCTGGGCTGATGTAGTCTTGGGTATTCTTGTTCTTTTATGGCTTTACCATGAGCTAATTGAACACAATAAGTCAGAAGAAATATGGTCATTGCATGTGTTGGGTTAGTTTGCTGTTGGATTGATGAGGTGAATTCTTTTCCACACAGCTATAAAAACATTAAGAGTCGTGAATAATTGTCCAATAGGAAAAGCAGTAGATGTATACTCCTTCCAAATCTTTTCCATCTCTCTAGGTGTAACAGAGATAATGGCATTTTTTCCATTAGCAACTGTGTCCTGGTTTAACCCCAGCTGCCACCTCAGCCCCACACAGCTGCTTGTTCTTTTTCTCCAGTGGGATGGGGGAGAGAACTGAAATGGCCAAAGTGCGATATCCTTGAAATAGTTCAATGGGTAAAGAAAAAGCTGTGTGTGCAAACAGAGCAAAACAAGGGATCCATTCACCCTTTCCCATGGGCCAGCAGGTGCTCAGCCATCCCCAGGAAAGCAGGGCTCCATCACATGTTACTTGGGAAGACAAATGCCATCACTCCAAATATGTCTGTCAGTTCCTTCTTTCCCCCCAGCTTTGCATGCTGAGCATGATGCCAGTTGGGATCAGCTGTCCCCTGGGCTGTGTCCCCTCCCAGTTTCCTGTGTGTCCCCCAGCCCCCTCACTGGCAGGGCTGTGCGAGAAGCAGAAAAGACCTTGGCCATGTGTAAGTTCTGGTCATCAATAACAAAATGATTCCTGTGTTATCAACACTGTTTCTGGCCCAAAAGCAAAACAAAACTTAGCCCCGTACTCTCTACTGTGCAGAAAATTACCTCCATCCCAGCCAAAACCAGCACAAAAATTAAGGTACTCTCTTTTTGATGTTGTTTGTTTTGGTGATTTTTTTTTTTCTTTTATTTTTATTTGGGTTGGGTTTTTTCCCTTTGTCTTTATCTTTGCCAGTGTGCATTTTTAAATCCAGTTTGTTAGCATCTAATCAGAGATGGGGTTTTACTTCCCCCTTTATGATCTACATGCCTTACCTTAGATAATTGCTTGTGCCTGTTATTGGCTGAGTAATAGAAGACTGTAACATTGATTTTAATAGTTCATTATACCCTGTGTGGACCTTGGGAGACTAAAAAGGCTATGCTACTTGAGCATAAGAAAGAAAAAATATAAGTCAGTTTCATTGTATCAGATGAAAACTGCAAAATATATATATATATATATATATATATATGTTTGCAGCATTGGGTAGTTGTTTTTATAATGTAGTTTAAATTTATTTTATCTATAGTTCCCTGTATTAAGATAAAAATTTTATATTGGAAATGTTTTGGTTCTTTTGATAACTTTGTTTTTATATCTTTGTGTTGAACTGATAGTAAGGGAGATCAAAGTTTCCTAAAGGGAAATTTAAAACATCATAAATGCATCTGAGTCAGCAGAACTTTTCAGTTTCCCATTTGCTTTTTTCCTGTGTTATAACATAAAAGTTGTTTCCAAAAGAAAATAGCAACACAGTTCTGCAACTGTTAAAACAATTTGTTAAATCTGTACATGGTTCTACAGGCTCTGATCTCTAGAACAGGCACATTCTCCCTATTTCTAGTGTCATTTGAGGCAACACTGGAGATGCTTGAGAATTATCAGGACTTGGCTCACCTCAACTAGAAAGGAGCTTGGAGCTGGTAAGCAGGGATATGACTCCATGTGTTAAGGCAACTGCTCTCAGGAGCAGATGCAGCCTCGGCAGGAATGGACAGGCTGACCAGCCCTAATCACATCAGCTGGCATGGGATGCCTGTCTCTCTTACCTCCCTCCCCTGCCAAGTGCTGGCCAGCAGTATCCCTGGGACCTCGGGATAAATCTTCCACTTGTTTAATAGTATTGTCAATTTAATCCAAATTTAGGAACTGCTGCAACACTCTAAAACTTGATATCTATGCTCCAGGCTTTTCCAGGTAGATTATGACTGAATTTGTTAATCAGTGACAAAATATGTACTTTTTGTTTTTTAGTTGTTTTATTACTTAGAAGTAAATAAATAAAATTCACATCTTGATACTACCTTGCTTTCTATTGACAAGTATACTTGTTAATGTGTGCTTTAAAGACCTTTCCCTGTTTAAGGGCTAAAAGGTTAATAACTGAACCCAGAACTGTCTCCAGTGAATCAAGCTCAATTTTCCAGAGCCTATTGAAAACAATCTGCTCCAAAGAAGCTAATTAGAGAGAAGTATATGGATTTCCTGGGTGATACTGTCTACATGGTGTCATATATTCTATGCAATTCCTCCTGCAATTTTGGAAAATCATTTAGTTGTGTCTAGCTCACTTTCCCTTTTGCTGATGATGGAAATAAAAATACATCCCTCTCTCAAGATGGACCTGATGTGACTCAACAGCAAGGATGCTCTGGTACTGGTAGCTTAGTAACTTTGCTAATAAAAATGGTGCAGTCAGTTTTACAGCTTCCTGTGGTTGAATTGATGACTATTGGCTGGCTTGGATGGCACAAAGTATGAGAAAGCCATATTTATTTATTTAAGGGTACTTAGTTGATGCTGGTAATGTTCAAGCAAGCATGCTTTCCATCTGTGTTTTTATTTATGTTTAAAGTCACATTTGTCTTACTCTGGCGGATTGTTTATTTTGAACTTCAGAGTGGTAGCTGAGGAGCCATTGTTGTGTAGTGTTCCATGAACAATGGAAATGTTTCTTCATTATATAGAGGGTGACAGTGTGACCTTGGACCCAGATGTAGATGACCTTGAATTTAGAAACAGGTGAGTTGAAAAGTCTGATTTCTAGACTCAGTCTGTGTTGTGTAGGTCATGGATTTACAGGTCTCAGTTTTGACAGCAGCTTCAAAATTATTAGCTACCACACTGAAAACCTTATTTTGTAGAAACCATGATAGTACATGCTATAGTTTTGAACTTGATATTACTTAGGGTCATGTGAACCCACAGTGGATCAGATCTAATATGGAGTTCCTTGGAATCCAAGCCCGTTAAGGACACTGTTCAAGCCTTTGGCTTCCAGTATTAATGTGTTTAAATGTTCCAGTATAAATGCTTATCACCTACTCCTCATACTCTTGGCCTGAGACCTGAAAAACGTCTGCTTCTGTGAGGAATATTAAGGCTGTTGGCAATAATTGTGTTTACACATCCCTGCTAGATAAGGAAGTGGTTTTCTTTTCACAACGGCTTGACTGTTTCAGAAGCTTTCCTAATTCTTCTTTGCCTTCCTTGAAGCTATGTTTTAAGATAATCCTATTTCTCTTCTAAGCCCCAAAATGTTACAGCTAAAAATAGATGTTGAGAAACAGGGCTTCATTGTTTGTTGGTTTCCTTTAAAGAAAAAGGTAGTACAGAATATCCAGGGGGTAAAGGGAGAAATATTTCCAACATTGTCATCTGCCTTCTCTTTGTATGAGGTACTGAATGTGAAAATCCAAGTAATTAATCAATGTGAACTTTTCAGATTCATGGTTGTTAATGTGCACCTGTGCCAAGCAACATTGTGCTGATTCTGGGCAGAAAATAATGCATCATATTCATTAACTACCTCTGTTTTTTGTGCTTCATTTGCAGAGCAGTGTCCAGGGAGAAGGTGGGATTTTAGTTTGTGCTGAGCCAGTGTTGTGCAAATCGAGAAGAGACTTTGGCTGAAGATCTAAGCTCTGGGCTTTTATCCCTTTGCTGCTTAAACCTTTAACATGAACAGAAGTTGTACCTCAGCACTGATGGTAATTCACCCAGTCCTCTGTACTGCACTGTTCTTGTGAATGTTTTTTTGAATAAGTTGAGTAGGTGGCAGCTTGCATATAACTAGGAAGACATTTAGTGGCGTATAGTTTCAGAATTTATCTTCCTTTAGTATTTTGGAGATGAGTCTGGCTGCACAAGTGGTTAATGGAAGGAGGGGAGGTCTTGGAACATGCATGTGGAATTGATGTATTCCCCCTGATTTGTAAAGTGCCTGAGAATTCCTTCTGCCCAGTGGTTGTTAGCATCTGCTGAGATGTCTCACTTGTGTTTGCTGTGATTGCATCTCTGCTTTCATTGCTGACTGGTGTATACAGCTGCTGGATTTTTTTAGGTATCAGGCTTGTCTAAACAAACATTTATTTTGTTGATATTAATTTTCCTGACAACATTTTGTGTGTGTTAATTATGGATTACAGGAAAAAAACCCAAAACAAACCCATGAAACTTTCCAAACAAAAACTGACAAACTTCTGAAACATCTTCATTTTTTTTTTTTTAGTTCTTAATGTATTGTCTGCTGCTCCAGATATGGGAATATTATTTTGTATTCTTTTGTGTCATTGAATTTAATAGGAAAAAAAAATTGAGATTCTTCAAACAGTACTAATTACAAATTGCCCGAGAGAATGTTGAAAATAATGGAACATCCATGTACTGGCATCAATAATAGTAATATATAATTATACAGTACTACTTATTTGTTGAGAAATAATGGGAATCCCTGCCAAATGTGGAAGAAATAATTGGAGGTTCTGAAAGATAGCACAGTTTTCTGTTCAGAACTGCCATTTCATGCATTCATACAAATGAAAATTTTGTTTGTTTTGAAGTTTCCCACAAGTAGAATTTCAGAATTTTGGCCTGTTTTTTTACTCTGATAGCTGAAACAATTTTTTATAGAATAAGACAGAGGTTCATGTTCTATATATTCTTATGTTTGGATTATTAGACTTCTGTCTAGATAATACAAACAAGGATTTTAAGGAGCTCTTATTCCAACAGTATGTATAGCTACCAATTAGCATTCAAATTCTCTGACTGTATCATAGGGTGTTTATTCACTTCTGTTTTGCCATGAGAATTTAGGCTGACTCAGGTATCTATTCACAACTGTGTTTAAAAATAGGAGAGAGATACTAGGGTGTGACTGCCTGATAGAATTCATGAACTGCACATGGAGTGCAAATAAATAATAAAGATAGGGATTTAATAAATCCTGAAGAGAATCAAAGAAAATCCCTGTCTCCTGTAGCTCCTCTGGTTTTTAGTTGTCCACCTTATAAATTGTCTGTAGAGGCTGTCATACTATTTTTCCCTACCTTGTATGCTGCAGCTGGCTTTTAACTACAGGCATTTGCAATGTCAGCAGTTCTGTAAACTTGGGCAAGTGAAATATCTGAGTGCTCAGTGTCTATATGCAGGCTTGACTGTTACTGGTCAGCTGCCATGATGCACACCAAATGAAATTAAAGGAATAATTCTGGAAATTTATCCCTCTCCCTAAGCCCAAAGTTACATATCCCAGCCATAGCCAAAGCCATCAAAAAGCGGCATAACAACTATAATAATTTCACATATAGATTGGTAATATCAGCTATTGCTCTTGGTAGAACTGATAATTAACTGGAATGGCTATTTATGGTCTTGCAGACCTCATTTATGAAGCGCTGCTTGCCATTAAAATTAATAGGAGCTGAGGGAAATTGATGAATGTCAGAAAGTTCAGATGAATCTGGAACACCTTGTGCTAGTACAGTACCACCCAAACTATTTTACTAAACTTGTCACTCATCAACATGTCAATCATACTCATGATGGATATGCATTTCTGTTGACACTCTTGCCTCCTCACTGCAGCTATGGGTGGGTAAGAGAGGGTTATGTCACACAGTCATAGGGTGAGAGATTACTGTGTTGATATGAACTTCATAAGGATGTGAGGCATGCAGAAAAAGAAATTATTCAACAATGTGTGTGATGTGTTTCAGCCTTGTTTTTTTTTGGGGGGGGGGGTTGTGTGTGTGTGGGGGGTTTTTTTTTTATTAAGAACATCAAGAGTTATCTCCAACAGCACTCTGTTAGAACAGGGTGCTACTAACACCAAGGTTGTGCATTTGATCTCCTTATAGGCCATTCATTTCAGAGCTAGACTCAAAGATCCTTGTAGGTCCCTTCCAATACAGAATATTCTGCGATTCTGGCATGATTGTTCCTTGGAGGATTTTTCCTCCCAGAGGAAGGGAGGGAGAAGATGGAAGCCTCTGTTCTAGCAGATAGAACTAACATGCTTTTGTTGCAAAGTGTCATCAGACTGGTGTCAAATTCATGCTGTTCTTTGTTTGATCCTGCTATAGACTGCAGCAGAGTTGGGAATAAGCAGATTTGGCCCAACACAAAGTGGTGAAGCTGAGAGAAACAGGGTCTTGATAAAGCAGTGCAGTACTGCCAGTATCGGCTTCAGGACCCACTGGGCTTTGGTAGAGTTTCTACCTCTTTCCAGCTCTGAGAAAGTTTAATCTCTTAAACTGTCTAGGTTCCTCTCCTGTTGGACTACACCAGTCAGCCACATTCTATCATGGGTAGGCACTGAGCCCAAATGCTTAGTCTGTTATAATAAATTATTTAGATTAATGCCTGCTGTGTTTTGAGAGTTACTTCCTTTCCCTCTTCATCTTCCCCCCAAAGACATTTGCATTCCATTCTCTTGTGGTGTCCTAGGATTTAGCCACTGGGAATCAAAGTAAATTAACATAATGCAAAGGAATTGAGTACTGCAGTTTTAGAAAGAGTATCTTACCATAGGAACTCAAATTGTAGCTTTTCAACATGCCTTGAGGTTCTCCTATCTTATCTGAACGTGACCTTTTTAATGTGGCAGTGTTCCAGCAGTATTTTGTGCTGGGTCATTTTTCTTGCCCAATTTTTCTTGCTAGTTGTTCTTGCAAATCTTTGCTTGTGGGTTTGACTAATTTTCCTAGTCAGAAAAAAAATGTTGCTCTTAAATGCAGACTGAATTTCTGTGCAAGGTGGCATACTCCAAAACCATATTTTTCTTTCCACCTGTGTCCCTTGCAGGTCCTTGTGCTACTGATTTCATTAGATGAATCATCGTTTGAGATGCAGTCAAAATTCCAGATCTGAAGCCTTGATGGCTGTCAGATTGACTTTTATTCAGGTGTCTGAAAACCAGGCAGCTAGCTGAAATGCTGTGTAGCAGAGTCTTAGAGTTAGTATTCACTACAAAGAATAAAGCAGAATATATAATTTTTTATAAACTCCACACTTCCCTCCTGCCCTGTGCAGAGACAACAGTATTGTCTCTTTTGTGTTGCTTAGTGTCCTTCCCTAGGATGCCTGACAACAACCCCCTGCATCCCTGCTACCCAGCAGCTTTTTTTGGCTCTGAAGAAACTTTGTGTGCACATCGTTAACCATCACTTTGTGAAATGGCTTTCAGAACTGTCGTCTAAAAGCTGAAGTTTTAACTACTGCTCTTAACTGTCCTTACTTCACAGCTAAAAATGCCTTCACAGAACCATAAAGTTACTGTATTAAAAATAATTTTTTTCTAAAGAAAGGGGAATTGAGATGCCATCTGTACTACTTCTGGCTCCCATTCAGCTCCTTTAAATGAATGCCAAATTAACAGCAGCACTTCTTCCTCCCTGCTTCCTTCTCATCCCATAGCACTCTTTCTAAGGTTCATCCAGAATCCTTGAGTAGGCAGGGAGTATCACCTCTGCAAAAACTTCAGTGGGCATTTTTCATTTATTTTGTGTTCATTCTTTGTGTCTGTTACAGCCCTAGTGTTTCGTTCCTATGGTCTGACCTCCCTCCCCTGAATGGGGATCACAGCTTACCTGGGAAGGTTGTACAGAAAACTGTGTTTTCTGCTCTGATGTTTTTTTTAGTTACTGGTCTTGAGTACCATTGTCTCAGCCTCATGGGGGGCACTGGTCTCCATATTTCCATTATTTCCAACATCAACCCTTTTATTTTTCTGTAGACCTCTCCCTGGGTCAGTATCTTCACCTTTCTGATGCCATATTTTCATTTTAAGGCTCCATGTCTTATCTTTTTAGCTGGGAATAACCTCCCAGTTTATCCATTCTAATTGGAGTATGTGCAGCACAACAGAGGAGCAGCCTCTTAATTGGAGGGTTGATCTCATGTTTCTTTATTAGCAGTCCATACTGGTTGCAGCTAGCAAGTATCAGACATCTACTTGAGAGTTCAGGAGGTTAGTTTTGGGCATTCACCCATGCACTGACACACAGTTTTCTCCTGCCTGTTCATGCTCATTATTTCAGCTCATTTTTGCAATGACTGCAGCTGTTTAACTTTCTGTGCCCTGTTGGACTGTGTATCAAGAGAAACAGAACCTAATGTTGCAAAGGCATATTTTTTCGAGTTTAATAATTTTGATTATGTATATGAGTTTGGCACAGGACAGAAGATGTTTTGGAGGTGGTGATAGAGCAGCCATGTAAAATGTATTATTTCTGCTGAGGTAGGCTGCCTCAGTTTTGAAGAGAAAATTTAGTTACAGTGTGTTTGTTTCATGATTCCACTTCTTGGTGCAGTGTTTTCCAAACTATGGTTTGCAAGGCTAACAAAAAGCTACTGGCTCATGTGAGTGCATACCATACAACCCTGACTAGCTCACATTGTTGCCTGTACCTTTTCCTATGACAATAATACTAACTAAAACTCTCCTGGATACTTTAAAAATTCTCTGCTCTTTTCCATTTGAATAAAACACTTCCCATGTTTTGTTTGGTTTTAATTTTTTTTTTTTTCCCAGTTAATTTGGTGATAGGGTAGGGGAAAATATATTGATGTTTCTGTAGCAGAAGGCTTAAAGTGGCACAAAAGAGAGTGGAGTGAAGCTCTGAATTCTCCCATGCAGCCTTGTTTCATAGCCTATTCCTATGACAGAAAATGTTTTGCTTCAGCTCTTGTGAAGGTTGGTCTGGGTTTTGTGATCAGTATTGTCCCAAAGAAGCACAACTGTTTAGGAAGTGTGCAGATAGGAATTTGGTCCCCAGTGCACCAGGGGCTCATCTGTTAATTGCTTTGAAGATTAAAGTCAAGACCTTGAACTGGCATCTGAAACTGCCTTTAGAGATAAGCCGCAGCTGTGAACTTCCGTCATCTCCTTCCCAAAGCCTTTGGTATTTAGAGGATAATAGATAAGCAGGATATCGAGGGCAGCATCTAACTGATGTAGAAGATTTGTATAATAGAGACCTGAATTGTTATGGGGGCAAAGCCAGTTGTCCCTGGATAACAGATCTAGAGAGCTCTCCAGAGATGTCAGCAAAGAAGAATGTAAGACCAGATAGCCACATGGAAGTGACAAGTCAATCAAGTGTTGATAACATCCATTACATTTATAACAGCCACTCCAGTCTGCTCATTGAATTGATATGATGATTTATTTTTTCTTGTAAATTAAGAATAATCTAAATAAATGTCTTCTAAGGTGGGTGTCTCATCTTCTCTCACTTGATATTGCACACTCTGCTCGCCTACCTGATTTCCTGTCTCCTTCCCCAGGCCAATTTGGACTGAGTTGAAATCCTTTGCCTAATGAAGTGAAACATTTTATTCTGCAGTTGTTTAACCATTTTGTCATAACCTCTTTTTTTTTCAAGAGAGTTTCATTTCAAAATATTTCTTTTTTTCATGTTAAAAATGTTGAAGAAAAATGCTTCTGGCAAGTTAAACAATTTGTTTAGAGATCTTTAGAAATAACTGAATTCCCAGGTAGCTTTGGTTCCATCACTCAAAATGTCATTCTTCATCAAGAGCAGCTCAGTTAGTCAAGTATGATGCAAGAAAATAGGGAGTTTTCAGAGTTACTCTACTGTCAGCATGTCAAAGGCTGTTTTAAATACAGTGCTTGTTAAGAGAGCCCTGTGGATGACATTTGTTTTTATGGTGTTTGAGAGAAGTGCCTAAGGAATAGTTGTTGCACTTGGCCACCCAAAAGGACAAAGCTGCAGACACTTAATGCACCATGGAGTCTGTAGCATGTTGCTAAAAGGCAGAAAATTAAGATGCTCTTAGAAAAATAGTTTAGTTAGGAGGGGATATATTTTAAAGGAAAATAAAGCATTGGAGGGTGAGGGAGACAGTGGTGAGCAGTAGAGAATGATCAAGTAATTGGCAAAATCTAAAATAGAAATGAATTAAGATGCTGCACAGCTAGTAAACAGAGATGAACAAATAATCATCAAGAAGTTTGAAAAATGGAGAAATACAATTAAAAAAAGCATGCCAAAACAAAACCAAAAGCTTCAGTCTATTTTGGCTGTTTCTACTCCCTCTAGTTCCTCCCTAGTCATCTTTTTATAGGATTGCCTTTCTTGAAGTTTGCTTTTCCTTTTAACACTAGTGAAGTGGTCCAGTGTGCGATATGATCTGCCTGCCTCATGGGTTTGGGCAATAGAGTCTGTCCTCTTTGCACTGCCTGGCCTGGGACATCAAACAGTGCAGTTACCCTTCTTGGGGCTTCCTTGCTTGCTGTTTTGTCCTGATGTATCTACCAGCATTGCTCAGCTTAGACAAGTGCAGGAGCCCAAGGGAAAACCCTTCAGACAGCCACAGGTCCTTCTAATTTTCAGCCAAGGGTGATAGTATTAGGGAGACATGGAAATTGCGTTGGGGTCCTGAGTTCTGTTTCAGGAGATCATGTGGGTACCTGGTGAGGGTAAAATGAGCCTTTCCACCCTTCCATATTATAGGAGGGAAAGATGGGAGGAGTAAGAAAAAGAAAGGACTTAAGTTTCAGACTCTTAACCAGCTGCTGAGGAGCTTTCTGAAAATGATGCTGGGAAAGAAAAGTGTTTCCCTTCAGCTCAATGAACAAAACCTTCTGTTCTTTCTCTCTCTTCCCTGCCCCCTCATTCCCACTGCTTATTGTGCTATATAAAGTAAATGTAGTTCTCTGCTGCATCCTAGCCCTGCAGCTGGTGCTCTATTTTGAGAAGCGAGATGAAAAGAAGGGTAAAAAGAAGATACTATGATTTGGTTCAATTTGCAGCCCCTCTTACCAGCTCAACTGGGGCTCTCCAAATCAGGAATGGGCCCTTCCTTTTCTTTTGTTAATTTTTTATTAGTTTATGTGTCTGTTTTTGTGGCTGTAAATAGAAATCATTTTATTTTATTAGATGTAAAGATACTGAATTGTAGGTAATGGCTATCCTGCAACATGAACCAAGCACAAATGGAATTCTGATTAACTTCAGGAAGCTACAGATTGTAGCTTGATGTTTGTTTTCTTTGTAGCAGAGACTGACTACAAAGCACATGTACAAACTGTTTATGTGAGGAGGAATACAGGGCAACTTTTTAGAGCATTTAGAGGTATTGCCTTTCTGCCCAGTTTTTATCATGAGAATATCCTACAAGTTAAGTTTCAATTAACATTACTTGCATTTAGGAGGGGTGTAAGAGTGATCTTTCACACAGGGCTCTGCTGGGTATGTTAAAATTGCCATTTCTGCAAAAGCAATTGCTATTCCCTCATTTGGCAAAATAAATCTCCTCAGTTTTAGACATGGGTAACATCTGAACTAATGGTCTGATGTGAGAGAAAGACTCATGTCTTAGTTACCATGCTACTAGTGTTTATCTTAGTATTTGTATTAATTCTGATTTATCTTATTTTTGAAAGGTAAAATGAGCTTTATTTGTATGTTTGAAGATAAATACTGTTTCTACATGAGCCCATGCCAATGAAATGTTTTTATCTCTACACAAAGTTATGATACACAAAAGATCTTGAATCCTACAGCTCCAAATGCCAAGTATCATACTTTTATGATAATATCCCCATAGGGCCTGTAAAAGCAAGGCATCCTAGGGCAAATACATGCAATATGATAGCCTCTCTGCATTTCAGATACACTTTAATAAGGAAGATCTTTGTAGATGCTGTGAACAGGCTTCTGCAATAAATATATATGTATCCTTAGCAAATTTGTTATAGAAATCAGATGCTAAAAAAAATTTCAAATATTTCAGACAACAACAGGTTTAAAGAAATACAAGCAGCATGTTTTTTTTGGAGGGATGTGATGGGTGTCTGAGCTAAATTTGGACCATATCAATTTACATATAATCATAATTTAAGTGATGCTTTTGCAGTCATCTTTGAAAGTTGCAGCTTCAAGCTTTAGTGCATGATGTCTTGTCACGATTTCTTTAGTACAAAAGTAAGTGTGGGCATGAGGTTAATCATGCATTTTCAATTAGGGAAACATTTGTGACTTCTTTTAATCTAAAATGTATTTCTAAATGGCACAGTGTTATATTTTAAAAATAAAAATTGAATAGAAGTTATTGACTGGGTAGATACTAGGAGGATTGACATTGATCATAGAAGTGTACAAACCAACAATTTCTTTCCAGTTTGAGCAAAACTGTTATGCCAGTTGAAGTTTTCCCTCACTGTGGGAAAGCAATGTGTGGTGGGTGGTGATCTTTTAACCACATTTTGTGGATTCTTTGTTGGGTTAGGTCTTGAGGTGTTTTAGCACCTGCATCTCTCATTGACTTGTGAGAGATCAGCTGATACAGCAGCCTGCAGTATCAGCCTGTTGGAACTGAGCAGAGTTTAGTGAAATATCCTTTGAAATCTCTTTTGAAGGCAGCTGTTTTTTTACAAGGCTTAAAATACTTGTTATAGTTTGTGACATTCCCATCCATCTTGTGTGTGATCAAAATAAATTAAGACCTGTAAACAAAGCAAGAATATTCAAAGATAATGACTCAATAATATTGCATTGATTTTTCTCTTCTATTCCTTTCTGTCTTCAGGCTACAAAGCTGGAATTTGCTTAAAATTGAGTAAGTCTTTAAAAATGAAATAAATGTTAACAAAAGTAGTTTTGTTTTGGAAACAACAGTGGCAGTATATTGGAGGGAAATAGCTTTATTCTGAACTGATTAGAGAGAACCTGAAGTTTATCTCACTCTGTATAAATCCTAGAGGTTAATTACAGGTGTAAATGTTGCATTAATTTTGCCCTTCCCAAAGGCACTTGAAAGTGTGATTCTGACTAAGGCTTATCTACAATGTTGGGCCAGGCTCTGCCAACACAAATTTGCACAGATGCATTGATTACAGAAGTGTCAGCAGCATAAAGAGTGCCCAAAGAGTGTAGGCCATTATGAATGGTACTGCTAAGACATGGATTATCTATTTCTTACCAACTTAATAACTCTAAATCCTAAATAAAAAAAAATACTTATTATTTAATAAAAGCAAAGAAAAAGGATAATTCTGTCTCAACTTGCCAGAAATTTGCAATGTAGTAGTCACCCAAGTCAACCCCCAACTTTCTTAGTTTGGTAACCAAATGTTTGGATGCTCTCCAAACACTGTTGGAAGTTTTTTGATCCACACCATTGAACTGGAAGTTCTGAATATTATAAAAGTCTCAGTTTTTACTGAGTCTTGAGTCTAAGAAAGAAGGTAAAAAATTTATTGTGAAAGGCAAGACAAGTTTGGTGCTCTTGGGTATCAAATAAGCTGTTCTTGAGTTAGGATTTGAGTGATTTCTTGTCTGGAGGAGCAGACCACATCTAATGAGAGTTGTCTTGCATTGTTTATGAGTTGATGACATTAGTCTGTTTTGGAGGAGGGAGGACGAAAATATTCATAATTGAATACTTGCTTAAAATTTGGGCATTATCAATTCATACAAGAAATTATAATTCACCAGCTACCACCAGATGTTAAAAGATTTGTCTATTATCTGTTACCTTTTCCTATAATGATGCTCACTATTTCAATCTGGTTATTTAAGCAATCACTTTTTCCCTAGTGCCTTAAATTAACTGACATTTTGATTATCTGTACCTGATTTAATGTGAATTTTTTTATTTTCTCACTCTCCCCAGAAATTAGCTCTAGACTCTTTCCCTCAGTAGTCAGAATTGAGAGGAGTGATCTGCACACCTCGCTGAGTACTGTGCTTTATGCTCTGCCTGAAAATCTGCCTTGTGCTAATTGCATAAGGCTGAAGAGGAGTTATGATGAATTGCTTTGTTGAAGAGTGTCTTAGTAGGCTCAGATTAATTTTTCAGAATGATTTCTGAATATTATATGGGACCCTTGGTAAGACAAGATAAAATCTCAAAATTAGTCTTACCAGATCAAATCAAGCTCTGGCTACTGAACAAGATGACATGTGAGACCAGCTCTGGGAATCAGAGACCTCAAGGGAATCAGCAGTGCTGGAATTGTAGGACTTAAACATAGGCAGGACGATATAACCTGAGCATATAGCTGCAGCAGGTGAGGAAGAGTTTCTCTTTTTAATAGCTTAGACTTTTCAGGTCCCCATCCAGTTGTTCAGTACTTTGGGTGGGTTGATAAGCAAGGTTTTCCTTTATTTCTTTCCCTTTGAAATGGAGAAAACGCAATGCCTTGTAAACACCCAAAAAGGGACCACCTAGGTATCTGCAAGGAAAGGAGGAATTTTCAACAAAACTCCCTTTGGAAACAGAAGCTGCACACAGGGCACTTTGACAGATGAGTTGGGGACAGAGGTGGAACACTTTCTTGCTGTGTGAATTGCAAGAGTTCATCATATGTAGCTGCCAATTTTCTCCTTTGTTTAATGACCCAGTAGACATCAAGCAGAAGTGAATCTGTGGCTCTTGCTCAGTGTTTCACTCAGCTCTGGATAAGAGATCCTTGACATTAGAACTATAATTTGCCATTTGCCCCCTTATTGTAACTTGTGTGGGATGTTAATTTGCCCCTTTTGAGGTTGGCTTTAATTTCCTGAATAAAAAGTTCTCTCACAAATGAAAATGTAATAATAAATTTTAAAAAGTAGTCACAATATGTCTTTCTTGACCTAAATGCATTAATAAAGATGAAGAATAAATGCAAATCCAAAACTGAGATAAGTATTCTTTTGCAGTGTGAAAAGGGTCATTTGAAAACACAAGGAAAGTGACCAACCCCATGAGAACAAACTGTGAAATAGATGAAGACGAGTAAGGGGGAGACAGAAGGGGATCAAGGAAGTTGACTGGGTTTGTCTTCTCTTTTATTTGTTTTTATTTTCTTCAGTAAACATTTTGAACACAGCATTCAAAGGTATTTGGACTTTCTTTGGCTAATTTTGCTATATACCACTTAATTTCCCCTATCACGAAGATAAAAATATTTACCTGCAATAGATGCATACTGTTTCCTGCCATCATCCTCTGATTACAGGAAAAAACATGTGGGTGTTTTCTCAGCATGGCTTTTTTACCATGGCTTCATCTTTTCAATGTCTTCTTGGTGGTGCTGTGCCATCTTTGTAAGAGTACTGTTGATTTGTACTCCCTGCTTTTCCTATGTTTTTTTGTCTTCTCCATGCATTGTAATTCTTTCCCAGTGCTCAAGCATTCCAGTTTAAATCTCACCAGCAAAGTACATTTGGACTATGTTTTTTTTAATGTTAAATTTAACATATGTTAAAAATTCCTTGTTATTTTGATATCTTTGTTCTTTAAATTGAGTATATTTATTTTATTCACTGTTAGGAACTTTAATGACTAATTGCCTTGAAAATGTAGGCTAGTGTGATGTTGGATTGCAGTTGCCCTTCCTATGAATCTCATAATGAATTCCTTTTTAACAGTGAGAAGGCCCTGGTCTACTCTATTCTTATGAGTTACCTTTTGTTGCTCAGATTCTGGGAATAATTCAGCTTGTGTTTTTCTCCCTGTCTCCTGCACCAATAATTGAATTACCTGTGAGCACCTTGTGTTTTGATTCTCAGGGGGATGGATGTATCTGAAATTGGAATATATGAGTTGTTTGGTTTTTTTCTTCTCAAATAACCACAGTCTGGAATCAGTTTCAAAACATGTTTTCCAGGAAGCCTGTGAGTGTTTTTTAAGCCTCCATAAAATTACTTCTGATTTAAATAATGAAAGAGCATCATGCTCTTCTCAGGGATTAGATCTTTATCTTCTTATGCTGTTTGTTTTGGATGTAAAGTTGTGTTGCCTACTTTAGGTTTCACATTTCTAGGGACAGGCACAGACTGCATTCCAAGAGTTGTACACTGTTATCAGTGCCACTGTGGAACTATTTTCTTCTACACAGAGGTCTACTCCTATACAATATTTTTTTCCTCATATTTTAGCATGAAACAAAACCACCATTGGATTTAGTATCTGTTCATATTTGACCTGGATGAACTCTCCTGTTCTAGCCATCATCCTGAGCTTGCAAATGCTTTCCTGCACATATAAAATTAGAAACTTGGAAGAGATAGTTCTTGCGTAGTCACAACCAAGAACAGAAATAATGAGGCAAAGTAATGAGCAGAATTTTTAGCTCTGTAAAGGTCTGGAGACAGGGCTTTGGTGAGCATTTATCCAAAATGTCTCTTCTATCTATTGAGCAGGTTCGTCTTAACACCTGGCCAGTGGAGCCAGCTGGACATAACAATGGGAGTACAGCAAGTGAGATGTGTGGCTCCTTGCACTTGTCCAGACCTTCCTATTCTGTTCCTTCACCAAAGTTTCCAAAGCTCTCATGGCTCTTAAGATTGAATTTGAAGGCCTTCATGAAAATGTTACTGTTTCCCAACAAATATAGGAGCTTTTTTAATTTCCCAGGATATGGGATTTGAAAGAGAGAGAAAATGCTGAATTCAAAATGCTGCTCTTGCTGAAGCTCTAAGTATTACTGATATACTAATATATATTCTAACATTTTATTTTATCTCATATAAGAAGAATATTTCCTAAAAACAAATGAACAAGTTTATTGTGATTCAGCAAATCTATTAAAAATCAGTCTTTGGGCTCTGACATTATAGCTGTGTCCTGAAATTTCCCTCTTGTTCTAGTAGGCATCTTTTTATACTGGCTTATGGCATTCAAATTGACTTAGTGCAGCTGGGAGAAACTTGTGAGAACTAATTGAAACAATCTGAAAGGAAAATTGGATATTTCTTTTAGAAATTCAGAACTGAAAGAGTAGTTAATTATTAAATGGGGAAAAATAAACCAAACTCTTTTCCCCTCTAGGAACTCTAGAGGGGAACTCAAATTTTAAAACTTTTGCTTTGTTTTGTAACCTTGTTTTAATAAATAATAAAGTTTTAATTTTAAGTGTAAATGCTTAAATTCTAACAATGCCTCTCTGGATTACAGAACTGGAATCAAAATTCTGTGATAGAGGACTGAATGTTTTTACTTTAAAATGGGGTATTTTTGTGGGAGAGTGTTTGTACATGAAGGCATTTTTAGGTTGGGATTGCGCTTTTTTCCAGAATTGACAGTACTGTGGAACAATACTAATTTAGAGAGCACTGTCCCTTACACAGTGCCCTCATTAAGTGTAATGAGGCTCATCTAAAAGTCTTAATAATCCTTCAAAATATTATTAAATCCTAATTATTTATGAACAATGCTAGTGTATTTGCTTGAGGTCAACATAGCATGCAAGTCATTTAATTAGTGCATCATGTCCTGTTGTATTCACTTATATTGTTTTAATTAGAATGGTAATTGAGAACTGAGTAGTATGTTTTTCCTTGCAGTTGCAGAGCCTAAACCTACTTGTTGCTGCTGTAATTGCTACATGCCCTACATCTTCTACCACCCCTCATTTATTTATTTATTACTAAATGGAGGATATTTAAAGAGGAGACACAGCTATTGCACAAAACTTGCTTCGGTGCAGCTAGACCACATAATAATGTAACTGAATGATTATCAGAGTTGACTGTGAGATAGATCCTTACCTGTAGTCTTCATTTCTTCCCTGCCACGTTGGATCTTTGGTCCTGATTAAGTCATTCAAAGCCTTTTCTGTGTTCCAGACACATTTTTCTGACACTCAGTGGATCATGTACTCTACATACCAGCCGTGGTCTTATCAGCTTCGTTAACTGCAGTATCTTGGGGAGTTTTGCATTGCCAAAATGGCTTGAATAGTCTGAGAAAGAGGAATGGAGAATAAAAATGTAATTTTTATCTAAGTGAGGTTTGCAAATAGCTGCAGTCGGACTTGGAGTTTGCATTTAACATTTGAACACATAAGAGCTAATAATATTTTTTGTTGTGGTGGAACATCTGTTAGTTAATCAGAACTTGAATTAATGGATAACTCAAAGCAATTAGCTAAAGGTTACAAACTAATTAGTGTTATAATATTATTAAACTAGCCCTTCCATAGATAATATTGCAGTCAGATTCTGTAATTTAAAACCTTTACTTTAAGGGAACCCAAAATCTTGGTTTGGAGAGAAAATTAATCAATGGAAGACATTTTGGCAAAGTTGGAGATACAAAATCAAATTGCTCTAGGAATATAATTTAAATTAAAATTAAGACAAAAAAAACCCTTTTCATTTTGGATTTTAATCTTTTTTTGCCAAAGAATGGGTCAAAAAATGTTCCTTTTCATGCTTTGTACCCTCCCATGTAGTGAAATCTCCCTGGAAACAAATGCAGCAGCTTTAACTAAAGAAGGTTCATTATAACTGAAATAAATTGCTAATTTTGAGAATAATATTGTGAGAGATCAGCCCATTTCCTTGACTTCACAGGCTACTACCAACATGTTCCTGTTATCACTCAGACAAAATAATGATTTGGAAGATTTTGCTATTTGAGAATATCCTGTGGCAAGTAATTTCAAAAAGAAAAAAGGGACAGTTTGTTTTGTTTTCTTTCTTTTTTTTTTTTTCCTAAGATGATCAGCATGTACATAGTGGTTGAAAATTCAGAAGCTGAGCTGACGGATTTTGGTGGAGGGGTGGAAAAAATGATGGGCAAGTTGACAAGCTCTTTGACAATTATGAGTATATTGCTCCTTCAAGGGCTGTGCTACCTGGAAATAAAACTTTTCACTGAGAAAACGAACTAAGAAAGTCAAATTTCTTTTGGATTTCCTTTTTGGGTTGTGATTGGAGTCTCTCTGTAGTTTTAACAGAAAGGGAACTTGCAGTTCCTGGAGCTAGGTGACTCGTGATCTTTCTTGTAAGAATTCTCCAGTGGAAAATATGTTGTGCTTTCTCTTCAGTCTTACCTTGGGCAAGGGTTGTAATAATGCTTGTCATTTATCTGCCTGCTTGTTTTCAAAAAGTGTAAGGAACCTCAATATCTCTGAGACAATGACTGCTTTATTAAAAATAGAGGTTCTGGGGTTCCAAAGTCAGTGACAAAGGGAGAAAAGAGGCAGTGCATGTATGCAGTGTATCACATGATTAAATAAGCACAGTTTGATTAAAGACACGCTGCTAAAACCTCAGTGTTATTTTGGCAGTAAAAGCTGATATATCTTGAAGCTGATAAATATCTTGAAGTGCTGTGTTAGACTAGTTGCATATTTTTAGACTCCTTGTGTGTTGTTAGACTCATTACTGTTCAGTGCAGGTGGATACATGTGGTTCAGTAAAGAACAAGCTCATCTTCACCTTATAGGAGTTGCAAGGTCCCAGTAAAAGTCTGCCTCTGGTTTTGTGCATTTGAAGTAGGTAAAGGGATATTTAATGAATAAAACATTTATCAATGTTTTTTAAGCATTCTGAAATAGAAATATCAAGTGTTTGTCAGCAGGTTTAGCTATAAATTACTGCGGTTTGTTTGGGATTTTTTTTGCTATTTTAGGGTTTTTTCAGGTGGTTTTTTGGTTTTTTTTTTTTTTTTTTGGGGTGTATGTTTGTTCATTCAGTTTTTCTGGAGTGAAAAATTGAATACTTTCCCACTTTTAATGAAACACATGTAAGAAAATGGACAACTGTACTTCATGCACATTGCTATATTTATTTCTTTGTCATCAGGTTTCATTCCTTCATCTGTCCTGCTCCCAAACCCACAGCTGTGCATTGCAGCCTTGTGCTTGGTGCAAATGTCTCTCTGGTGACTTTGCAAGGTTTGCTGAAGGGAGTTATTTGATACAGGCTATAGAACTGAGTGGACTGTTTGATTAATCAACTCTTGAAATATTTTCTAAGTCTCTATCCAGAACTTCAAAATAGCTCATTTAATTTTTCTGGGAAAATAAAAAGCAAGCAAGCAAAACAAAACAAAGCAGGTTTGGCACCTTCATAGAGAGTGGCATGTTTTATTAATAGTCTCCATCTTGGGTTGGGTTTTTTTTGTTTGTTTATCCTTTTTCATGGAGGAGTGTTCTATCTGAATAGCAGTTACCACTGCATTAATTCTATCACTTTTAATAAAATTGTGTTACATCATTAGCATCCTGAGAGGACTCACACCCTTGAGAAAGGAGAAGGATTTTCATAAGCATTCTTACCAAGTTGTGTCAATGTAAAACACTAAGTCATTTCAGATGTAGCCTATTGGAAAATTGGAGGCACCTTTCCCATCTTTTCAGCAATCCGGAGAAGAGCCTTTTTTTTCTTTTTCAATCAAGGTGCTAATTCTTTATTAAGCTGTGGGTAGGAGTTCCTCAAGATCAAGGCTGAGGCACACTGGTGGTGCTACTGCCTTTGGCACCACCTCTTCTGCCATGGACCACCTCTCCACCTCTTCAGCTGGATTTGACCTTCCTCCTTGGAGAGACAGAGTGCTCAGTGTTGGGAGCTGTCGTTCTAGCCTATGTCATGCATGCAAAAAATAGTTCAACCACTCCTTAAAGCAGAAGACAATTATTCTAGTTTTATTCCTCAGAGCGCTTCATTCCACATGCACGCTCACATGCGCACAGAGTGCATTTTTGCACTTTGCATTTTGCATTTTCTCACTGCCCCAGGCCCCCCATATGTGTTTGCTGCCTGCCTCAGTGACACCCTCTCCTGTGAGTCAGCAGTCTGCCATGGAAGGACAGGCTTTACAGGCATTTCTCGTGCTCCTGTTCTGAAAAGAAGCCTGCTGCTCTGTCACAGAGAAAAAAGCTGCATTCCCCAGCCCTTTCTAAAACATACACGTTGCACTCAGTGTGATATTTGCTACTTATTGGCACTACTCAGTGTTTTGTTCCAGTGCCCTTCCAATTATTACTGTATATTAATTTTGATTAGACAGGAGGCTGCTTTGTGAGTTTTGACTTCCTGCCAGTACAATCAAGTGTGAGCCATGGGAATGCGAAGCAAATGTTGCTTTCAAAACCTTGTGAAGAACATATTACTTGCAAGTCACGGTAAATATATATAATTTTAAAAAGAATAAATGCCTTTGTTGGTAGACCAGGAATTCAGATAGTGCATGAACCCTACTCTAAAAGGGGGACTATGTGAAAATTGATGAAGTATCTGTATTCTATTTGTAAACTATTTTGTTTTTCTGTTTCAGTACTCAAACTTAGTACTTTTTAAATTTTTAATCAGCTGTTTGCTTAATTCATCAAGCACTATGCTATAAATTAGATGAGTAGAAGCAATGTTAGGTAGTAAAAATAGGAATGACATAGGCTCCTAAACACCTTATTGTGAAATATAGTACAAGGAATTCAGGTAGAAGTGTTTATTCAGGAAAGTTCTGTGGTTTGTGCTGTTGAGAATGGATGCACACGGTATCATCCCTCTCCTGTTGTTCCTTGCCCCACATCCTCCCTCCTCTCCTGTCCCCAACATCTTTGGTTTCATGAATGAATTTACAGATTCTGCAAGTTTAACTTTCAGAGCTCAAAAAAGGGTGATTGCAGTACACACGGAGCTTTTTGGAGCCTGAAAAACGAGTTTTGAATGTCTTCCTTTTTTTTCCTTGCTCTGCTTATTTTTCTGGCTGAAGTAATTGTCCTTCTTAGTCCCCTTGCTCATCTCACTCCTTTCTTTGGCTGGCGACTGCTGAGTTGTCATCCTACATTACTTACTCTTGAGAGGGCAGCTCCCGTGGCCCTGCTTGCGCGTGGCTCAGGCAGCAGCAGGTGCTGGAGGAGCCAAGCGTGTCAATATTTCATGCATTTAAAATCAAACACATTGACTCCCATATGGCTGCTCCAAGTATGTAAGCAGGCTTCCTTTGTGTAGGTGTGCTGAGCTGCTGTCCCTAATGCACCTCCAGCCTGGCAATGGAAATGTGATTGTGAGCAGGCAGTGTGATAAAGAAGCCTTACCTGGGTTATGAAACTAAGTACCCAAAAGTTGCAAAATAGGAGATTCGTAGTTGGGGGCTGAACAGGGGTTTTGTACAAATCCGTTACTATGACAGGAAAATGATGTGTGATCATGGAACTACAGAATGGGTTATAAGGGGACAAAAGTTTAGTATGGATAATTACTAATTTTTTACCCCTGATTTTACAGCTGCAATGTTACTGTAACTTAGCTTTCAGATATAATTTATGCCTATGGGAGTTAGAACATCATACACTTGTTTTTTACCTTTTTCACTGTGCAATTGGTGCCCTTTCCTTGAAATCTTCCTTCAGAAGATGATCTTGAGCTCTGAATTTTTAATATTGCAGCATGGATCTCCACAGGTTGAGCTGCAGAAGTAACTGCTCTAACTCTGGGCGGTAAGCAGGCATGATGCCCTAAGTTTTAGCCATCATATTTTCCAGATTCTGTACTGCATTAGTATATAACTCTGAATTTCATCTAAAGTGTTAGCAAATTCTCTTCACAGTTCAATTGGACAAAACAATCCTTTTCTAGCCTGAGAACCAGGGACACCATTGCAGCTTCAGGCCCAAAAAGGTTAAACAACATTGAATTCAGGAGAGCAACCTGGGAGGATGTGATTTCATAACCTGAAGCTGTAATTGGACAATTAACTCCAACATGTAAATGGACCAAAACTTATAAAAGTGTGGAAACTTGTGCCTCAGAGTCCATCTTGGGTGGAGCCATGGCCAGGCTCTTGTACTGCCCAGGGTGCATCCTTCAAAGGACTTTTAAATAAATACCTACTTTATTCCTTCAACGCTGACCAGCCTCTGTTCTAGGCAGCCTCTCAAGGCATCAGGATCATGCAGGTCAGATGGGGGCTGTTGAGTTACTGGCTATGTTTGATAAAGAGGGAGCAGCTGAGATGTCTGGTTGCATTCTTCCATATGTTGCACACATTTTAAGTGTAGTTCTTTCTTCTCTGCATTTGCCAGTACTGGCTTAGCAGATTTCTGTACCTTTGTTCTTTAAACTGATATGAAGATGAGCATGGCTCAAATGGAAGCGAAGGAATGCCTTACTTGCCAAACTGCATATCAAGAAAAGGTGTGTCTGGCCAATGACTTCCACATTTCTAAGTATTTGATATTAGAACTTAAACCAAGAAACAAACCCACCACTTTGGAGGAAAGCTTAGGCTGACTGGTAAGGAACTTCGCATGTAGGAAGTGTTGAGAGTTTTTGTAAAAAGCAAGAATCCCTCCCTAAAATCAATCAACTAACCAGCCAATGACCAGCACCACAAAGAAGAATCAAAAAAAAAAACCCCAAAGCCTTTTTTATTAATCATGCAGCAAAGACTAGCCTGTTGCTGGAAAAAAAAAAAATTAAACTGGACTTTGGAATTTGAAGATCATTTTTTAGTTTTTAATTTTGTTACAGCCACTGAAGAAATCTGTGAATGTTTAGCTACCCTGGGGAGAAATCAAAGCATAGTGCATTGACTTTTTTTGTCCTCAAATTATTCTAGCTGATTCCTTGTACCATTGATGAGCATGTAGTTGAGATTTAACTGTCTACTGAGAATGAAGATGATTGTGCAGAGTACAAGGATAGGGAAGCAAGTGGAAATGTACTGAAAGAAAATTTTTTCTCTAGGAAGGCAAATTCTCAGCAGGATTTTATTTTTCTGGGCTGGAATTTTACTTGAGTGCTTATGTTCTTATCATGATTGAAAATAATTAAACTTTATTTCCTATTTAATGGAGAGGATATGTTATTCTCTTTTTATAAGAAAACTCCAAAAAACTCCCAATTTGTTTTAAAGTTAGAATATACTAATTGTCTTTCCTACATGCATGGAATAGGTTTTTTTTAGTTGTCATTTTCATTATCTGTTGTAAAACTCTGCTGAAATCTTGAAACAGTCTTGCTTAGAAAACAACTCTGCCAGCTAATGTTGCAGTTGCAAAGTTAAAGATACATATAAAATCTGTCACTTTTTTGAGATTTTTTTTTTTCTTTGGTTCCAAATTTTGAACAAAATTACTTACTTTTCTCATACCTTTCCCCTTCTTCCCCTTTCCTCTTTTGATCTGCCTGGCTGCAGGAGGTTTGGGAGTCTGAATACCTATCTTGAGGGACAAATACTGCGGCGTAAATCATGTTGATGCTGTTGAAACAAAGTCTCTGCTTTGATTATATTTCAAAACTACAGAAGATAAAAACAGAAACCAGGTAATCCTCGGTACCATGGGCTGAGAGAAAGCAGCAAAGGCTAGACACTGTGAATTAACGTAGCAAGCAGAAAGCAGACAAAAAGGAACAAAGCAAGAGGTCTTATAGGAATGACGTGCTTTCAGAAAAATTTTAAAAGTATATTTTAATCTATTTTTCTCAGCTCTCCTCTGTTTCCTGAACAATGGGTGTCAGTCTTTGCCTAGATACACTATAACGTGAAAGCTCCCATCTGTAGATCCCGCCCCGCTTCAAAACCCACAAATATATTTAGCCTCTCGAAATCCTTTCACAGAACCAGGAAACAGCAGCTCTCTCTCACCAGCCTGCTCTTGACTTTTAGAAGAGATTTATTTTACCACCATGGATAGGAACAGTGGGTCTGATCTTAGATGTTCGCAGGTATATTGAACAAACTCTGCAGCATGTAAGATTTCCTTTTAATTTCCTCTAAGTAACAAGTGCTTGTGTAGAGGGAATAAGCAAAGAAATGCCTGGCTTTGTTGCTAATCCTTTGTTTTATTAGCAGTTGCCCAGGAGTAACAAAGATTCCCTCTCTCCTACAATGCCCTTCATGCCTTTTGCTAATTTGGTGACTTGTGGTCTTCTCATTTATAAGCAGGATTTTCAAAAGTAAACGCTTGATATACAGTTGAAAGGTGCTTGTGCAACTCTGTGTACATTGTCATACATGCAGAGACCAAGAAATTTAATGTGGGTTTTTTTGGTGTTTGACAGTATTGATCCCATAACTCTGACAACTACCTTGGCAGCAGGAATAAATTCCTGGGAAAATAATAAAATAGACAATAAATATGTAAATAGTTTACAATATAAGTGGAGTGACAGAAATTATGGGTCTGACCTGCATTTTTTTCATTCACTGTACTTAGGTTTTGTTTTCCTTGGGGCAAAACCCTATTTGTTTATATCATTAAATTATTGTGTCTTCTGCAAAACAAGCAAACAAACCCCAAACATGATAGAAATTTTTGTAGTAATGAAACAGATATTGTCATCCCACTGTAGCTTTTTTGAGACCAACCTTATGCAGCCCTATTTTTCTCAGGCTGGACTAGCAGGAGGATAGCAACCCCTTTCTGGCTGTCTTTTTGTGGAAATTTTCAACAATGTTTTTCTAACACAGCTGAGATTACGGAATAGAACCATACATTCGTTTTGGCGATTACCTGAGACTGTGTACTCTGGAAATAATATATTCTGAAGTTTTATCAAGCACTAGAGTGGTGATACCTGTTTGTCTATGCTCTGTAGAACAAGGAATGAATGTTTTGAACTTTGAGTCTCTGTGTACAACACCATGCAGCAAGATCCAAAATATATTATAGAAAAGATGTGGGTTTTAAAATATACAAGTAGGTTGAGCCATTTGTTTAAAAGGTTCCTGAAGGTAGGTTTGTACTTTACTATACCATAATGCTGTGGTTACAGTACATGTCCAGATGTGGGATGTCTGGCTTGTAGATGTCTGCTGGCTTTGAGGTGCCCCCAGCAGGTTCCTGGTAGCCTGCACCTAGGTTCTGGAAAAGGCCAACTTCTAAGATGTCTCCTTCTAAATAGCAAGTCACAGTAAATTATTTAAATCGATTTGCAGGAGTGAGTTCTGAATCCAGACCCTTCAAAAAAACCTCAGTTTTCATTCAGGGATACTGAGCTGCTTCAAAACAAACTCAAATATTAAAATCAGATTTTCATCAAGCAAGAGTGCTCGATGACTGTAACCTTCCAGTTTCCTGTGTTGATCTAAAGCTGCTTCAAATATTCCAGTGTGGCAATCTTTCTGAGACAGGCTGCTGTCTCATGTGTTGCATAATCTGGGGTTAGAGCTTCCCTGAAGTTTCTGCTAGAAAGTTAGAAGCTGTAATGCTGTCCTTTTGTGCAGATGGTCTGTTGAGACTCCATTTCATCATGTCACTAAAAGTAAAGGATTTTTTAATCAGAATTGAGAACTTCTCAGCGCAAGGGAGCATAAGTAAATCTTTAATGAAAATTGCAAATGGTTTGCTTTACCAGTGGATATGAATTTTTTTCACTGAAGGATTCACTGAAAACTATTTGAAAACCATCTGATTAAATGAGAAAAACCTTTAGAACAATTTAAAATTAATTTAACAAACAGCCTGGAGTTTTACCTCATTTAACGGTGGACTCATCCAAACTACTGACCTTCTGACTTAGAGTCAGTCTGTCTCTTTCAGCTGTCACCAACTGCCTTCCCAAAGGTGGATGCCTTTCTTAGAAGTGGTCTCAAACTAGTCAGTGAGGATCCTGTTTAGGGTTGAAATCTACACCCAGCAGTCATCTCAGCTCTCAGAGCTTTAATTCTTTCAGTGTTCTACGCAGCAGCTTTTTTTCAGAATGTCTGTACTATGCAAGTGGGCATCATGCAGAGGTACCTGAGATGGATCAAACCAAAGCAGCAAAATCCTTGTGCATCCAAGCAGTGATTTGCCAGATTCCAAAATGATCCTGAAATAGGTATATCTATCTTTTCATGTTACCTTTTAGCAGTACATCTGTCCGTGGCCATTGCACCACAAGGGTACTATTGCATTGTTTTAGGAACTAGTAGGTGCTAGAGTGAGCTGAACTAACTCCACTGTCCATGTTATGATCACAATATGCAGTTTAAGTGTGTCCGGTGATCAGGATAAGACCTTTTGTTAATGGCAGACCTTTGGGCTAGTCCTCTTAACTATACTTTAAAAGGAATAGTAGTAAACTTAATCCATGAGTTCTCATAAACTTCCTCATTTTAATCTAGAACTAACCATGACTGAGCATGCAAACAAATACATGGGAAAAGTTTTCAAGTCTCTTCGAAGGATCAGGATTTACTGGGGCGACACTGTGGCTGTGGAACTATGGGGCAGACCAGGGATCAGGCTGTTCTGCTGAGGTGCTGCTGCTCTGGCTGCTGGGTGCATGAGGGCCAATCTCATTTTTGGCTCTTGGAATACTGCAATGAAAAGTTTATCCTTGAAATGACAGGTCCCTAAAATATTAAAATCCTTGTATGTTCCCTGATGTCCTCAGCTCACCCAGCCAGCTGGCAGAGAAAAACTGAAGGAAAATTTTTAGACACTCTCCCTCTTCACTAAGGAAGGATTTATGTAAGTGTATATTGGCACATATTCATGTATGAGCACATATACAAGGACTTGCTGAAAATACAATTGCAGTGTTAGTTGACAGAAGCTCCTGGGAGTTTAGATTTGGTTTTCTGCCTGTGTATGAATATTAGAAATGCAGGCTTTTCAGGTGTCTGTGACGTTATCCTTTTGTGTGCAACTACACTTAACTAAAAAAGATTCAATAAATTCATTTTTTAACAAAAGGGGATTGAAGAAAGGACTATAAATTACTTAGAAAAACAGTAAAGATTTTCGTTTTTCTTTACAGATAGGGAAGATGTTCAGGAAGTCTGTGTTATTCAGTACAATGCTTCATAGCTCTCAGTAGTTATAAAAGTCACACTGCTTGCAGTAGGGTGATTAGCATGCATGTTTAAAATCTTTTCAGGGAGCTCAACTATTGTTTTCCAAATTGACTTTAATTAGGTGGATTGGGTGCTTAATCTCATTGTTTCTTATGAGATTGGATTCCTAAATTACTGATAGTAGAGCAAAACATGAAGAGAAGTGTTTTTCTGGGTATATGAGGGAATGGGAGAATATGGAGCTGAGAATCCTGATGTGGAAAGGAGTAATGAATCTGGGAATGGAATTGCAAAGTGTCAGATGCTCCACGTGGTGCCTTCATGCATGACTGCACAAGGTGTGGGGGGACATTGTGGAATATGCTGTGTAAGTTGTACAGATGTGATGTTGAGACAGATGGAACTATTGCACTGAAGATGAATACAGCAAAGTATACAATTAAATCTGAGATTAGGAAACAGTGAAGTAAAAAATTAGATAGTTGAAAGACCTTACAGGCAGCACAGTAAATTCTGCTTTATCGGATATTTTAAGGAAATGGGGCTGTGCTGATGATATCAGAAGTAGGAATGAAGAACAGATTTATGAAAGTCTTGACCACATTTCAACCACATTTCATGTGAGAAATTCAGAAAGGTTATCCAAGGATAAGGTGCCATGTTCACACTTACTACAGAACATGGTTACTAAAAACAAGGAGGTATTTGTGATCTGTGCATATGTAGTGTTTTAATGTTTATGATTCTTATAAATTTTAATTTTGCTTTGTGCCATATTGTTTATGCTGTCTATTGGTAATACAATGATGAGCTTTCTACATTTTGAAAGATTCTGGGAGAAAAATTTGCCTAGGTATATGTACATTGTTTCACTGTTACTCTTGGTCATTCTCTTGTGAATGTCAAGAATATTCTTCTCCCCATGGGTTAGGACCTTTCCTTCTATAAATTTCAATATCTTTTCTTTGTCATACCCTCTGGCAAATTTAAAGAGGGGCAAATTGGGTATAATAGAGATTGAGCTCTTTTTATAACCTCTTAAATAATTAAGTCCCCTCTACATCTGCACTGTCCAAGACAGCCTAATCCTCTCTCTCAATTAATGAACCTTATCATTTCCCTGTGTCAAGTTATTCCTTCAAGAGTTTTCCCTCATAACAGTTTTGGCAATAGACTTGTAGTCTTTCCTGAATTATATTTTCATAGGTTATGCTAGGTAATTAGTATAATTTGAGATTACATAGTGAGAGGTTTGTTTGAATTTTTCTTTCCATGGAAAGGATTCACCAAGGAATAACTTTCCGTGTTTACTTACTTTGAAACCCATAGAAAAAAACCATTCTAATCAGAGACTTTATTTCAGTGGCACATAATAAATATGTTTAGCTTCTGACCATTGAAGGGATTATTAGATATCAAGGATAGAACATTAGTCAGATATTTTAATGTAAGCCGCAGGAGACAACCTTCAATATATTTGAATTATGTATTTCAAATGTTACATTTTCAAATAGGACATTATTGTGGCATGAATCTTCTTTATTAAAATAAAAATCTGGTCTTTATAAAAGCATAACACTTTTTAAGACTTAGAAGAATGATAATCCTTGAGAAGGTGACAGAACTTATAGCAAGGAAGGTAGATGAGATTCATCTGAAAGCTGGTTGTGAAAACAGAGAACTTTCTCCAGCGTGTTAGTATAGGTGAGAGGGGCTTCTAGACAAGCCTTATAATGTGAAAGGATAGTATTCATCTGGAAAAAAGTCATTTATCAGGGCATGACACATGCTTTCCCCAAAGTACTGACTTGCTGGTGAAAACTATCATGTTTTATTCTTTTCTAGGGGCTGCCACAGAAAGAAGTCAGCAGATTGCTATTCTTTTGCACTAGATTTAAATACATAATATGATAAGTGTTTCACTAGTTCATTGTTAGAAAATTATCTGAAGATTTTGATTTTCTTTTATTGCTGTAAGTTGAGCACTGAAATAGCATTGATAGACACCGTGCTGCTTTGTATTTCCATTTTTTTTTAGGCTATGGGTGATATTTTGTATGTCTTATAGGTTTTTAGCAGGCTAGGCTTTATCAGAGAGCAAAGAGTTTGGTTAGATTCCTGTGATTCTGAGATTTCCAGAGCAGTGAGAGGCCATTCTGTCCCAAGATCCCACACATTTACTGAATGTGGCCTTACACCACACAGAAACTGCAGTTTTGTTCCTTATAAATATGGACTGAAGAAAGAAATTAGCTAGTGGGAAGACAAGATCATCTTTGCGGTTTTAAGGAAATAAAATAGGTGATAGACAATAGGTAACATGAAGCAAAAAAAAAAAAAAAGAGAGTGGAGTGGCAAAAAAGACACTGCTTTTCCTTCAACAGCAATTTACAAATAAGGCAGGGTGCAGTGAGAAGGAAAGAGCTCTTCAGAATTCTTCAAAGCTAGGAAATAAAAAAGCATTCCAAATCAAAAAAGAGACCATTATGTCAGGAAAAAGGTGTATGTTCCTCCCATCTTCAGCAAAGGCAAGAATGACAACAACCCCACTTGCCTCACCTTTATGCTATGAAATATTATGTCCTTAGAGAAGCCACGTCTGGGTACCTGATGGACTGACTGGGGGCATGTATCATGAATGTTACAATGGCCAAATATACCTGACTGACATGGCTGATTTCTGTGGGGGGATTGGACTGTCTCTCTTGCAAGCAAGGCAAGAACAATGAAAGTTGTATATCATAACAAGACTTTTGTTGTGGTTTCTCACAGTACCCTTTTAGTCAAACCAGGGAGACATGGCTTGTAAGTGTGGATTACATGGGTGGCTGAGAAACTGGCTGGCTTGCCAGCTTCAGTGGAGTGCTAGTGTTTCTAAGCCTAACTGGTTGTCATCTGGATTAAAAAGAAAATAATTCTCCATTACTGTCTCCAAGTACTGGAGCAGGGCCCAAAGTGATTGCAGAATCTTCCTCCTGAAGATCTGACAGAACTTGACTGGACCACGGGCTGAGCAAACGAATCTAAAATTGAAGCTGGCCTTGCTATGAGCAGAAGGTTGAGCTGGGCATCTCCTAGATGTCCCTTTGAACCTAAAATTGTTTTGTGATTCTGAGTTGTCTCAGTACTTTCAATAGTCACTCAAAGCAAGCCTGATTGTTGAGTTTTGTCACGCCCACTCACTGCACAAATCACTCTGAATTCACCAGGAAAACAATATTAGAGGCAGGTAATCACTTCAACATTCAGTGTGCATGGTGAACAGCGTATCATTGCCAGAAACTGCATCATTAAATATGTAAAAGGCCTTGCTAATCACTGACCATTGTTAAAGATTCATATAGTCTAAATACTTTCCCAGAATTTTAACAACCTTCCTCTTCAATTAAAATAAAATAAATGCATCAGAGCACAGAGAGAATCATCAAGTGCAGAAAAGTACAGTTGAAAATGGACATACTTACTTGATTGAAAAAGTCACCTAATCAATGGGATCATTGAAGTAATGTATAATCAAGTAGCAGGGAATGTTCAACAGCTTTCCTCTGCATAAAAATTGTGAATAGAATTTAATTGTTCCTGGACTGAATTTTCTTTAACCACCTTGAGTCATGTTTCAGCAACACCATTGAATGAACTCTGAACTGTTACTACTAATCAACCTAGTGAAAAATTTGCGGAAGCCTTTACAAAAGTCTTCAGGAAGAAAACAAGAGGTGGGTTTCATATAGGTATAAAAAATTAGGTTTATTTTCAGAGTTAGAAAAGCTCCTTAAGAACTAAAGGGTAGCACCTAAAGCTATCCAACCCAGACATATCAGTTAAAAAAAAAATATTGATGGATATTTTTGTGCGGAATCATTGTAGTATTTAAGAACCCCATAAAGAAATTATAATAGAAAATATCCTCTGTTGGAACTCATTAAGTTTTGGTTCAGTGAAGGCCATCTTGATAAATGCTGCTGTTCCTACCAACGGTGCTTCCTTTGCAGGTGATTTTATGATATAACAGGTTATGTATTCATTTATGTGAGAAGGGGTAGGGAATCCTACCCTTGGAGAAAGCTCTCTGGAGCCAACTCTGCTGGTTTTCCGTAGCTTCACTACTGACTTGCATGAGACTTTTGGACCCACACTAATTATAGGATTGGTACCAATGGGACTGTGTGTTATTTCTGTAACCCACTCTCTTCTGTAATATCTACAGGAGATAACAGCAAGACTATAATTATATTCATTGGTTTAAGCATCAGAGGTTTGTTTTGGTTTTGCGTTGTGGTGGTTGTTTTGATAAGGTTCCCTCTTTTTCTAGCATTGAAGTAAGAAAAACTTCTCAGTAGCTTCATCATACGTTCGATCTGTGAAGTTGTATTGATTGTCAGATGTAAGCATCCTGACAGCTGTGAAATGAGTGGATGCTGTGGTGCTAAGGAATGAAGGCTTTGGAGCTGCAGGAATTCTGGGACAAGGAGTGTGCTTCTTATTGCTTTTTTGTTGAAAGTGGCAGATGTGGTTACGAGTGAGGATGACTATTATTTCAATGAATCCACCCTGAAGTCTGTCACTAGATATAAACTAGATATATTTGAAAGAAAAGTTGATAAGCATGGTAGGTAAAGCTCTGAGAGAAAACCATACTGTAACAAGGAGTTAGCAAGCTTGTACCTATCTGCCTTTTACAAAGTAATTATCAGAGTTATCAGAGCTTTTAGAAGAGAGGTTTTCAGATATGGAAATGGGACTTGGTGTTAAGGGCAATTTGGCAATAGGAGATGAATCTTTGCCTCTGACAACACACTTCAGTGAGCTTACAATTTTGTCATAACTTGTCTTTCATGTGAACTGAACTAGCAAATGCTGACACTGTACTCAGAGTTTGTTTGGTCAAAATGCTTCTACTCAAGATTGCAAGTGGGGGATGAAGATAGATGGTTTGAGACTAATTTCTGAGTTTGAAAAGTAATCTGCAGCAGTCTCAGTCTTCAGTAAGCAAGCTCTGAGGGGCAGAGAAGCCTCTTTTTTATGTAAAAAGATATGTTTTCTATTGTGATTACATTGTTATGGAAAAGCATCATAAAATGTAATGTAGAATCTTGTAAAATGCTAAAGCACTTTTAAAGTGCCACCAAAAAGTTTTCTCTAGTTCTCCAATCAAAAGTTATTGTTTTCCAGTTTTACCTTGATTATGGGGTAAATTCCTTGGAACCTTATTTGTTTCATTCCTCTAAACTCATCTAGACTCCTCCATAACATGAACGACAGATGACCCCAAGGGGCCTGAACTTCCTTTCACTGCTATTTTTACTCTATTGGAGACTCAGTGATTGAAGTTCAGTGTCATGTACTGAGAATGAAATCTGTCAAACAGTGTAGACAAACGTGGCTAATTTAGCAGTGTTAGATAAAACAACTCCTTTCGTTTTTCCCTCTGAGACTAATAGCCTCTATTTTCAGCACAATTGGCCTTTGGCAACTGTTGGCAACATGGGAGGGTATTTTTGGAAAAGGAAGGAAATAAAAAAAGGATTAAACCACAGGGAATTGCAAGGGAAAGAGAATGCTGAAGAACAGAACTGCTAAGGAAGAAATAGCTTTACAGCAAGTTCCTGGACTATAGATTTTATTCCTCTCGTGTTCCCTATATGGGTTGAAATAGGTCAGACACAAAAATGCATGCTTTATCTGACCATTGTGGTTTAACCCAGCCAGCAGCTAGGCACCACACAGGTGCTTGCTTGCTCTCCACACCTCTCTCCCCCACCCTTCTGTGGGATGTGGAACAGAATGAGAAATATGTAAAACTTGCAGATTGAGATAAGAATAGTTTAGTAATGGGGGGGGGGGGAAGTAAAAAATAATAATAATTTTCATGAAAAGTAGAGGAAGAGATATGATGAAAATCCAAGAAAAAAGTGATGACCAGTGCAATTGCTTACTACCCACTGGGGGATGCTCAGCCCTCACCACAGCAGAGTCTGGCACCGCCCTCAGTTTCTATACTGAGCAAACACTTTATGCTATGGAATGTCCCTTTGGCTAGTACAGGTCAGCTGTCCCGGCCACGCTCCCTCCAATCTTTGCACTTGCTCTCTGGAAGAGTATGGGAAGCTGAAAAATCCTTGACTTAAGGTAAGCACTGCTCGTCAACAACTGAATCATCAATGTGTTATCGGCTTTATTCCCATCCTAAATCCAGAACACAGCCCTGTTTCAGCTACTAAGGAAAAAAGCCAACTCTACCACAGACAAAACCACAAGATTATCCACCTCTTATTCAATACTACTTGTGTCATGTCGAGTTCTCTGCTTTCCAGTACACCATCACCTTTCCTGTCCTTCAGTTTATATACACAGAGGAATCATTCCCTTAGTTTACGTACCATCCTTGCAAAACTTCATTAAGTTCATGTGGTCCTTGACTTCATGCTCTATCAGAGACAGGTACCATGCTCAGTGTGGTGATGGGCAGCTAGCTGCCATAAAAGTGATAACATTGTATAGGAGTTAATATATTATAATATAATTGATTGGTTGTTTTCACCCAATATCAAATCCCCTTGAGGCAGACAACAGAATCCTGTTCTCCCACATTACCCACATAGTACACTGAGGCCCTCAAGAAAAACCAATCCCATGGATGGGCAGGCTTTGCCTGAGGCACAAATAACCCAGAATATTTTTATGTTTATGTTATGAAACTTTATCCTCTCCAGGCAGTATATGAAATTCTTGATTAAGCAGTGTCAGCCAGATTGGTAAACCCTGTATTGTTGACCAATCGAATGACATTTGGTAAATGTGTACCCCAATTCAGTTTTGATTTCTGATTGAACTGATTGCTCTCAGTTTCATCTTTAACAATCCATCATTTCATTAGATTTTCCTGGAGTTTGGTGTGTGGGACACACCCACTCTATGCTCTGTTCTTTAGCCCAGGTGCCCATGAAGTTCTTTCAGAAATGAGTCCCATTGCCTCTCTTTTTTTCTGGAGTATCATGCCACCGTAAGCCTTGCTTTTCAAGGCCCAGGACAGTGTTCTGAGTAGTGGCTTGGGGCACAGGATCTGTGTCTGGCCATCCAGTGGCTGCTTTCACCACTGTAAGCCCTGGCCCTGGGCGGTTGGTGGGAGTGTGTTACACCAACCTGCCACGGTTACACTGCACACACCATCCTCCACACAAGCTTGTCCTGCTTGATTGCAGCTCATGTTTCACATTCATGGATAACCTTTGTGAGAGTGTCCATGGATAAGTTCCACCCCTCAGTCATGAACCCATCTGTGGGTGACATCCCTTCCTTATGGCCCAAGGTGTCATGGGCCCACTGAGCTAAAAATAGCTCACATTTATGATATATCTGAGCCGCTTAGCAGTCTGATCTACCTTTTGGTTAACCTAATATTCTTCAATGCCTAGCTCTTGTTACACGACCATTCATTCATGTGGTTGTACCAGGTTTTCCCCCTGGGCCACAGTCATATAGTCATTGAGGTTGGAAAAGAGCTCCAAGACTATTGAACTCAACTTTTTACCAAACACCCCCATGTCAACCTGTACATAGTGCTACTACACTGAGTAGTTTGTTGAGCTCTTCCAGGGATGGTGACTCCACTGTCTTCCTAGGCAGCCTGTTTCAATATCTGACCTGATCCCTGGATAAAGGCATGTGTGATAGGAAATGGATTGATCTTTTAATAGTACATTTTTCACTGTCAGGCTTCAGTGCTGTAACTGGGGATGCCTTGAAAACCCGAAGTTAAGTATACAGTGCAGGGTGATGATGGGAGTCTTGTGCTGGTCATTTCCTAGTTCTGTTTTACTGTGTAGGTAAATCTCAAAGATATTTTTACTGCTTTAATTGATACTTCCATTAAGTGCATAGTGATGCTCATGGCAAAATCTGTTCAAATGTTGCTTATGGTAAGTTTTCAGCCAAATGTAGGTCTGACTCACTAAATCTTTCTGTAAATTACAATAAAAAGCATGTAGATGTGTCACTTAAGGACATACTTTAATGGTGGACTTGGAAGTTTTAGGTTTATAGTTTTATTCAATCTTACAGGTCTTTTTCAGCTTAAATTATTCTTTGATTAAACCTTTTGAAAAAAGGAAAGACCTGTGCTTTCCCCCCCGCTTTTATTTGCCTTTGACAGATCTTCCAATCATAAAGAGACTGTCAAAGACAAGTAATTCAGGTTTGTTCCTCTTTGTTTCCACTCAGCTTTGAAGTTCATGACAGTGTAGACTTAGTGTGGAATGTGAAAGGAAAGGAAGCATAAGAGAAAATAGAGAAATAAAAAAAAGGAATTAGTCCTTCTGTTGTTGTGGAGTGTGCAACTAGAACTTCTTGAAATTTTATCTCAGTTATGAACTTTTGGCTTAATTCATTTTTTATATGTTTCTTGGTCTTCAAAAATATGGATAATCTGATTTAATAAGATTAAACCTATTAATATTTGAACAGAATGTTAATAAAGAATTAAAGTCTTTTCTTGGTTCTATCAACATGAGTCCAAAATAACTCCCTTGATTTCTTAGAATATTTGTCCAGTAATGCAATATCACAAAGAATTGAAAGTAAATTATGGCACACTGCTTTTGAGCTCTTCAAAAGTACTTTCTTGCAAGATTAGATTATTTTTTAATTGGCTCACTAAATACTTATTAACTGCACTTCAGTTTACATTAGCTTTTTTTATGAACAGTGATTAGATTGAGCTTTCAGCCAGAATGAGTTTTTCTTGTTCCATACCCAGTGAGTGAATTTTGAAATTAGCCCAGATCTGCAGAATGGCAGTTTAATAACATATATACTGAGATATTCTTCCTGCTTCCATGCAGAGAAGAGGACCTGACTTGTACTCTGCATGTAAATCTGGTTTGATGTCAGATACACTTGGATCCTTCAAATAATTTTTATGTTTGGATTGCTGCACTTGGGCTTTTAGAAGGGTAATAAGGGTTTTCCAATAAAAACAAAACCAAGCTCACAAAACCCCCAAATCAAACACAAGTCAAGGGTAGTCCTCTTTTTCTAGGCTTTTTGTTTTTTATTTTTTGATTTTCTTCTATTCACTATCAGAAGCAGGGCATCCTTCCTCATAACAGATGAGTGTCTCTGCGCTGCTCTTGCAGCTCGGATCATGAGTTTCTTGCCATCTTGAGTTACTATTAGTTTTCAGGCCTTTTTCCTTGAGGGGACATATTCCACAGGTTAAGTTATAGAATTGGTTGGAGATGAAAAACTACAGGAGTGAGTCGCAAGCAAATAACTTTATAGTGCTGTGCCTGTTTTCAAAGAAAGAAGGAAAGAAAGCTGCATGGCAGCCCAGTGCTGGCCGCTCTGAGAAACACTGGCTTTTTGCACATTTACTGTCAGATGACCTCTGTATCAACTGAGGTAAACAATATAAATGACTGACTTTGAAGTCACTATCATAGGGTTTAGGGATTTTCTGCCTTATTCAACAAGCTGTGAACTATATGCCCTTATGAAAATACTGTGCATTCACAGGCTATTCAACAGCATCTGCACAACTGGCTGCTTGTCTTCATTGAGGATCAAAGGCATTTTTACAATGTAAATACTGAATACATTAGAGCAGTAAAGAATTTCATAGCTTGGGCAAGCTAAAAAATGTGAACTGAGTTTTGGCTATAATGAGTGATTGGCAACACTTAAAGTCAGAGAAAACCACCATGACTTAAGCCAGGGTACTCTGTTTTGTGATTAGAGGCAGAGTTATCATCTCCAGTAAGAGTTAATGATGTTAGAGTCATTATTGCAGAGCTGGTTTCCAGTAAGAAGTCATAGTATAGTGAGGTGAAGTGGTATTTGTATATGACCTTCACTAAAATCTTCTGACAAAGTTACCTGCTATTTATAGGAATTTAAATAAAGTCAAGGTAACTATAAATATGAATTGTTACATGTTTCCTATGTGTTCTAGATGTGTCATAATTATGTGATGCGTGGAAATGCACTGATCTCTGACTCAAACTTCTTGAGCCTGGTTTTAGGACTGGATGATGTCTTAGTAAAGTTTCTCTTTATTAGAAAAAGTAAATTTAATCCCCAAAATAGTCCATAAACTGGTTTTTGCAGCTTATTAGAGATTGTCCTAGTAGTTAACTTCCCAGGGCTTTGCCTGAGGCTGAAGTGGATTCTAACAATCCATCATTAACTTCTATGACAACCGCAGGTAGGCTGTGATTGTCAGAATTAGTCATGACATACTGTAGACCTCCTACTGTCATTCTAAAAAATGCAGTTACACCAGGTTTTGCACCCTGCAGAAGTGACTGGGTATGAGGATGAATGTGAAGTGAGTTTATTTCACACACTCCTGAAGGCAAATCTATGCTATGTTTGTCCAAGCCCCTCCTTAATGTCTTAAATATCTGCTGCTGGAATCATCTCTTCTTCAACATCCATATCCCATTGTCATCCATGCATCACAAATGCTCCACTTTTAACCCCAGCCATGTGCAAATCCCTGGAGGAGAATCAGAATCTGCAAATAAACCTGATGAACTGGATATAGTTTTAAATATATCATGAACTGTCACTTTCCTATTGAGAAGAAAATATGGATATGCAACTTTAGCTCCTTAAAGTTAAAATCAATTTTTAAACACGTTCTGCTAGTAACACATTTCCTATAAATTGTTTCAGCTGCAGTAATTTAGGCATTTATTGTGCTGTATCTTATAACCAGGACAGAGGGTTAACTTTACAGACCTCATTCTTTGTTGGAACAAGTTGGTAAGAAAACTACATTGTTCTCCTTTCAGCATCTCCCTGTAAGTCCCAAACATAATAAATACATCTGGTAATCTGGCTGTTTATGTATCAATATGACTCCAGTGTGATAAATTGTATTATGTAACATCAAAAAGATCGGATGTCAATTATTTGAATGGGAAACTTGACTGAGAAAATGTCTTTGTATTTATAGTGTTACATACTATATTTTAACTTCTCTATCCTGCAGGAAGAAAACCTATACTCTTCTGGACTGACTTCATTATTAAATATGCATAACATTCACACAAAATTTGAAGAAAAAGCATTTTAGTTCCTGTGAATAAGTGTTGGTATTTAAACTTACTTTTTTTAAGTTGAGAATTTCCTTGGGGCAGAAAACTTACTAGTGTTGTTCGTACATTTAGTCAAGATTGACAGGAAGATGATGCCTTTCTATTCTGCTTGGGTGCAAAACTTTGTAGTTACTCATTTGTTTGGGCCAGTTATGCATGCTGAATGCAAAATACCTGGATGTTGAGGAAGCTGTGGTATGATAAACTGAAGAACAAAGCATGTGTTTGAGGAGAAGAGAACACTTCAAGGACAAACTGAAGTACTATTTCAAGTGATGTGCAACTGATGAAATTAACTGGAAATTATAAAGAGTAAACAGATCATAATGGTACATAGCATGATAACCCAGCATGACTCTTTCTGGGGAAAATATGAAGAGAGAATGAGGATCTAAAGAACTGGCTTTGAAGGCTGCCAAAAGTTCACAGGCACCATTTTCCTATGTGTCTATGAAACAGCCTAAGTAAAAGTGATGAAAAATCAACTGCTTATCTACTAGAATTTTTAGCTGCAACTGTAGCGTGAAATTGCCCGTTCTGACTCACCTTGTTTCAAAAGGCAGCACAACAACAATGTAAGGAGAATCAAAGAACTGAGAAAACCTTAAAAAGGTCACCTAATTCATCCCTTTATCCCCAAAGTACACCAAGACCATTTAAAATCATTCCTGAATGAATTTTATCTGATCTTTTTTTATGACCAAAACCCTTCCAGCTAGAGATTCCATAAAGTCTTAAACAATCTGTAAAATCTGTAACCACCCTTACTGCTACAAAGGTCTTTTTTTTCTTTTTGTTTTTCTTCTTTTTTTATTTCCCCTTTCTTTCACTGTAATTTCAACTCTTCACTTACCCCTTCTGCAATTAGGATGAGAAAACCACTTTTTCTTTCCTTTCTGCTATGCTTGTTATATTATCCCACTTTTCAGCCTTCTCTTGTCTAGATTAGATAACTACCATTCCTTCCCTTTTTCCATATAGATCATATTTTGCAGACCTCTCATTGATCTGTTCTGGACTTTGTCCAACCGGAACATATAATAGAGATCTTACTAGCTAACATATAATAGAGATCTTACTAGCTGCACAATAAGCAAGATGATTACTGAGTATGACTTGCCAACACTAGTTTTATTTATGCATGTCAAGATAGTATTTGTCTTTTTCTTAAAAGCACAACATTCTTGCCTTATCCTAGCTTGTAATTAATAATCACTGACATTTTCTCTATCCCTCCTGCAAAACAGTTGATAAATCACTTTTCCTATGTTTGCAGAGTATGCTTGTTTTTGTAGGAAGTTGTCTTTATTGATTAGTTTTTTTTGTTTTTAAATTCCAGCTTTCCAATATTTTTGAACTGTAACAATGATTCAAACATGCTTAAATCACCTCTACACTGATGTTGCTTGCATGTTTAATGAGAATATTTCTTATTGCATCATACAAATTTGATTAGTTGTGATTTTCAGTGTTACAGTCAGAAGACTATTGTGGAGTTTCATCTTGCAATACTTTGTTTTAATGCCGAGCCACTGATAATTATTTAGAATAGTTTTCTGTCATATAGCTTTATATGTATATATTTATAATAGTTTTGTTTAACCTGTTTTGGTTTTAATCACATAATATAAACCTATTATATGAGAAAGTGTCAAAAATTCTGCTAATAACCAAATGATAGCCATATTGCCCTGTATTCAGATATTCCTATCTACATAGGTGCATATACCTATTCAGATATTCCTATCTACATAGATGCATATACATATATCTTATTATACATATAATAAGATGGCATTTTGTATTTATATAGCCATAGCACAAAATAGAGAAGGTGGTAGTCCAAGCAGAGTTTTCTTCTTGTAGGGGATTTCTGGAACTGTTTTGGTAGAAACTGCTAGAAATTCTGTTTTCTTTTTGTAAAATGAAACCCAAGAAGTTAGGTGAGGGTTGTTGAAGTTTGCATCACACTGCTGTGTAAAAGGGAGCAGCAATCAAATAAATACCAGCAGTATCATTTTTGTGAGATCTTTTTCTTCTGCTTTTCTATGTGTATTTGGAATTTGATTGAACCAAAGAGTGAGAAGTTATGGATTAGATCTAGAAACAATAACATTTTGAAAACGCTAAAGACGTAAAATACAAAAAACTTTTAAAAACTCTCCTGCTTTTTCCTTGAGTTTGGAGTAGTTTTAGCAAATAAGTTGTTGTGCAGAAAGATTCTGAGAGATGGAGTATAGTTGGATTAAAGACTTTTCACCTCTGTACCTTTCCAAAAATAGTCCGCCTTGCACATAATGACCGTGGGGTGTGACTTGTTTCAAGCAATGCAGGATAGACATAAAGTCCTGCAATCTTTTAGGTTGGAAGAGATCTCTTAGATCAAGAATAACAGTTAACCCAGCACTGCCCTGTCCACCACGAAACCATCACATTCTAGGTGACTTCCAAATACCTCTAGGGATGGCAACATAACCCTTTCTCTGGGCAGCCTGTTTCAAGGCTTGGCAACCCTTTCCACAAAGAAATTGTTCATAGTATTCAATCTAAACATCCTCTGGCGCAATTTGATACAATTTCCTCTTGCCCTATCACTTGTTCCTTGGGAAAAGGGACCGACCCCCACCTGGCTACAACCTCCTTGCAGAGAGCAATGGAGCTGCTCTGAAGTGACCCCAGGACTGGGACATTTGGCCATGTTTGCTGTCCCCTCATGGCTGCTGACCCATATGGGATTGCTGACTCTCTACAAGTGCATGTACTTTCTGTTTGTCTAGATCCTAGAGTCTGACATTGGTCTTGGAGCCTCTACCTGTGAATTTGTGCTGGTACATCAGCATAGTTGAGTATGGGAGATTTTCTGATTCATTTTGCAAGGTAAAATGCTGCTTAAAAGTTCTTGCTCCAGAGAGAGTCTTAATAAATGTTGGAAAAGTGGAACTGTAACTATAGAAGCATGTATTCTCATGCCTTTTCAGAAGGATCTAAATGCAAGTAGCATCTTCACAGCAATCTGTCCCTCTCTAGAATTTCTGTTCTAGATGTACAGTACTTTGTACTTAATATTGTTGAATCAAAATATAGTGTAAAGTAGAATGTATAAAAAAGAAAAAAACAGATGAAGAAGCTCATAAATCTCTCATATTTTTTGGGAAATATACAGTGATTTTATATGCAATTGATAACTGTAGTTATAAAATCTATTATTATTATTATTATCATCATCCATTTGCATTCAAGAAATACTTAACAAGGCACAAATACTACCATGCTCTTTCAAATTGAATGTCATAGCATGAAACTGGTCCAATCATCAATACTTATTTGGGAGAAGTTGTTTGAATAGTGCAAAATGGCTCATAACAACTCTGATCAAGATAAGAGTGTTCTTGCTTATATGGTGGTATCTGATTGTAAAAATTAAATACAAGAATTATAAAACCCAGGCATTTCTAGATGCACAATATTGTTCTGCTACTGCTCAAAAGTGCTGTAGCAAGGGCAGTAACGTGTAAACACTGGGTTTTTGTCTTGCTTCATCTGATATGCAGCTGGGTAAATCAGGTTGTTTACAAGGTAGTTTTGTCAAAGAGGTAAATTTATCTTTCTGCTGTGAACAGGAACATAATTTTGTCCAAGTAACGTCTGTACTTAGTGTACTGTAGTATTTACTGTTGGGGGAGAATTTTCCTGAGGGTGCATTGAGATGGCATTAGAGAAATCTGTGGCTGTTTGTCTCCATCAATGTTCTTTTTCTGAAGAGCAGGTTATCTGTGGGCAGAGGGCTTGGATGTTTAAAGGTTTGTTTTTTTCCCCTTTCCTTGTCACATGAGTATGTCTCATGTATGTCATGTGGGCTTTACCTGTTTTAGATCTGATGTGTAACAAACTGCAGGGAAATTCAGCATGACACTTTGAACTCTCTGATGTCCCTCAGGAAGACCTGAAGTTATAGGGTGGGGTCATATCTCTAAAAGTGGGAATAAAACTGAAGAGGTTAGCATGGGGTTAAACCCTGTGATTTAACCCTAATATTTGGAGAAGAAAGAGATTCTGTTGGCCTGTGGCTCTTGGGGACCCTGTCTCTAATTGTATTATATCTGACTGGTGGAATCCCTGGTGTGAGTGTACCTTGCCTTTATTATTATTATTGATCATGTATTCTTTTTTTATTTTAAGAAGAATAATTTCTTTCCACACTAGAGAAAAACACAATTTTGAGAATGCAACACTTCTTTCAAAGTAGAATTGAGCTTGTATTTCCCACTACACAAGTTTCTATGAATTTGCAGAGGGACTTCTGTATGGAAGGAAGCAGCCTTTACATGATGTTTAAAGAAACCCTTTTTTTGCCTTTGATCCATGTCTGTATTCCCCTGACTTATCCACAAGGGGGACTTAGCTCTAAACAAATACACAGCTTGTGGTTATTTTTGAATATGAACATTTCTAACCCTTCTTACTATAAATGATTCACTTGGAATGTCTTGGGACAATCTCAGAACTGTGCATGCAGTCACTAAGGAAACTCTTTGACAAGAATAAAGAAAAATGCTTTTTAAAAAAATGATTATTTTTATTTTGGAGAGCTTTCTTTTCTTTGTTTACTTATGAACCTGAATTTGCTCACCTGAGTGTCAGTAGTGACTTTCGGTTCTTCACAGATTATTTGTGAATATGCAGATGCCAAAGAGATCATTATGTTTTGTTGTTTTCCAAAGAACCTTACTTTGGCATTCTTGAGAATGTGTTGACATTTCTCCACTTGCTTCAGACATAGCTGGAGCTATCAATTAATCTAGAGGATATGGTAATGAGCATTTTCCTCTCCCTATGTCTATCTTCTCTCCTAATAATTAGTTCTGTGTGAAACAAAGATTTGAATTAGAGGGACAGCAAGACATGGGCTTATATAACAACTTGGCTTGACTTCTGAACTTCAGAAATAGAGTTTTTGGTTTGTATTATAACTATGTTCTAGGGCTTCTAGAAAAATTAGAAGTATGATTGAGGCCAAGTTGACTGTGGGATCCAAGATTGTTTCTACCCTTCTGGTATTAAAAAAACAAATGTACATGGAAGCCAGACTGTCCTGTAAGGGAGAGTAGTCAATCTAAGGATCATATCTCATTTAATAACCAATTTTGAGTGGAAGAACTCACTTTGCATTTTCTGGTTAAGGTTGAATTTTGGAAGGGGAATTTGGTACTTTGTTGAGCAGAGCTGCCCTGGTTACTAAAGAAAGAAAGAAAACTCTCACTGTACCCTCTTTTTCATTCACTAGGAAGCCTTGACTTTTCCTATAACGTATTGATACCAAATGTCTTTTCTATGCTTGGTTTTTAAAATATAATTCTGCTTATATAGCTATCCAGTATCAGAAATGAAAGAACATGATATCATCTCTTTTCACCTAGCTGTAAATATTATATTGGTGAACATTATTTTGCAGACTAAATTGCTGTGAGTTTACCTAAAATTACTCCTCTAGCCTACTCAGATGACTCATATCATCCACAGGAGACCAAATTAGATTGTCATAAATAATGTGCCTCACATTTATGTTTATTTCTCAGCATCTTTTTTGAAATTGTTCTTGTGAATGAGTGACATATTTCCTATGTACATTGGAAGCTTGCTTTATTAGTTCATTTTCTACTTAAAAATTCCAAATGTCTAAATACAGAATTTTCCATCAACCCAGCCAGGCAAACATGGTATTTAAAGATTTCTAGCCATGTGAAATTTCTGGAATCTTCTGGAACTACCAGTTGTGTTTAGAATTGACACCACCTTTGCAAAGATTTGTTAAATCTATTCTCAAAATCCCTGTAGGTAAAAATTTGTAGAGCCCTAAGTATTTTTTTTAATCCTTTGTAATCCTTGCAGTTAAAAAGCTTTTTTCCAGTAGCTAACCTAAACCTTATCTGCTTGAAATTTAGCTAATCTTTTATTGTTCTGTCTCTCCACTAGACATGGGAATGACTGGTTACCTTTCTCTTCAAAGCAACCCTTTACATTCTGTCATCATATCTCTTCCCCTGTGATCCTCTTTAGTTTCCCTTTTTTTCCCTCACAGATCTTTTATTTCCTGTAGTTCCCTTTTGCTCTCTCATTTGACTTCATCCTTCTCAAATCTGAATGCAGCATTGCAACTGAAATCTTGACAGTATTGAACAGAATAAATAATTGTCATCCTTTTCTTGCATGGGGCATTTCTGTTAATGCATCTCAAAGTGATAGCTGCCTTTAATTTATCATCCTAAAAATGACTCAATGGTCTGTCTTCCTCTAACACTTCAAATCCTTTTCTTCAGAAGAGTTGCCTACACTAGTTTCTCAGTTTTGCATTTGATTTAGCCTTAATAAATGCAGTTCTTTGCATTTGTCTTTGTGCATTTTTCTCATTGGTGACATTGGATTATTTTTTCTTTCTTTTACTGTAATAGCATTCCAGCTTGATGTCATTTGTATGTTTTGTGTGTGCTGACCTAACTTCAGGAAAATAATTAACAGAGCTGGACTTTTGCAGGGTCTGAGCTGAAACAGCCTCCCTTAACGCAAAACTGCTGACAAAAAATATGTTTTAATTTTGGTCCTTTATTATCAACAGTAAGTGCTCTACAGCATAAACAATTCCAAGCTGGCAGCAGCAAATCTTCAGTTTATGTAATTTGTGACACGTGGTGCAATCTTTCAAGACAGTGCTCTGCATGAAAGTACATTTTATAGTCAAACAGAACAACTTGATCAAAATCTCCATCATCAATGAGTTGTTTGCTTTGAAAAAGTGTAACTGGCAATTCAAAGACACTAAATCTGCCCAGATATTTCTCTCCAGGGATTATATGATTGACACATCTGTGTAAAAGGAGAACTTGCCTTATTGAGGTGCTTCTATCCTATGTTTTAAAGACTTCCACCACTTCTGTTTCCCTAGCACAATGATGGAGGCAGCTACAACATGGAGAAATGAAGAACAGCACTGCCAAGGTCAGGCAATATGCCCATGATCCTGTCTCCAGTAGTGGTCAGTAGCAGTGCCTCAGTAAAAACCACAAGTACAAAGGCAAACATACAGTAATTGCTGTACCTCCTCACCTCTTTTCCCCAGGTAATTTCTCAGTTTCCAATGATTTATATGGTGTCAAAAGCTTTCCTAAGCAGAGGTAATACTGTTGTACAGAAAATTATTCCTGCTTTTGTACAAATGATTTGATTGATTCAAATCCTCAATCTCACGTTTATCTGGATTAAGCTTTGCTCATTTTTTCTTCAATCTATGCTAGATTCAGAACAAAAGGTAGGATGTAGAAGTTTGACATTTTCAAAGGTGCTGTCAGAAATCTTTCCTCCCTGCAATTCTTTGCTCTATGCACTACATACTGCAGTTTCAAACTTTGCCTATTGATCTGTCCTGGCTTGTTTAATCTGAGCACAAGGACAGCAATACTGATGAGGAGAATGTGAAATATTTGCCCTCTATATGGCAGCTGTACCAGTAATTACACTCCCTTTCATAAAAATATATCTGAATAGTGTCGCTGTAAATCCTCATTCATTGTCAAATGATTTCCTTGTTACTGTTGCTGCTTTCCTCCCATTTTTTAGCAACAGCTGTAAAAGGGGTGTTTTTTATCGCATTAATTTTAGTCACTACTTTGAACTTGTTTTTTCTTAGTTCTAGAACTTTTTAAATAGTATGTGTCATATATTTCACTGAACTTAGCACATAAGCTTGAATTTTCTGTGAGGGGCTTTTTCTTTCCCTTTGTTTTTTTTGTTGTTTTGTCTTTGTGGATTGTGGGGTTGGTTGTTGGAGATTTTTTCAGGGATGGCCTAGAAGGCAGCTGTGAGGAGCAGGTTCTCACAGCCTGTTTCTGTGAACAGCAGAGGTTCTCAGGCTATTTTTAATTACAAGTAAAAGTGACAAGCATGAAGGCCTTGAGAGCCTTGCACATCAGAGTTCTCAGGCAGCTTTCTCATAAGAAGTGGATGTTCTATCTTTGGCTGTTTTGGGAAAGCAAGAATAATTTTGAGAACCCAAATCTTGGTATTGGAAACATAAGGAGGGGTTGGTATGTTATCTCTGACCTATTGTGAGCTCAGATTTTGCAATATGCATGAACTTGATTAACACTGTTATAAAAAGTGCCTGATTGATTAATAAGTCGGAGTCGCTGGCTGACCAATGCAAGGTGGGTCGTCTCCCTCCAACTTCAATAGTTGGTTGGGGTTTTTTTGGGCTTACTTATTCCATGGGAAATTAACAGTGAGGACAGCAAAGATTTGTCCCCAGCTACTCCCACAATGCAACCACATTGGCAGAATCCTCCTTGTAGTGCTACCACCCAGACAAAGAGAAGCAGACTGTTCTAGCACAACTTCATGCCATTTTTTTATTGAAGTAGTTTTACTAAATACTAACATTTTGCAGGTATTGCTTTCCTGGTGGGGATGTAGGGGTTGGTTTTGGTTTTTGTTTCTTCCCTTTTATTTTCCCGCCAGCAGGCTTGTAGCTAGTAAACCTACCCAAAAGTTTATTAAAAGGACCTGATAGAAAGCTCCCATTTTGACTACAAAATTAGTTTGAAGTTATTGCATCTTCTCTTTTTTTTTTCTTTTTATTTTTTTTTCCTTTTTATTAGTTTTCTGCTGGATTAGCTAATTGTACAGGCCCATCAATGGTCAAAGAAGTGTAGAGCCAGAACCAAAGGAAGAGAAGAAAGTGTGACAGGGAGGAGAGAAATAGAGGGAGCTTCTTGTTCCTGTACCTATTTTGGTAGCAGCAAAACTACACAGGCTTTGCAATCTTGTCAAACTGCACCCTAAAATATACTGGTTTACATGTGAGTTTTCCCAGTTGCTGGAAATAAGGATCTTTGAGGGAGTATTAAGCCACAGTGAACTTTAAGCCAATTTATTTCTGAATGAGAGCATTCCCATAGGTCTGTAATACGCTTTGGTTTCTCCATGCTAATTTCACGCCTTTAGCCTCCTTAACTTCTCAGTTGTCCCCCACACAGAACTGTACCAACTGCATTATTGTTTTCTTTATTTTGAATTTTAAAATGAAGGGGAATGTGAAAAAAGCAAATAAGGCTAGAAACTGCGCTTCAGAAGTTTTCAGCTCTTACACATCTCATCTTCCTCAGTATCTAGGCACTGTGACTAAGCCAAATTCTTAACAGAGAGCAGTGGCAGATCTCTGCCATCATGCTTTTTCTAGACAATTATAGGTTTCTGTTCAGCGCAGATGCACATTAAAGGAACTGCTTGGGCTATTTTGACTTGATGCCATGCACCCTCTTTCACATTGGCATTCCAAGGCAAGTTAATCCCAGCACAGCACGACAGGAGCACCCCAAAGGTGGGACGCTCTCTGAGGGTCAGTGCTGCGCTCCTGCTCTGCTCCTCTTGCCCTGCTGGAGTGGGAGGTGGTGGCAGCGGGTGGCGAACCATGGTGACAGATCTGACAGCTGCAGGAGCAAGAAGCTCAGGCTCTGAGACAAAGCTCTGCATCCCAGCCATCTGGGAGGCAGCTCCTTTTCCTTGGCTGTGCCGGTGGGTGTTGCCGCTCTGGCTGCTGGGGCATGGTCTGCTGCCTGCGAGAATGAGCGGGCTCTTCATCTGCTATTAGGTTGCGAGTGTCTGCTGGCTACCATATGGCTGCATTGAAAACACGCAGGGAGCAGAATAAGCTGTAAGGCAACAGTAAAAATTCTGTTCAATCTCTTCCATGGTGAGAGGGCTACTGGCTCACCCTCCTCTTCCCCCAAGTCCTTACAGCTACTGCTTTAAATAGGAACACCTGCACCCATTAGGCCCCATCACTTCCTCACTGAACTGCTCCAAGCAAAGACACGCTTCCATGCTTGACACTCTGAATTCTGTAAAATTTAGGGTGCTCTTACCCTATGCTACTGGAAACAGGAGGCTGAAGGAGGAACTAAGAAAGGTGTGGTTAGCTTTGATTGAGGTATTTTGGAAAAGTTGCCAGGCTTGCTGGATTGATCTGTTGAAGAAGTGAGGGCTCTTCTGTCCTCTGAAAGAAACTAATTCTCTCACGTCACAATAGGAGAAAATCATATAGCAGCATCACCAACAAGAGAATGAGGTTATTTTGCAATGTAATTGTCTGTATGGCTGAAGAAGAGCAAATGCTTTCCTTGTTCCCCATGGAACTAATAAAGAAAGGCAAGTTGAGGAGTCCAGGATAATTATTTAGTCATCTTAAATATTTATGAGCTACAGAATGTGCTACATGCAATTTAACAGGAACTTGACAATTGCAACATGCATCATCTTGTTCCACAGGGGCTAAAAATACTTAATCTTACTTCTTTAAAATAAAAGCATTAATCCTAAATATGTCCTAAGCCAAGAATGAAGTTGTAAACTGTGAGAGGAAGGAGAAGATGGTGTTTTTTTGTTTTTTTATGCAGGTTGGGGAAAACACTTCAGGAATAAAAGTTTTGTTGAGAAGATTTTATGTGAGCTTTCTGAGAATGGTAACGGTGGTAGGGGGTGTGTAATTCTTGATAACAGTTTGCCATTGGCTTCACCATGATCTGGGGGATTTTATTCTGTTTAGTAGGCTGGAAAAGGGATAGACTTTCCAGATTTGTTTTGGCGACAGTAAAATCATTGATGCAAATCCAAAGAATCAGTTACAGTGGGATAACTCTCCCCATGCTATCTCTTTACAGGACTCTTGAGCCACAAATCCATAACACAAAGTCTCTTCTCTCACTTTTTCGGGCTTTCACATGGTTTTCTGTTCCATGTGTGACTTGTTGATGCGCAGCTCATAGTGGAGAAATTCACATTGAAGGACAGCTTTCACTGGCTGTGGAATCAGACATGGTAAATTTTCTAGAACAGGCTGCTTTATTTTGGACATTACAAGTTCTAGATCAGATTTCCTGAATTTTGGATTTCATAATTTCCGTTTCCATCATAATCTCCAAATTAGTAGCAGTAGTAATAATAAAACCTGGGTTACATAGACTTAGAGTGGGTATTTGTTAGTTCATTTTGACAAGAGCAACACTGATGTGGAAGAGACCTAAAATGTCTCTGTTTCTTATTTCCCCACAAGTTGCACAGTAGACAACTTTGTAAGCATGAACAGATTTGGTCTTATGTATTTTTCTGCATTTGCAATTCTGTGCAATCAGTGTACTTGAAAATGTTTCAGTACTGCTGAATTTGGCAGCCTATTTAAATTTTGGCTCTTAAAATTGGCAATTGTCTTAATCCATTGTTATAGCTCAAGAGTGGCCAGGATTAGAGCTACCAGGCATTTGGGTTTCCTCAGACATATCTTACCTTTCTGCCAGGAAATTTTGTCTAGGAGTAATTTGAATGCCTTGGCTTTAGGATAGAATGCATCTTTATGTGCACACCTAGAGTAAATTTGCTTGTTTTGTGATATCTGGGATTCAGGGATTCTGTGCATTTAAAATGTGCATGCACAAATTAAAGGCATAGAAGCTTGGCCAAAAAACCAAGTGCTCTGAGAGCATCTTTGCTGAGCAGATGTGCCTTTGCTGCTCAGTGTCACAGGACACACGTGAGCTGTGTGTGCAGCATGAGTGCCAAGGAGCTGCCTGGTACTAGAATTCCCTGTCTGACTGCACACAGTCAGCACATGCACTGATTTATGCTCAGAAATCCATGGTCATGCTCTGAAGACAGTCTCTGCTTTGCACCAGTTATAACTTATGCATATTGAACAATCTGCATTGGAAATTATCAAGGAGAACAAATGTTCTCCACCCTAGCATCTGAAATACTTGATCTCTTTTGTGCCAAATGCAAAGTGTTATATGCTTTCACAGAAATGTAAGGGTTTTAATTTGTTGGAATGAAGATGTAGACAGTGTAAAGGGAAAAGACATTGTTTTGATCCAGGGTAAATTGTATAGGTGGGCTGAATGTACTGTATATTGCATGTACTGTATATTGTGCTGAATGTGCTCTGAACATCTCAGAGCAGGGAATCCTGGAGGTTGCTTATGTTGCAGCTCACTTTTCATTGCTGCAAAGTGGAGGGTTTTATACAGAACACTTCCTTGAGCTTTTGCCTGTGTCATACCATGATACATGCTCACATCTTTCTGGCTCAGTGGCAGCAGCAATAGTGGAATCTAGAGCTTGCTGAAAAAAAAAAAAAAAAAAAAAAAGACAGAAAAGATGAGGGAATGCAAAATGTGCTTTCCAATTAGATAATGGCAAATATCATACTTGTACTTGTGGAAGGTCAGAAAGGTAACAGCTGAAGGAGTCAAATAATAGACAAATTGATGATGGTAACTAAGAAAGTATAAAAGAGACTCAATCTCTCTCTCACTGATAAAGCTGTTTGAGGTGCAGTAGATCAATTTAGCCATGGCTGTTGTTAGGAAATTGCTCTTGTTTGATGTTCCACAAGCAGATCATGCAGTTTCCTAGGAAACATCTTTTTCCACTTAAAATCTAATTTTCTTACATTGCTAGAACTGATGAGTCACCCTGCCTGGCTTTTACTTACTTCCCCTTACCTATTAAAATGTACTCACCAGATAGAAATCCAGGGATTTATTGGTCTTTATCACTTGGCTGTTCAATTAACTCTTCTGGTTCCTCTCTGTTATCAGACAGAGTACTTGATATGACAAGTCAAAAGTCATAGGTTAGAAGACAATCAAAACATGAAATAAATCATGGATCTTTTAATGGGACATGCCTCCTAAACTGTGAAGAACTCCCACACTGACTAATATTTCCATTGCAGCATTTCCATTATGACCCACTATGAAATTCTCCGTGTTCCTTTGCCAATAACGTGCCATCATATTTTCATTACTGTTTTGTTAATTATTCCCTTGTTCAGCTGGTTTAGAAGTGGGCTTCAACTTAGCAATGACAATTGCAGCTAGTTACTGCCAGAAAATAGATAAGTTCTTTTAAATTTTGCAAACTACGGTTAAAGTCTAAAAGCCTCACTTCTTGGTTGAGATGCTGCATTTTAGTTGTAATGAATGGCACTTAGGTTGAATGGAAAGTTGCCAGAGAAAGAGGCAGGGCGTATTCATGGCTGTGGTCAAAGGAACAGAGGTCAAAGAATGGGTTGGCAGACTGAGTTTTCAGTGACTTGTGGAATTAGTTCCACTTTCCCAATACAAAAGTATATGCTACAATTTACCTGTTGTTTGTGCTATATATATAAAATCCTTGTAGTTTGCAGATGCCTAATGAGCCCCTGTGGCTACATCATTAATAAAAGGTTGGTCCAGCAGAGTACAGCTTCCATAAAATTCTCCATGGGCTGGAATTCTTACCCTTTTTCCATGTGCAGCTGTGCCATAATCAGTATTCCTGCTGTTTCCCAGTGCCTCTGATGCCTCAGTTTTCAGTATCCTACTGATGTGCCAAACCCTAGATAGCAATGCTGTGAAGTTTCAGCTGCTGACAAATGGCTTTCTATTCAAAGGGCAATCTCTCTGCAAAGGCTCAATGTGACCCTATATCCCAAGAAGAGGATGGCTAAAATAATTCCCCACCCTTTAAAACTTTGCTTTAAGACACATTAAACTTTTTGGTTTAAAATTTTTGGTGTAGTTGTTGATTATTGGATGACATACTTGTATCTTATTGTGTATCTATTTGTCTCTGCTAGCACATGGCTTGTTCAGCTGCAGCTGGTGAGTGGGTGGCCTTATCGTATAAAGCTGTGCATAATGCTTAAAAAATTTGGTAGGCTTATCACTTGCATTGGCTTGCACTAGGTTTTGCTTATATTTCCTAAATATTAAAAATTAGAAGGAATGACCATGGCTTTCAAGCAGCCGTTTCAAAGTATAATTTCAAAGCAGTTTCTCTAAACTAACACTAGATTATGAAGTCTGTGGAAATGGTTCTTACACACTTGTGATCTTTTAGACTTTTAAAATCTGTTTGTCTTTTTCTTAATTAAAAACTTTGACTTCTTCTGATGAGTTTGATTAAAATAGGCATTTCAAGCTAAATTTCAAGCTAAATTTCAAGTTATTGATGATAGTTTTGGGGATTTTAGGGACTAGAAGACTGAGTTTCAGCAGGACATAAGCTAAAAAGTTCACCTGGCCCAAAGAGCAGCAAGGTTCAAGTTTCCATGCATTTTTAATTTGATGGCTGTGTTTGTACCCAAAGGGCATGTGTAATATCGACAGAAAGATGCTGTGTGACTTACACTCACTGAAGTCTAAGTTTTTTCTGGTATAAAAGAATTGTATAGATTGAACATTTGCTTTGAAACCTTGTAAATGTGAAAGATGACCTTCGTTCAGAGTCTGGACTCTTGGAAACTTTTGTGCGGAAATGTGTTTGTGGCTTTGATTTTTTTTTTTTTAATGAGTTACAGGAAAGGGAAGACCATAGAGGCAAGGGAATAATAAAAAGGACATGCTTTAATGTTGTCATTGCTAAATGAAGTATTTGCCAAACATAAATATTCACCTGGGCTCTGGGACTCACTCTTGATGAGGGAAAATACATTGAGCCATACTCAAGCCATTGATTGCAGGCACTTGCTGAGGCCATTTGCCGTAAATTAATTTCTGTGTTATGCTACAATAAACTCAGTATAACTTTCCCACTCTTTTAAGCATGAAAACAGGTTGGATCAAAACTCTGGCAGCAGAATCCACTCCTTCCAAGTAAAATGATGAAACTACTGGTAATTTAGGGGAACTGGCTACTGCACTCCCCTATTATTCTGCTGGTGATGTATAAATGCACTTAGGTCTTTTCATTCCTGTCTCTATCTCTCTGTCTCCTCCTTGATTAACAATTGTGGTGTACCACTGTGTACTGCCTATGTGGCATCTGGTTCAGGTGCCTGTCACTTCAGGGGCTGCTTGCATCTGGGTATGACATAAAATGCCAACCTGATGTCTTTTATCCTGGTCAGTGGCTCTTCATGGTCTAAGGTGGAGGCAGTTAAATTATAGCTTTATTTACTTCTTTCTGGAAATGTGCTGAATGTCTCAGTAAAACGTTCCTAATAGAGAACAAAGGCTTTTTGCTGACCTGTGGGTCACCAGAGTAATTCACAGTCCAAACCACTGATACACTGCAGAAGCTGTCCCCAGACCATAATTTGTTATCAAGGAGCACAAAAAGGAGGCTAATTTATAAAATTTATGCAAAACGTCAGCACTTCTTGGTTCTCCAGTTCATGTAAACTTTTCCCTTTGTTTTGATTCACATGGGTCATGCCTTTGTGTTAAGATCAAAATGAAACATAATTTTCTCTTGGCCCCCAAGAGAGAAATAGTTATATGTTTGTTTCATTTCTTATCCAACCATTTCATAAACTATACATTTATTATAGCAAGACATGCAGAAGGCCCCAGCTTTGCTGAGAATATTTCGTGCAATTGTTGACTGGTAACACATCATGAATAAGGGCGTATAATTTATATGTACAGAACATCTAAATCCTGTTAAGCCAACCAAGTCTATTGCTGAAAATTCTCACCATTTGTTTCTGTTTCTTTGTCTACCCTGTTGGCAGGAAATCATTTAGCCTAACCTTAGTGTAGCTCACCCTATCTCAGTATAATCTTTACCTCTCTTGCATTTGTGTAGTGAGAAGTTATTCTTGTCCAGAGACACTCTTGAGAATCTGGAAGTAAAGCCAGACTTTTCTCTCATGGATGCAATATTGCTCTTGGAGAAAAATGGTGCTCACTGTGCTAATGGTATAATTATGGGGTCTCTCCTCCAAGAGTAGAAAGAAGATATTGGTTATCATAATGTGCATGAACTTGAGCTTCAATGGAAAATTTATAAAGAAGATGCAAAGAAATAATTTCTACTAAATAAGGTAGGTCTTGGTGAATAATAGCATGCAAAAATTTGCTCAATAAATGTAATCTTTACAATTACACAAGTGCTTTTTCTTTTTTTGTTTGAGGTTGTGTGTTTGAAGTCTTTTGTTATAATGCTGATTGCAAGTATTTGAAATGTAGTTATTGAAATTTCATCTTACATTTAGGGGTAGCAACAAATCACATGCTGTTGTTCCCATTTCCTGACTATATTATCAGAATACTTGTAATCAGTGCAATGTCTTAAGAATGCCACTGGGAATTTTAATCTATCCCTCTGGATAACAGAAACAAATAGAGGATTTGAAAAAAATTGTCAACCACTTTGTCAGACCTGCGTGTCCAGCCCTTTCCTGAAGCACTGCACATAGAACATTTTATTTCTTTCCCAATATATTGGTTTCACACAGAGTTTAAAATTTACCTTGTCACCATATTTGCACAAAAACATTACATAAGCAAGTATGGTCCTAATTGAGATAGATATTTTTCTACCTTTTTAATTAGTTCTGTAAAGGTCTTTGAAGGGTTTTAAAAACTCAGATTATGCAGTGTCCCAATTGCATAAAATCTATTCCTTGTCTTTTATTCATACGCATGCTTAAGATTACCTGTCTTTGTGTGCATATGAGAATAGGTATTGATTCCTTGACAGTCTATGTTGAGCAAACAAAAACCCAAAGGAAATAAGTTTTCAAGACTTTGTGACAGGTTTTGCTGTGTTTGCTGTGTTTAGAGATGAATAGATGAATTATTTGAGATGAAACAGAGGAACATCAAAGAATTAGTGAGATACAAGTTTTAGCCAAGGTGAAAAAGTTACGATGTCTTTCTAGGTTTGTCCTGGAAGTAAACATTCTGAGCCTATACAACTGAATGAATAATTTTCCAATTTAAAATGAGTATGTTCAAAACTTCCTGCTTTTGGGATACATATACATAAACATTATTCTTCAAAATTTTGCTGTTTTGTTTGTCTCCTGCCCCCCCACTAATTTTTCTTCCTACCCTAGGAGGTGGAAAGTAGTAAGAAATATGATATCACAGGAGCAACATGCACAGTTACCATACACAGATAGTGCTACCATAATGATATATCAAAACAAGAATTCAGAATTGGAGCACTTCAAAATTGAGCATTTCAGAATTGGAAATTATCAAAATTTTGGATTTTTTAAGTTATGAGGAATAAATTTTTTAATCTCAATAGTGGCATTTTAAGAGTACTTGTTATTTAAGAGGTGTTTTAAAGCTGTTTAGAACAGTAATCTCTTCTCTTCCCTCATTTTGCTTTTGTACTATACCATCACACAGACAGCTATAAAAACCATCAAGAGAAATAGGCTCCTCAGACTCCTGGCTCCAAAGCCCAGTACCAGAGCAAAGGCCGTGCAGTGTCAGATCTTTGTTCTCTGTGTGAATGAGCACCCAAAAAGGGAGTGAAACATTTTCTATGTTGTGAAGATCTGTGAGTGACTTGGAGTGGTGAGCTTCAGGACTCTCTTACCCTGATCCAGGCTGAGGAGGAATGTGTCACCTGCCTTTTTGCTCATTTCCTCTAGACAATACCTCTACAATCCCTTGTGCTTCTGGGTTGTCTGAGTCCTTTTTATTCTTTATTATAGAATGATTTGCATTGGAAGGAGCCTTCAAGATCATCTAGTTCCAAACCCTTGTTCTGGGCAGGAACAGCTTCTTCACTGGAACAGTGGAAGATGCTCAAAACTCCGTCCAATGTGACCTTGAATACTTCCGGGGATGAGGCATGCATAACTACTCTAGGCAACTTCTGCCAATGCTTTACCACCCTTTCAGGAAATAATTTATTCCTACTAACTCACCCTCTTTCCGTTTAAAGCCATTCCCCTTGTTCTGTCACTGAACACCATTGTTAAGAGTTCCTTTCCAGCCTTCTTCTAGGTCCCTGTTTTGCACTGGAATGTGTTCCCTGAAGCCTTTTCTTCTCCAGACTGAGCAACACCAACTCTCTCACCTCTCTAGAAGAGGTGTTCCATCCTTCTGACCATCTTTGTGGGTTTGTCTGGACTTGCTTCAGCGGGTCTATGCTTGTTTTACACTGGGGCTCCCAGAGCTGGATGCACCACTCCAGATGGGGTCTCATGAGAGGGAATGAGAAGGTGAAAATCACCTTTGACCTGCTGGCCACACTTCCTCTGGTGCATCCTTTTGGCCTAGCTGTGTACAAGAGACCCATTTTCAACTCTTCAGGAGGTGCTTTTCACTGCTAAATACCTTTCTTTTTAACCTTGCCTTGCTCCTATGAGTCTTGAGGTTTCACTTCTGGCAATCCGAGTGTTGCTCCCCATCCCTGTCACCAAATTCCTGCTCCCACTTCACTCCTTCCTCTTGTGAGATGTTTCCCTTTCTTGACACTTCCATGTATCACACTAACCATGCTTCTGATTCCCAGTTCTCTTGTCAGCCGCCTTCCATGCTCTTATTCTATTACCTCCATTAGGGAGATCTCCCAGGTATGATCACCAACTCTGTGTGTGATAAATATTTATTCTTCTGCCACCTTACATAGCTGGGTCTGATCTTGAAGGTGATCAAAATAAGAGGCAAAAATTGTATGTATTATGCAAAGATATTTGATACTTCTCAGAAGCTGCTTGCTTGGTTGTTTTGTGGTTTTGGTTTTTTGTTTGTTTGTTTGGTTTGGTTTTTTGGGTGGTTTTTGGTTTTGTTTTCATTTTTTTTTTCAATTTGGTTGATTGTTGTTGAGATTTTTCCCCAACAATTTCTTTAGTTGTATCATTTTCATATATGAATATTATGTGGAGGCTGCTGTTGGTGCCCCCATTTTTCTTGTGAATAGTTTTGTTTCCCAGCCGAAGATGGGATGTCTGGCAAATGACCTTCCCCTAAGGGTCTTTTCATTTTTGCTGAAAAAGGCAGAGCTGGAATTAGAGTCAATGTAACTGTCAAGGCAATGCTGCACCCAAGTTAACAGTGACCTACTAAGTAACGTGGCTATAATGCTATTTTTTTTCTCCATATAGCATTAGAATGAGGGGATAGTCTCAGCTCTAATGTGTTGCAAAGTGTGGACCATGGGAATTTGCTTCACCATAACTATTCACCTGCTTTAGGGTGAGTGCAGGAGCTGTGTACTAAATGTCCACTATACCCAAATCATTTATAGCCCAGGTGAATCTCCAACAAAACATCACCAATCTCATGTGCTAACTGTGTGACAGAGACAAATATAGTCAAAATCTCCAGGGCCACCCTTACTTCCTGCCTTCCAACTTCATAATGTGGAGACCTTATCACATATAGTCTGACAATGTGTGTCTTTCCCCTGAGCTTCCTTGCAGGCATTGGGACTTTGGTCATCCTTTTGCCCAGGAGACTTTATAAGCTTGACACCTTTGTTGAAGGCAGAGCATATGGAAATGAACTGCAATGCAGCATGTGGTATGAAAATGATTTTAAATTCTGTCATTATCACAGTTTAGCATTGTGGCCAGAGCTTTCCCTTAATTACTCCCTAGAGGGAAAAACTGCTGATGCTATAACTAGACTGAGGCCAACTACTAAACCCAAAGCCCTTTTTTAATTCTGAAAATTAAATATTTATTGTTCACAGGAGCATTTTGTTAAAAATAAAATGAGAGACAGAGGAAGAAGCAAGTTTGTGGGGTTTGGTTCATTGCCTCATGGGTGTGGATTGGCAGATATGGATGTGCATTGCTTCAAGAGGTCAGACTCCCTGTTGGCGAAAGCAATCGGATATCTGACTCCAGACAGGCTGCAAAGGTAAATGCAGCAGTCATTTGATCTATACCTTCTCACTTTAAAGAGATTGTGATTTTTTTTTAAACCTCATCTGTAGAGGATTTTTCATGTGAACTCCATAGACTTCAGAGCATTACATTTGCTCTGAATGTCTTTGTGATAACTTAGGCCAGCATATTCTAGCCTTGATTTTAACCTCTGCTTTTGTGTGTCATCCTGTATGATGATGAAACTTTTTCCTGACTTTCCTATGCTGCTCTACTCATAACTTCCATTTCTCCGTATTTCCATGTACTCTTTTTCTCCATCTTCTTTAAATAGTTTTGCAATGAATAACTGTCTTAACAAGGTGCATGTACTTTCCAAGTGAGAGCTGTCCTGCAGTCATTAGCTCTTAGCCTAGCAGATGACATTCCAGCAGTGATGAGATCTTGGTATTACTCCTAATCTTGCTTCTAATTGGGTGTACAATTTTGGGTAAGTCATGTCTGCTGCCATTGATTTCTGATGAAGGAGAGATTATAATTGGCAGTGGTAACTTGACTGAGGAACAATCTGGCACACAGGGCAAGAAGGCCCAACTACAAGAAGGGGTTAAATTGGCAGAAAGCAGGAGTGCTAGAGGCAGAACAAATTCCTTGCAAGGGTGGAAAATTTCCCTTCATGGTGAGAGAAAAAACAGCCTCAGCATTGTCTTGTGGCCATTGTGGATTGCAAGTGCTCAGGGGCCACCTTTGGGCAGTAGAACCAGGGCTGGGATGAGGTGCCCAGTGCCAGAGCTCTCAGGATGGGTGCTGGTCCAAGAGTATATAAGAAATCAGCTTGTGCCATATCCTTTCAGACTCCACATTTGAACTGAATAGTGTGGTAGGACTCTGCCCAATGCATTGTTTATCACATTTTTCTTTTATATTCAAATACAAATGTGTTCTTAATTCATCTCGAGGGATACCATAAAAATTTCTTAACACTTTCCTAGTGTTTGTCTCTTCCATGTATGGTTTTGCTTTTTCAGTATGAAGGACTCTCTTACCATGTGATTTTGATGTGGTTTTACACAGGAAAACACAAACTTTTCTGGAGCTTAGTGCTGATGGTAAAGGACATCTGAGCAAAACACATTGAAATAAGTTCACAAGATGAACTCAGCTTTTCACAAATTAAAATAAACTCTCAGTTCAGCTGGCAACATTTTTCTGGAATTCAAATGTTCCTGCAGATCTTTTTAAGCAATGTAATACATAGGAGGCCCTTGAATAGGGAACAGATTTGCCTCCTCTCCCTGTAGACTTTGCCTATTCATCCTTTTATGGTTTTAGCTTTGCTGCCTGAATAACAAGTCCGGTGTAGACAAGCCAGTTTTATGCAAGTTTAGAAAGATTAGAGTTTGGGGATTAACCTAAGTGTAGGAACGGTCAGGGAAAGTGAAATTATCAGAGACTTTGAAGAAGTAGTGCAAAAGGGAATGAGTGCAATGAAAGTAGGGATGTCAGCCTTGCCTCAACAAGAGCCTGGAATTTTTGTAGCTGTAGTTGCCTATTGCAAGATGCAATCCTAAGGAAGATGAAGGTATAAATAATTTTTATTTTGTGTTGTAAAGCTGTTTCTCTAAGGCCTTTCTTCGGGGTTTACCTTGATCTAAGAGGTATAAAAAGCACCTTGTACATTTCAAGGCCTTTCTATAAAAAGGCTTTGTTTTAACTAACCCTAGACTTACTGATCCTAACACTTCCAAAAACCAGAGCTTGTGTGGCTGAAAAGCTGGACTTAATAGGCCTTTCTGGAAGAATAGATAGGAAAGCTAAGCTTAATTGCTTCATTTAATTTTCATAAACTTCGAAATTTTCAGTGAGTGTCTTTGTGCCAGCTCTCAAGCCAATTTTTAATTATTTAGCAAAACATTTAAGCACATACTTTGATCCATGCTATTCATCAAAGCACTTTAGGACCTGCTTATGTGCCACTTGAACAGGTTGAAAGAGATGCTTAAGTGTCTGCTGAATGGGGAAAGTTTATAAAGTCAGGACCTTAAGAGGGAGCTGCTTGAATACTATGATCTGCGATACCAAAAATGTCCACCTCTGTCAGCACTGCAAAGATTTGAGACCAGAGTTGATTACATAGCAATGTAAATGCCCTCCCTCCACTTCCCCCCATATGCTTTGGGCATATTTCACACACAGTCTTCAGCTGGTTTTGCTCACAAATTGATTTTTGTGTGTGTGTCTGTGTAATTTCAGTGTCACCAGCCCGGCATGCCTGACACTGCAGTCTTTTTGAGAAGCAATAAGCCATGCAGTCTGATGTGGAAACAAGTCTCCATGGAGCTAATCGGCTTTGGTTTTTTGCTCTGAGCACTTGCTGGCTTTTTCCCCTTGCAGTGGTATTGGAGCACTGTGTTAACTCTAACAGAACTACTGATTGACAAACTAATGCCATGGAGTTGGCTTATAAGCTAAACTATGAGAGTAACTTAAATCTTTGTGTCAGAGGGGCAAAAGATAAACAAGCTCAGTTGGGGTTACAGTAATTTTCAGATTAGTCATACTTTTGCTTTTCAGTGTTTTAAACAGTAAATGATTTTAGGAATTCTGGACCAGGGACTTGGCTGAGGGAACATCTCTGCTTTCATGTTATGCTGTTTATTGTCAGCTCAGGCCTAATTTTTTTAGACTGGCCTGGAATGCAATGTGTGCTTTTATGAAATCATTGATGTGAATGCAGCAAGTCAAAATAAGCCAGGCTAAGGTGATCTACTGAACTTACCTATGCAGGTTTTCTGTCTGCAATCCCTGTAGCTAAAGCATATCTTCAGAGAGCAACACAAAACAAAAACATAGATGCTTTTTGCTCTTTTAGTATTTTCTTTTGTTCTTGTGATTTCTTTTGGAGAACCAGAATGTTGTCTCTGAATACTGTCCTTAAAATTCCAGGGAAATGAAGAACCTTTAATGGCCAAAACTGCAATGACAAAATTCATTTCACTAAGCAAGGCAAGATTGGGGTTTTGAGCATGTGTAGAGCACCACTTATGTCCAGGCAGGAGTTGTGGGGTATTTTATGAAGAGGCACAGATATTTTGAAGCAAACTGGACTGCCCATACAGGCTTGCTGAATAATTAATAATGAAACTTGAATTTCAACAATTTTGCTCACAATAGGAGTAAAATCCCTCAAAAAAAAAAAAAAAAAGGAAAATTAAAAGATAGGTTTCCAGGATAATAAAGGAGATCTGGCAGTCTATTAGTGGGACGACTGCAGCAGCTGACAGGCTGATAGACTGCTCCACAGTCCCAGCACACCTGTGTGGAGCCACCTGTCATAGGAGTGAAAAATGTATCCTGAGTTATAGAACTGCAAATTCAGCAAAACTTCTGCAAGGGGATCAGAGGAGTGAAAAGGCCCTCATGCTAAGGTTTTGTTGCCAGAAGTTTTCTCACCTAAGGAAAAAAAAAACCACAAAACCATGAACAACTCATTCAGAAAGTAGTTTTGTCATTTTCATAGTATTAGGACTACTAGAAAATATATTACCACAGTAATGAAAAATGTCCACATCTAAATTATCATGTATAGTCTATGTAAGTTGGTTTAATCAGGTAAAAATACTCTATATACTTCTTTACCTTAAAAAAAAAAAAAAACCTTCAGGAAAATGGTGAGCTGGAGAGTGGAGAGAACACAGGACAGGTAAGTCAAGGCTTGCAGAGGGATCAAGGAGGAATCATCCTGGACCCACTGTGCATGGTAAATGCTTCCTAGCTCTCAAACTAATACCACAAATGGCATATGCTGCAGAAGAGATCAAGGCTATGGCTAAGGTCCATAATTTACATAAGAAGTCTACTGGGTAAAATTCTCAGATGATTTTAGGAAACTGAGGGTATGCCAATGGACAGGAAAACAGTCCTTATGTATATAATCATGGAATGGTTTGATTGTAAGGGATAATAAAGTCCAACCCCCTCCACTATGGGTGTTTAATTGATCCAAATAATCTGACTGTAGGGAAAATTCTTACATAAACTGATATCTGCCTGTTTCCTAAGCTTATGAATGCCACTCTTTGCCTAAAAAGAATTTTGTGGGTTTGGCAAGCCAGTTTACATAGCCCAGTGTTTTCTGCTAACAGTGGCATGGTCCACTGCTGCAGTGGAAAGTGAAATAAAAACAGCAGAAACTAGTTGTGGAAGGGCTTTTTTCCTGGTAATTGGTAGAAGGTTCAAGCATAATTGCTTGTAAAAATGATGCAAACAAAAGATGATTGAATCTCCTGCAAGGCACTTAAGTCATCAGCACTTCAGGTACCAAGGACTCAGATGATAAAATTAATTTCTCATTGCTGGGATTTTGTAAACAGTCCCTTTCATAAATTTAGAAAACTCACATCTTCAAATGGCATTGATCCCTTCTCCTGATGCCTCTTAATAATTTCATCACTCTCCATAGGATTAGAAGTTTCCTGTATTCATTTACCTCCAGCACAGTCTAGTTATTGTCTTTTGGTTTACACTTTGCTGCTCTTTTCATATTTAGCCCTACAGCATATTATTAAGGGATTGGCATATAACTTGTCAGCCTTTGAATAAATTTGCCAATCTGCTCATGTAACTTCATGTTAGATCTTTTGCATCATGGCTGTTACCATAACTGGGCATTATACATTTTCTTTACCTGCTGAAGTGTAAATTTACTTTTGTAACCATATCTATCCCAAGCAAGTGTTCCCAAAGACAGCAACATCTTATTTCAGACACGGTTACTGTATGAAATGCTTTAGTTCTTATAAATATTTTGCTTTATGAGACCATCCTAAACCCACATTCATTTTCTCACAGCTGTAGTAAATGATGGGCATTTCCTTAAAGCCTCCAGCTGATGAGCCCAGTCCAAGATTTATATCTTGAAGTATTTACATTCAAAGTACATTTACATTTATTCATCTTTGAATGGATAAATTTGTACTTTTGGCTGTTCAGTACTACTCCTTCATTCCTTTGGTTGTGTTGTAAGCCAGAAAGGAAAGGTTCTGTGATCTTGCTCCCTTTCTACTGATGATTCACAGAAGGGACTTCTCCCTTTACTCTGGATGCAATACATGGAGAGTAAATATTGGAATGAAAAAGACACAGGAATGGGGCACATTTTATTGTTAAATGTTTTATTTATTGAAAAGTACAGATCTGGGTTAACTTCATCTATTTATGAACCCAAATATACTTTGATTCCCTATCCAACATTCACCCAGAAAAAAAAATCTGGAATGTTTCATTGAAAAAAAATCCTTAAATCTATACTTTGATTTTAAAGAAAATTGTTTTGGTTTTGAAAAGAGCAGTGCTTCTCTAACTCAGAAACATAATGGGGTGGTTTGAGAATATTGACATAACCACAGATGTTTGCTTAACAATGCTGTCATTTTCACAAGAATTCAACAGTTTTTCCTTTTGGGTAACCTGAAACCAAACTCAGGCAGCAAGTGAAAACCAACGTATTTGTACAGCTTTAGTTGATATTAAACTGCTCCTGTTTCTTGTGGTGATAGCTGTGCAGAGGGTTCATAGAAATCTCACCCCTTGTGCCATATGTTTCTTTCTGTAACTCATTCTTTGCTAAGCAGAAATAAATTTCATTCTTTCTAAGAAATTTCCCAATTGCTAGTTTTCCATGAAAACCCAAACCCAAACATTTGTCAGAAACTGTGGAACCGCTGAAAATAAAATGTCTCCTTCAACTCCTGCTCATTTTTAATCAACTCCAGCCACAGCTAAGGCTGCTTTCTGCAGGAGCAGCCCTTGTATGGCTGCAGTTGCTGAATATTCTTGGACATCAAACCTAATCAGAAAGTCTTGCTCAGGACTGAGATGTAAGCCGTGATTAGCTGCAAGCTTTCTTTCCTTATTATTTATTTATTTCCTTGCCCTTAAGAGTGAAATGGAGAATGTTCCCATATTTATAAATTCAAAACCTAAGTGTCTTGATAGTTATAAAGAATAAAAAGTGTGCTGTAAACATTTTTGTCTGGAAAAAAGCAAAACTGTTTTAAGTTCTTGTCTATAACACTGCTTTGCAGTGTGACTTTGGTCAGCTCAGTAAATCATTCTGAGCTTAGTTTCAGCCAGCTGTAATGCCAAGAGAATAGTGTTTCTTTTCTTCCACCTGTTCTGCAATTTATTACAAACTCTTTGAGGCAACAACTGATTTTTCTTGTTTGGCACTTTCTGTGGACACTTAGCCCAACTTTCTGGAAGTAATTAATTTTTCAGTTCACAATCATTCTAAGTACTATAAAAAATTGTATGTGGGTGAAATGAACAACTTTCCCCTGTTACTGCATGAACAAGGTGAAAAGTAAATTTTGGTTGAGTGCATTACAAACCATTATTTTTGCAATTTAAAATTAATGTTCAAATAAACTGTAAGGAAATAGAAATGTAAATAATAGCTCAAATACATATAGTATTATATGGCTGAAAACTGAGTTTGAATTAAAATTAGGAGAAAATTTTATGACTAGAGGGATATTTTCTGTGGGTTTTTTTTTTTTATTTTTCTGGAATGAATGCCTGAAACATTAGCACTTTATTTCTTCTAGAAGAACATTTTTCAAGGTATGATCCAAAATTTGATCCAGCTGTATCCAGCATGGTAAAAACTTGATTTTTTTTTTTTTTTCCTAGGGGAACAGGAGCAGTATGAGATATTGACCTCACCACGTTTTAAACTCAGTCCTTCCCTGTAGGGATGTAATGAGGAGTCAGAATCTGACCTGCTGATCTGGTAAGAGAGTTCACAAGCCATTTCTTCAGCCTTATGGAAAATTGCCCTTAAATTTGCTGGTGATTTCCTGTGTGTATACATGTGCATGTCCTGACATGGCTCAAACACTGGAGTAATAAGGAAGTATTGACTACACCCAGATGTCTGTTTCACTGAGCAAGTGTTGGTCAATGGATTGATGCACCATTAGCAAGCATCTGACTCCCTGCTAGGGGAGAATTTCCTGCAAACTAGCAGGCATTTCTCTGCAAAAATGTCTTTGGAGTAAAGTAAGGGAGCATATGTGATTACTGGATATCAGAAAGACTTCTGTTCAGTTACTTGAAAGACATTTTTAAAAATACATCAGTTTTAGCATTTAATTAATTCTAGTGGATTTCATGCATGCAGAGATTAGGATGTGTGGACTTTTAACCTATTAATGTATCCCTTTAAGTCAGAAATGTGACAATCTAGTTGCAGTATTAACCCCAAAACTATTCAAGGGGTACAAAAGCTGATACTGCAGTAGTAATGTTGTCTCCACTGGGCTACGCCAGTCAGTGTGGACTACATTCAGTCAAAGGCATGACCAAAACACTCAAAGAGTGAATATAAGCTCCAATTAAAGTCAAGTGACCCCAGCTCCATCTGCTCTGAATCTGTATAATTTCACCAAAAAAAAAAAGAAAAGAAAAGTTGGCACAGTGTCAGTTTGTACATGTTGACCCCACAGGCTTGGCTCAGTTTAAACCTCCTTTAAATATGGATGTGGATGCTTTCAGAGAATGGCCTGCAGCATACTTGGCAAGTGGAGAGATAGATAATACCCTGATACAGAAATACTTCTTGGACATGTGCTTAAATGCTGTTGCTAATGAAGCTAATGGAACGTTTGCATCCACAGGAGGCAACCTCTGTCTGAGCCCCTACACTCACTCCTGAGCATGGATCATGGTTTTATTTGACTTAGATTTTGGTGCTGTTCTGTGGGAGGTGTGTTTAAAAATGTGAATTTTCTCTGTGCATGTGTAGTCCTTGCTCTGAGATGGAATTTCATGTTAGAAAGCCGTGGATGTCTTCCTATGTATAAAAAAAAAAAGTTTCAGAAACAGTTCAGTGGTAAAGTCCCAAGTTAGAATTGTTTATCATCATCAACAGGCTGAACTAATAACATTTGTCATGAGAAACATTAAGACTAAATAGAAGTGTAGAGGAGGAAAAGCTTTTGTCTTTGGGAGTACTTGTATGCATAATGTGTTAAATAGCATATCTTTTGGTATGACACCAAGGTACGAGGAATACCTAAAGGACTTGCTAATATCACTGATCTGCAGTCTGCAGGAGTTAGTACAGTTGGAAAGGAACACAGACCTTGCTAAAACACAGCATGATCTAAACTTCTTCAGGTTGTTTTAAAAGCAGGCCTCTGATGACATGGAATCAGCAAAGATTTCAGTTCACCTCCTGTAGAAAGAGGGTGTGGTGTGTTAGATCATCAGTTGTGGAGAAATCCCAACTGGGTCATTGCATTTCTCAAGCTTTTCAAAATTCTTCCTACTTTTTCATGGGGAAAATCTTGTTTCAGTTGCATATGGGATTTTTCAGGCTCATTTTTAGTCTGTCACATTATGTGCCAGTGTTTTCTTTTGCCATGGACAAGGTTATATAGCTGTGACACATATAAATTGTTTATTATGTGGGTGCGACATGAGAGAAAAAGTGAACCTGAGAAGAAATAGATCTATTGTAATCCTGTGACTGCATCATTTATCTTTTGCCATTGACTCTAGACTCTACCTTTTCTGGGATTTATTTCAATATTTTCTGTTCAGCTTTCAGGACCAGCCAGTCTTGTAATACACATCATTAAAATTTACCTTCTAGGAGTTCTACGAGTGTGTGTATGCATATATAAATGTATAAATATATGTCCTGGGACCATATATATATATATGCATTTTTGTTTAAAATCTCCTGAAGTACAGCTTTGCTGTTAGGCATATGCACCACAGAGTTTGCAAGGTGGCAGGGCCCAGGGCCTGTGGTCAGACCAACTGTGTTGTTTGTCAACAGTGTGGCAAACCACAGCACACACAAATGGATGAGCTGCTCAGGAGGTAACAGCCTGAATTCTCTCCCTTTGTATTTTTCTCTGTGCTGGGGTGGGCTCAAGCATGCCCACACTGTGGCTCCAGCAGAAATTTAGCAGTGTGCTGTGGGATCCAGTTTGGCTTCCCTCTGAGGGGAGAGGTCTGAGCGAAGCCTAGGAGAAGTGACTGGGGTTTTTTTCATCTTCAGCTGAAATATCCTACGACTTTGCTGTGATGTATGGGCAGTCGTGAGGAACTCAGGTCCTGTCAGTGCCCTGGGGAAAATCTTGCTGGACCATCTTTTTCCTTTTCCAAGTGAGCATGCACTTTTTGTCACTTTGTTGATGGTTAGAGTTTTAAAAAAATCTATTTAAGGCCTTATTTGTAGGGGGTAGAATATAAGAAAATAAAGATAGTGTAGGAAGTAATTTTACTCCTAAGGAGTTACAGCTGGGCCAATTAGCAAAGATTGGGAACAGGCCTGACTTTAACAGGCCGCAGCTGTAACCAATGAGAAGCAGAGTGCTATAACAGAGTGGGGTGGCTGATTGAGAAGGGAACTGCAGTCAGTTGGCTGTTTTGTGAAGAAGAAAGAGTCAGTGCTCTGAGGAGCTGTCCACAAGAAACACCAAGAAGGTATGAAACTTTTGTGATAAGGAGACAACAGTATGGAACCCTTGCAATAAGATGACAACACTTATTAGTTTTTGTTTGTACTTGAACCTCTTACCAGTGAAACAGATGGGTCTGTGGACAAAAGACAAGTGTGTTTTCAACCTGAAGGAGGAGGGAAGCCTAGTGGTGATTGAACAGTGATTATTTTAGATCCAGAAACATAAATCTGTGATATTGAACTGGTGCTGACACTTCCTTCTAGTTCCTCTTGTCAGATCAAGAGGAACTCTATTAATACTTTCTCTCCTAGTAGACTAAGAGAACTTTTCCCCTCTACGGAACAGAATGTTGTTAAGACTTAATCTATATTTTGTTGAGTCCTATGTAGATGAATTTGCCTCTGGAAGATGATGAAATTTTTTGCTCTGAGGCCTCTCTTCTCTTTCTGCCTTACTCCCCCCCACACTGGCATCCTTCAGAAACTTGTACAACTTCTGACACAACCCCTAGTGCAACTTCAGGTTACAGGGGTGCAGACTCATTTGGGAGCATAGAAGCAGGTTCCAAAGTCGCGCTGGCTTCAGACCAAAAATGTTGTTACTGGATGCAGATTCTTATTCTCCTCATGAGTAAGAGGAATAATAACTAATGGGTTCAAAAATTTGAGATGCCAGGTGAAACTGCCAGATACCAGGATAAAAGCATGCACATACAATGATATAATAAGTTTGCTATGGTTTTGGACAAAAAAAATCAACACAGTTGCACCTTGTAGCAGAACATTTTTGGGCAATTCTACCGTTATTATTTTTTCCATGGGATGCTACTGCAATTACTTTTTCCTTGCAACTGATAAAAGCCAAAAGAATGTCTTTGTTGCAAATCCTGTTCATTACTGCCAGCCAAATTCTCCCTCCAAACTTGAGTTCATAGAGCAACTATCATCCTTGCCATAAGCAGGGAAAAGTTCTCCAGGTTTGTTTTGTTGTGAAACAGTTGAAAGGGAAGCTGGTCCTGTGGTGGGACCTTGATACATACCACACCCCACATCCAGCTGTGCTCAATGCATCCTCTGGACAAGCACGCACAGGTGTTCCAACTGTACATGCCCAGGACTTGTTTTCAGGCATAAATATCAAAAACAATGCAAACAGACAGAGTGAATTTTAAATATGAAGCGATACTGTTGCTACATCTTTTTAGAGACAAAGGCATATTCAGCAAAGTTAATGAGAATAAAGTGATTCTGCCAGATTATTTACATGCAAATTGGATTTACTCAAAGGCTATGTAGAGTATGACTATGGGTTTTGTTTTTAGCTATGTTTGTTTCATTGAAACTTTGTCACTGGTATCACAGGTACTCCGAATTTTGATGCTATATCAGGACAGAATAGCCAGCAGAGGGAGCAAAGGCTTTTTTAACCATGAGCTGTTGGCAAGATCTATGCGACCCTATAGGGGGGATCAGGAACGAAGGAAACTTTCTCTATGCTACTTTCTTTTCCTCAGGAATGGGAGAAGAGGTGAGAGAGAAAGGTTTGGAGGCTTAGAAAAAAAAATCGTGGTGTGTTGTACTTTCAAACTTGAATTCAAAGCAGACCATGTTAATAAAAATTGGAAATTCAGCCCCATAAATAAAATGCAACCTCACTGCAGGGGGAGAAAGAGGGAGAAAACAAAACCAAAAACATACAAAAAAATTAAGAATCAGTTGCTATTTTTATTATTTGTTCATGTTTTCAATGCCGAAACTATTTTCATCTAATGGCCAGGATCATTATGAAATGTATCCTGTGGTTTTGGCCACTTACACAAAGTTCTGTCACAGAGGGCTCTGTAATGACAATTTGCTGTTAATTGCTATCTAAAAGGGCCAACCATTGTAATTTCAGCACAGTTTTATTCATAGAACACTATCAGTTACTGCGGCCAATCCCAAACACTTTGGGAAAAACATCAAATTAAAAAATAAAGGAGAAAATACTGGGGGTTTTGATGCCACTTCTCCCCTGCTTTTAAAATTTTTTAACTCTTCCACCTGTAGTCCTTTGGTATTGCATGTAGGCATTAAGGCCCTGTATATCAAGATGACAACAATTTCAGATCTGGCTAGTCTCTGCCCTAAGCCTGCCTTATCATCTCTGCAACAGCTGCAGATTTTTGTGCTGAGACTGGACCAAACACATTGAAGAGCGCATTTGGTATGCCTTCAAATGGGTAGGCACACTCATGCCCAGCCCAGAGAGCCGGAGAGGATGGAAGGGGCAGAAACATCTCAAAGAAGGAGAGGGTCTGCTGACGTGAGTCAGGATTTAATGAGCTGACCACCTGCTCTTGAAATCCTCATCTGTAAGATATTTGAGCCTATGAACTCAGACACGATACCTACAGGCTTTTCAGCTAATCTTGTTGTCTGACAGCACAGTCAAAAAGAATGTGACCTCAGGAATAGAGAAGATACCTACTTGGTATCCTGGCAGAGCATGTTACTAAACATTTTAGCATCAGCAGTGCCTGCGCAGCAGTCTGTAGGTTAGGGGGCACATAAGGTTACTTCTTAGCTCTGACGTTCATTCTGTTTTGTAAACTCCTAAATTTCAGGTTTTGGATTCACTTGAATCCTCAGTCTTAGCTGGTAATATGCAGTGTAAGGCAGAGAGGGAGGTGTGTACCACAACAACATCTGCAGACTCGTGCATGCAAGTACAAGACTAACTTCTGGAAACAAACAGGAAAGAGCCACAAGGATTGTTTCCCACTGCTCTACTTTAACCTTTCTGTATCTGTCTTCCTCTGAACGTGCCAAAAGTGAATGGCTCTGCATCCAAGATAACTGTGTGGCACAGGGCCCCCCTCTGCCCTGTTATCAGCAGTGCTTGTGATGCTGTCATCCTAATGCAACATTCAAATAACTTAAGAGAAGCTCCAGTTTAAATTTAATGACTGTTGTGCTTGTGGAGCAACACACCATTAAGCCACGCTATAGAATATTCCAGGGGCTTAAGCCATGCTGTAGAAGATTCCAGGGCTTCCATGTCCCAACAGGAGAGGTGTGGCTTCATGCTTGCAGAGGGATTCCCCTGAGGGCCTTCTGCCCACTGTTTTCTTGGTAAAACCCATTGCTGTGGAAAGCCTGACTCCATCTGCTCCTTTCTCCTGAGGAAAATGTTTCTTTTAAGGTCAGGAGAAATGTAAAGTTTTTATAAGGATGGCTGGAATGCAGCATTCAGAGCAAGGCTTGTGGCTTTTTTTCCCTACCGTGTGCCTCTGCAGAGAAGTTTAGGCATAATTTCCCTTGTTCAGGAATATTAGTCTTTGTTATTTTTCTTCTTATTCAAACTTAACAAATTGAGCTGGAAATATATCCATTGTCTGATTGAATGGGGACATTAGCAGTATGATTTCCTTCCAGAGGCTGATGGCTTTGATCCATTCTTGAATTTTGAGTGTTGCAGTGTAAGCAAGCTTTCTTTGTTTATGATTTCTGACTATCTTTTGCATTTGCATCTTCACATGTTCTTGTGTTGTTCTCAATTTTTAAGGTTTCTATGGTTCTCTGTGCAATCATGTTCACCATTTCTGTTGGAAAGCTCTCTCATGATCACATCCATTCATCCATTTCCTTAAAACAATGTACACAGTTTTTGTATTAGAAATTATCATTAGAGCTGCTCCTACTGCATATGATCATTTGGTGCAGAACACTTGCCCTAGGCATATCCAGCTTCTGAATAAAAGAAGTTAGAGACCCTATTAGTCACATGTGTTTTTCCCTTAATGATTTCCCTCCCATGCCTTCTGAGTGAAGAGTTTCAGGGGAGGAGAATCAGGTAAATAAAAGCTATGTCACAGCACGTGCACACTAGGGAGCTAAGTTAAATCCTGCATTTTTGATTGCTGTCTTTCTCAGACACAACATATTTCTTTCAGCATCATGTGAAGTACTGTAGGCTGAGGCAGTGCTGTGCAAATGCTGGCATGCAGTTGGAACATTTGCTTCACTCGTGAGGGATGAGCCTGTTTACAAAATGAGGCAGATCATCCCAATGGATGTCAATGGGATCTTTAATACTCACTGCCATACCTTTAAACACCCCTCTCTGATGGATGCCACTCATTTTGTCAGTCTCACTCAAACACTTTGGTACTGAAATCTCAGTTTCCCATGATGGGTTTGTGGAAGACTAAACTCTAAACTTGTTGATGGTAGAGAAGGGAAGAAATTCTGCATGGAAGGAAGAAAAAACTTTCACTTGTCTCAAAAGGAAAGATGTTTGTTTTTGGTTTTTTTTTTTATAATTTGTGTTGGCTTATTTATTACAGTCATTTTAAAAGGAAGGTCATTCATACTGCTGAAGGGCACACAGTGGTTAAAGAAGTCTTGAAACTGCCGAGAAGGACTTGGAGGTGGTGGACAGGATGAGAGGCTGGACAGGAGCTGGCACTGACAGCACAGAAAGCCAGACTTATCCTGGGCTGCACCAAAAGCAGCATGGTCACCTTTGCCACCTGCATCCAGCTCTGGGGTCCCCAGCCTAGAAGGAGCTTTGGCCTGCAGGAATGAATCTGGAGTTGGCCTACTGAGACAATTAGAGGGGAGGAGAGCTCTCTTCTGTGAGGAAAGGCTGAGGGGATTGGGTTTGTTCTGCCTGGAATAAAAGTCTAAGGGGCGACCTAATTGCAGCTTCCAGCATCTGAAGGGAGCCTGCAGGAAGGATGAAGAGGGACTTTTTACTGTGGCAGGAAGGGACACGATGAGGGAGAATGGATTCAAACTGAGAGTAGGTTTAGATCATGTATTAGAGAATAGACTGGGGGGTTAGAAGTAGATCTTTAAGATCCTTTTCAATTCAAGCTGTGTCATGGTTCTAATAAAATCTGCTCATTAACAAGGTGAGGCCTTTCAAACACCTTTTCAACTTTGAGAAAAAAATGAAGTAAAGCCCTCCTATTCTTATTTTGCATTGCTAGTAAGCACCCTAACCGATAGCGCAGCAACCCCTGGGGTGAGCTCCTCCACTTCTCCACGTTTGTTAAGCTCAGCTGATGTCAGTGAAACAGTGATGATCCACATGAGCTGAGGAGGTGGCCTCTGGAGTTGAGAGGAGCTACTGTAGAATATCAGGCTGAAAAGTGATTTCTGAAGGATTTTCAGTTAAGCTAATGCCTAAAACAAATGAAGAGGAGTTTTGTTTATGTGTTTAAGTGCTTTTCTTTGAGATACTCAATAAGCAGAATGTGTCTTGACATAAACAGAAATGTTCAACTATGATTAGGTGAGTGTTTACCAATTCCATTTACTGTTTATAGCAGAGTAGACATATTGCCTATGCTGATCTATGAGTTTGGCTGATGTGATCCAGAGAGGAGAAAAATGTTTTAATAGAAGTAAAGTATAATTTAAGATTTATTACAGATCTCAAGTTCATTGAAGTGTGACGCAAAGAAATTTTTTGGGATGTTGTGTGTCCACAAAGCATGAAATGAAGCCATGAACAGAATTAAGGGCATGTTCAGTCTTCTTTCTTTGTCAGATCAGATAAAACACCAGATTTTATTTCCAAGAAGAAAGGATAGAAAAAGACTAATGGCTTCTTTCATCAAGCATGGGTAAATTTAGGACATCTATTTGGATAAAATATATTTGAAATGGTGGCTGACTATTTCTTTTCTTTGTTGTTGTGTTTGGGTGTCTTTTTTCTGTTCATAAACAATGCTTTTTAAAAAATTTTCTTTCATTGGGACACAGAAAACCTACTGACTGTTAGAGCAGGGATGACACTTCTAGTTTAAACCACAGTTTTGACTGCAGCTAGCCATGAAACTTAGGCCTGGATTTGGATCCCAAATTTCATGATTACTTCCAGAGCTTTTTTTACAATTAATATTTACAAGTGTTCTATAGTTTAGCAAACCTAGTAAGTAACTGTGGGGTAAACTTTTAGTTTAACCCACAGTTTTAACTGCAGCTAGCCATGAAACTCAGGTCTGGATTCAGATCCCAAATTCATTATTACTTCCAGAGCTTTTTTTTTCCAATTAATATTTACAAGTGTCCTATAGTTTTAGCAAACCTAGTAAGCATAATGCAAAGGATGGGTTATATTTTTGCAGTGTCTTAGCGTGTTAGGACGTCTGTCCATTGCCAGAATATCCTTCTTAATTGTTCCAATGCTTGTTATCATTGGAACAATTAAGAAGGATATTCTGGCAATGAGGTAACTTATCTGGAATGTAAAATATTTTTCTTCAATTTTAGAGGAAGGAACTAGGCTTTATACCAGTTATCTCAAAAAACGTCTGAGCTGCTGATCCCAAGGCGTGCTGTGATTGTATGGGGTGGTTTAATTGGATATGCGGATCCGAGTTCACTGTTTACATGCACACAGCTATTTGGAAAGGGAGCTTGTTAATGACGGTAGAAGAAAAACTTGAAGGAAAAAGCACGTTTGGCATTTAAGTAGCAAAAGATTTGCTTTCTTCATTAAAGTCATTATAACTGAGCTCAAGAATTGCACATGCACAAGGGAATTACTTGAATTAAGTTAATAAAGTTGTACTTTATTAGGTGTGAGGGGCCTGATTATTCCATTAGTAGCACAACACAGCCTAAGTTCAGATCTGTGGACTGGAGCAAGCAGGTTATGAGGACGAAACTCTGAAGCTCCTGTCCTGTGCACCTCTTCACCTGGGTAAGAGGAAGGCTTTTGTTTCCATTTTTATGAAATGGGACAAAATAAATTGGTGCTGTGCTGGCTGAACCAGTAATCAATAGAGTTTGTTCTTAGGAAATTTAGAGGGAAGCCATTCAATTACTTGGTAGAAACTCTACATGTCTCTCAGCTGTCTCTGAACGTGTCAGGCCTGGGGAATATACAGCAGGGTTTGGGAGTTATAGCATGTTTTTTTCAGTGCAATTGGCTTTTGGTTGTTTTCTTCTTTTTTATTCAGCTCTTGAAACAAGATTTAGAAAATAGTATTGTCTGTATCGCTGCAGAGCACAATGGGTGCTGGCAATAAGCTGCTCAAGCATACAGTGTTATCTGTAAGGTGAAATGCTAAAGAGTACCACCTACTTGTTATGTAAATATCTTGCTAAAAGGTCAGGTGAATGATTTTTTTGGTCTGGAAAATGCTCTTAAAATTTTGCCACTTTGGGTTAAAATAGATTCTATCAGCCTTGAAGCCTGCTAAACTTTAATATCACACAATAGTGAAGAAATTACCTGAAGTGTTGTTGAGTCTGAATGATGAAACTGGAATTCTCCAAACCCTCTTCATGAAAAATATTGAGAATGGACATATAAGTGATGCTTCCCAGCTCAGTGGCAATAGTAAAGGAGTCCAAAGACATGCAAAGTAGGATTATTAATAATTAAGGACAAAGTGAACAGTTTTTTGGGTGTTTTTTGAATCTCAGATAACATGAGAATATTATTGGTAGCAATGCACTTTGCATAATGGGTCCTACTTCTGAGTGTGCCTTAGTATCATCCTGATCTTAAACAAGTGCTTCCCCTGTCATTTGTCACTAAGTGTGGAACCCACCCTGAGTTGAGCAGATGAGTGTGGGCAGAGCACTGCTCTTGTCTGCTGGGGGCTGAGTTGTGCTATCAAATGTACTATTGGCTTCCCATCAGATTTCTGCTTCCTGAACCACTTTTTGAAGTATGTGAGCTAGAGAGGGTCTTTCCAGCTGTGTTCACAGGATCAATAAAATGGAAGAAAATGTAATGTTATTACTACCAATATATTTTAATTTAGCAATAGTTTTCCTAGTGAGGACAAAATCCACTGGCTAAAAAATCTGCTTTCACTCCCAAACCATCACATTATAAAACATGTTACTAATAGTGAAGGTGATGGGCATTTTGCCACAGCTTTGACCCTGTGATCACTACTGAATGCACAAAAATTGTTTAGCCTGATGAGTTAAGGATCCAGCTAAGAAGATAGTTTATTAAGCTGACTGTCTATTCTATAATAGACTATTCTTTACGAAATATTCATATCTGTAGGTCAGCAAAGAGTTAATAATCAATTGCTACTTAATGAACCTATAACCACCTTATTAAATCTGCATTGAATGTGTAGTTAAGTGTACTCAGAGTATTTTAATTTAAATGTTACCATAAAATCTGCAAGTAGAATTAGTGTAGTGCTTTTGAGATTACATTAGAAGCAAAACAGGGGGTGGATGGTTATTGTTAATTAAACCATACAGGCAACATCCAGTAGAGTACTAACGGAGTGTAGGATGCATCTATTTGTTTAACATATTACAGTTTCAAGACTTTTTGTCCTATACCTCCTTCTTCCACCTCCCATCCCCCCACCCCATCCTTTTTAAATTACCCATGGAAGTTTTTGGAATGATTTTGTTATTCTGTAAGGCTCATGAAATGCTGAAGTGAACCTTTCCATTGTCCCTGGAATGAGCTTGACATTAATACACTCCATAGAGGGATGAAACAATATAATTTCATGATGAATTTGTTTATTAAAGTATTTTATGACAATTTTTTTTCTTCCATCTAAGCAGTCTCTGAGGAAAGCTCTAGATTTGACTTCCTCTAATGAAAGTGTCCCACTTATAACATATTCATGACCACATGAGTTGTGACATCCTATATGCTTTTGCACTTCTGTGCTTAGGTCAGATACTGCAAAAAAGCCGCCTTACTACCTTGCATTGTCCCTTCTTTTCTTTCTTTTCACATATCTATGTGTGCAGTACGTGAGACTGAGAGCAAAATTCCTGTGTTTTTTTTTTTTTTTTTTTTTTTTTTTTTTTTTTTTTGAGGGGAATTTCTGCCAGAATCAGTGTTTAATCTGTGCCATAGTTCCTCTGCCTTTTGAAGGAACAAAATTCCTCCTCTCTGTGATTACTCTCAGTGTGACACTCCCTTCTGAATCTTATTTTCAATACCAGCTGGGCACTCAGAAAGGGAATAGTGCTGCATACCTGTCTTCTTTTAGCTGATATATATTCCATTATTTGTGTTAAAGTCTTTGGGAGTCCTCCGGACCTGCCTGCCTGGTTGTTGGCTCTGCTGACTGTCATGGGATAGGTGTCCCTGTGCTGTGTCACCCTTTTTTCATCTAAAAGGAAGAGTCTTGCCCAACAAACCTTTAGTTAAATCATAAACTCTGGTAGAGATAAGGTTCTGCAGGTTTTACACCTTGTTCCCATGGTCTTTTAGAGCTGTTACCTGCTCTTTAGTGTCTCCCCTTGCCCTCCAGCCCTGACACTTCTGTAATACCTTGCTAAAACTCCCTTGTCGGTAGTTCCTGCTTTGACCTTTCTCCTAGCTGAGGAATACACAGAGTGCAGGCAGCCAGGTGTACAAGCTGCAGATTGAGCTGCTGTCTCTTTGCACAACAAAGGGCATGGGGACCTGTGTCCCCAGCCAGGAGACATGACAGCAGCTCCAGAGACATGGCAGGAGCTGCTGGCTCAGCAGCAAGACCCCAGACTTTGCATGGATGAACAACTTGAGCTATTACTGTTACTACACCATTAATAAATTGTTTTATGGATCCAGGGGTTTTAGGCTCTGCGGTGGGAAGCCTGGGGTCAAATCAGTGAGGAAGCCTGGTCTGACTGACTGGGTGTGTAGGGAGTCAGGTAGGACACCCATCAGCTCGCTGGAGCCACTCACTGCAAAGGGGCTTCAGTCTTTGCAGTGAAAGTATCCAGTAGTGGGAGTGTGAGTTCCAGAGTGCCTCCTGAATGGGCAGACAGGGAAGTTTCCTTAACATTCCTTATATGTGAAAGCCTCATCAAAAGACTTACCATAGAGTCACAGAATGGTTTGGGTTGAAAGTGACCTTAAGGGTCATGAAGTTTCAAGGACACTCTTATGCTTCTGCTATATATTATCTCTCATAAATTGCTCCTTGTCCCCCAGGTCTTTTTTTCCACAGACAGTTCCTTGCTTATTTCTTGTATAGATATCCCTGGCAAACAGATCAGGACAGTGCTCGTTCCCTTTTATTGCTTTCTGAAGTGCACAAACCTGCCTAAATAACAGTATTTGCAATAGGAGTTTTTGTGCTCCTATCCACTGTGGGAGTTTAATTTAGACCCTCTGCATCTTTCAAAATTGTTTTCACTTTTCTGTGAAGGGCCATGCACCTTCTAGGCACCAGAAGAATATGATACAATAATAATGAACATGAGACTGCGCTTCGGCTGTTGAATGGGTCTTTTTACCCCCAGCTATACAAACCACATGGTTACTCTTCATTTTCAAAAAGCCAGTGAGTCAACTCTTCTAAGCAAATCCATTGTAGAGTGTGAAGTGTTCTTTCCTAAACACTCTTAAGACTACATTACAATTTGATTCATTGGTTGCTTTATTTTGGTCACAAAGATCCAATTCTAGGTCTTTTCCTTCTGCTTGCTGAAGGTCATAGCCTGGAAACCTGAAAGTTAAGTCAAGTGCTTGACCCCTGTGAAGTCAACAGAATCTCATGCATTATTTGGTAATCCCTTCCATTCATCCTCTCTGTGCAGTAGTGCATGTGTGCACAGACCACAAGCAAGGATTTGCAAAATGTAGCCCTTTTCTTTGTAATTGAAAACCATTGTTGAAGAAACAATGATTCAATAACCTTTTCTGAGGCTGGCCTAATGTCTCTCTCCAGGGACCATGGTGAGCACAGTGGTAAATTGATTTTAAAAAGAGTACAGCATTTCTAACTCTATGCAAGACTGACTACAGTTTCAGGCTTCTACTTAATAGCTTTGGATAATGCAGGATGTCAAGCATTGATGTGAAGTGTATGTGTGCAGGAGCACATTGTATTATCATCTTATTTCTTTAGATTTTTCCTACTGTAAAAGAAAGAAATCAATAGGAAGATGAGTGAACATATCATTTAAATGAAGAAATAAGTGGTAGTCGTTTGATTCCCTGTTGTACACAATGATGATATATGTTTGGAAGCAGCCACTGTTTTTACATCTCTTGAGGGAGTTTTTCTTTCCATTTTCACCTTTCTACTGGGCTGGTCAAAAAGGAAGCTGAAAAAGCACAGAGAAAACCAAGGTCTAATAGCAGTGGGCAGGTGGAAGAGCTTTTCTTAACTACAAGTGAAAAATAAAGAAAACCTTTCCTTTCTTGAACTAACAGAACTTAAACACTGATTCAAAGATACAGGCGTGCTCTCGTGTCCTTTAATCTCAAAATAAAAACCCACCCCAATGTACTCTGATGGAATAAGATTTGCTGAAGATTAAGCTAGCAAGTATTGTGAAGGCTGACAAAAAATTCCCCAGTACTTCTGGACCAAAATATAAACTAGGAAATGTGTGAACCTTCTACTCCATGGACCAGGACACATAATGACAAAAGACAGGGGAAAGATGCTCAGTCATTGACTTGATTTTTTTTCATTTGCATGTTCTGTCCACTGGCCATCAAGTTCCTGGTTTTATTAGCAGGGCCTAAGTGAAGTCTTATCCACACTACAAGAAGGTAAAGTAAGGAGTCAACTAATTGACTGTAAGCAAGCCTATGGGACCAGATAAAATGCATTTTGGGAGCTCACCAATATAATTTTAAGGCCACTGTCTAACACATTTAAAAGATGATAGCAACTTAGAAGGGTTTATTAAAAAAATACAGGCATCACACTCATCTTCAAGAAGGGCAAGAGGCAGGAAACTAAAGGCAAGTCAGCTTTACCTTTACCCTGTTGTGATCATGGAGCAAATCCTTATTGGAAGCCAATTCCAGGTCTATGAAAGAGAGAAATCTGACTAAGGATGGGAAGAATGGATTTAAAATACAAATCATGCAGGAGCAAACTGACAACTTTCTATGATGAAGGAATGCTCTGTAGATAAGATGAGATCCATGGGTGCTGTGCATACCTTGATTTTAGAAGGTCTCTTAATATGGTCTGCTAATCTCCAAACAGCCAAAATGATGATATGTAGAGTAGATAATCAGATAATAAGGTGGCTGGAAAATTAGCTGAACTATCAGCAGCAAAACAAAGCCCCAGCTGGCAGCTTGTTGCCAGCGCTGTCCCTCAAAGATCAGTACTAGGGCCAATGTTAATGAGTGTTTTTATTAATTATCTAGATGATGGGAGAGAGTGGACTCCTATCAGGTTTGGGGACAATACCAGTTTGGTGGGAGCAGTCAGTATTTAGGCAGGGAGAGTTGCTCTTCAGGGGGAAATGGACAGGCTGGAGAAATGAGGTGATAGAAGGCCCATGAATTTCAAGACAGCAAAATCCTAACCTGAGGCAAAACAATCCCATGCTATAGAGGAGGCCATGAGCCAGCTGCAGCAGCAAAGGAGCTTTGAAGGAAAATGTGTTTCTGGTGGGAGAGCTCACCAAGAGCCAGCAGTGGATCCCTTGCAGTCAGCAAGGCCTGGAATATAACAGGCTGCACAGGCAAGGGTGCAGCCAGCAGCTCTGGGGAAAGGGATTCTGCTCAGTGTGGATGCAAGTTAGGTACCCTCATAGAAGTGGTGTAAACCTCATCCACAGGGACTAGCCGACTCAATTTGAATATCAACATAGGCCAGTGTAGTTCAAAATCACAAGCTGTATAAGCAAACATACAAAACAAACAATCAAATATAAACAAATTTTTGGATGCCTTAGGTTTTTTATCCAATTTATCAAACTCAGCTGGTACAGCAAAACAGTTTACTGCTCTTTACAGATCTGACTGCTTTGAATAATTACAGAGAAGATGGGTCAGTTATCAAGTGCTCAGGTTGCATTGAAAATGTTTTAGTTCCATTAACTTTGTGAGGTTAAAGCAGCTCATTCCAGCTGCAGATCTTTTGACCACCACCTATGTTAAATGTGCCAGTCCTCAGGCTGGGCTTGCTCCTCCCATGTGGCAAACTTCAGTTCAGGCAGAGGATGACTGACAAAGCAAGGAGGGTGAGGACATCTGTCATGCTTAGTGCCTGCTATTAGAAGAAAAACACAACCTGTCAGGGAGGTAGGAAGAATGAATGAGTTCAACCCTGACAGAAATTGGTGGGCAGGTGATGGCATCTCTTTGCATTATGTGACTAACAGAGGCCATTTTTAATAGCTTGCAAATCAGCCCATGGCAGTTTTCTCTGATATGCCAGGGCAATGTGCAAGACACCGATATGTACTTTTCTCCTATTTGGAGTTATTTAGAAAGCAGGTTGATACACTCTTTTTTCCCTCCTTTCTTTTCTTTTCTTATGTAGATATCCACGGCCGGTTATATTTAAACTTTTATAACCATTTGAATCATACTCAATAGTGCATTCTCAACCCCTGGACTAAATTGTAACGTGGAAGATACAAATTACAAAGGATTATACTGTATTTTTTTCTAATAGCCTGCATTCTGTAACAATTTTGTTTGTGTTTGAAAAAAGTCCTCTGCAACAGATATAGTCTAGTTCAATGAGTCCATTCAGAAGTGCTTTCCACTCTGCAAGAGTAATTATCTTTATTAGTTTTGTACCTTGATAGTGTTTCAGCAGAGCATTTAGGAGTGTCAAATTCTATTAAACATAAACTAGCTCACAAAGGAAATAAATTGGAACTGTTTGTAAATGGTGATACCTTAAGAGGTTTTAGTGAGTGTTCTGCTAGGTGGTTTTGCCACTTGATAGCAAAAAAAAAAAAAGTCTAATTTTTGTTTATTTGAGGGGAGAGAGCTTTGTATCTTTTGGAATGACAACCTCCCTCTCATTAATAAATGTGGAAAATTTAAAGCTTCTACATGCAAGCAATCAATCACTAAGACTCCTAAAAATTTTCATCACCTTTATTCAAAAGTGTAGTTTTGTTGGTATACTAAAGTTTGAGTCACAAAGGAAGGCTACATAAACCATAACGCTTTTCTAAAATGTCTCCTTTTCCCAAGAGCTGAAATGCAGAGGCCAGGCAGGACAAAAGTACAGCCCATATTTGCATGGGTAAGCAAGACAGTAAAAGATGCTTCTAACTTCTATCATGTAGTGTTTGTGCAAGCTGAAGTAACTGTGGTTTCTGTGGGGCTACATCCATATTCAGTAAGCAGGTTCCTGGATTTATCTCACCTGAGCTGCAGGACTAACTGGGAGAAAACCAAAGGAAAGTGCTGAGACCTGAGAAAAGATTTTGTTAGTGGTAAACACGAAAATTAAACTCTAGAGGAAGGCTGTGGTGCTGCAAATTGTGCCCTGCTTGATTTCCCCAGACAGCTCAATTTCATTGAATGCCATTAGTGCTTACATTCAAGACCATGCATGTATTAATCATGTTGGAACTGCTGTCCTCAGCTCTCAGGAGTTTGTCTTTCCTCCCTCCACAGACTCTTTAGCATCTTCAGCTTGCTCTTTCTCTCATTTTGTCATTGGTTCATATTTGCCTTGTGGTTAAGGGGGACTGATATGGAAAAGACAAATCCTTTGTACTAGCAGAAACCTGTCAAGTGTTACAAGCTGGAAAGGTGTTTCCCTTTGCTTAAAGTGCTGCCCTTCTCACCGCTTATCTTATTCTGAAGTTGCTGTTCTATGGAAAAGCCCAGGAGGAAAAACCTAGAAGGAACTGTCTTTAGCTGGTACTGGTGCTATTTGCCTCAGAGTCAGGCCAAGTGAAATGGTAAGGGGACAAAAAGGCAGATGTTTTTTGGCCACCAGAGAAACAGCTGGCAGAAGCTCTTTCCCACACTGTGGAGGACAAAAAAACAGAAGGAGAGAAGCAGGTGGAAAGAGCAGGTCTGTCTGGGTTCACTAAAACATACATCATTCTGCACTATGCCTTTGTAAATCGGCTTTGTGTTGCATGCTTTGTCTGTTCATAATCAGGTAGTTTCTGTGCTCACTTTTTGGACAAACCAGAAACACTTGTGCAACCTTTTGTCTGATTTTATGTTGATTTCTGACTTACCCTGGCTTGGCTAGGCTGTGGTCTGGCATCCTGTTTCACTGGCACTGGCCAAGTGAAGACATTATTCCTTCCAGACACTGCTGATTAACCTCCAGTTACTGCTGAGTTCTGTTGGTGTAATTTGATTCAGTCAGGATGACCTGGACTGGAAAAGGCTATTATGCCATAGACTGGTAGGTCTGGCAAAATTTTCTGTTCTCTAACACAGGTCAGTGATGGGGCAGTCCAGTAGTGGGAGGGAGCTGTGATCTTTCTGAGCACAGCTAGGATGATACACATCAAAATAATGTCAGCATCTTTCTTGACTTGCTACTTCTTGCCCTTTATCATCCACTGTCTCAGAAGCCTCAATCTGGTTTTCATTCCATACACTCATATAGCCCTGGCTGACTGTGTGGTTTTCTGGGTCCCATGGGGATGGTAGAAAAGCTTCTGCCCAAAGATTCTTTTATCTGTTTCTTAGCAGGAGGTTTGTGGAAATGTGCCCTAATCTGCTTTTGGACAAAATGACTTGCACTAGCTGTGTGATTTAAGTGTTTCAGGTAAAGGCCAAATCTGCCTCAAGCAAACTAAGCATCCTTAAAGCAGACACCCCTCAATTTCTGTCAGATGTGCCATGCTCCCTGGGAGAAGGTGACCTCCAACTGGGACAAGTACTTCTCTGACCAGCCAGCTTGGGTGTGAAAGGGAACACCTGCACATGAGCTGACAGATGATGCAAATTGAAGCAATGTGGATCAGTTTTAAAAGGAGTATATGTTCCACTGGTTTGACTGTTTCTATTTAAACAGTGTAATGTTATGAAAACCTATTCATATGTTAATGGAACTGATCCATCTTGCCATAAAGAAACACTTACTTTACAAAGCAATATTGATATTTCATTTGTCTGATGGCAATTCTATTTTATGTTCCTTTAGACTACCCATTTTGAAAATCCTTTTTTTATCCCCTCATGCTTTTGCTTTATTGTAAGCACTTAAATCTGTGTCTTTCTTCAGGTATGGGTACAGTCGTAATGAATGTTACTGGGTTTATCATCATAGTCTATATACTTAAAATCAACTACTTTTATTGTGCTAATACAAATGCTGATTCAGTGAAACCTGAATTTTGTACTTATCTTCTCTGGGAAATTAATCCAGGCTAATTGATGTAAGTTGGATTAATTAAACCACATTAGAGTCATGCAAAGCCTTTCTCATTTTGGGGAAAAAAAAAACAACTTGCTTTTGTTCGATTCACTTCCAAATCAGAGAAACCACTCTGATCTAATATACATATTCATCATATATATTTATATTCATGTTCAGTATGATCTCTGTGTAGACAACCCATAGTCTTTATGTGAGAGAAGGAGAGAGAGGGTCTGCTACTGCTGAGGAATATCAGTTTGTCTAGAATTACATGAGGATCAGGTTTTTTGATTTTTGCAGTTGAGCTACTGCATCATTTAATTTTCTTTCATGGGAAGTTAACTTTGCTTTCATTCCCTTTCCTTCAACCCATATGGCCGAAGCTTTCTTGTTGGTACCAGCTTTGGAGGTGGAAAGCAAGGCAGATTATGGTTCAGGAAATTAATCCTGAGTCAAAGTCAAACATTTTGCTGCTCTTGCAATTGCTGGTTGTTCTTCTTTAGCCTGGATCCACCAAACACAATAGAATCTTCATGTTCTCACAATCCTTTCCATTGCATAAGATCACAAAGAGAAATGCAGCTGTCCCAAACAGGGCTGAATTCAGAAGGTGGCAGTGAAATGGGTACTTTGATGCAAATCTAATTCGATGTGCAAGTACTGCTGAATGGGAAGGACACTTTAAATATGTAGGGGATAGTGTGGTGATTTGGCGCTTAAGAGTTTCTAAAATATTCAGCACTGAAATGCTCTGAAAATGCTAGAAAATGGTTTAGGGGAATTGCATAGGCACTGTTTGACCCTACCATGGTGTAATCTCTTTCTGTGATTCATCAGCATTATTTTATTAAAAGCAAATTTTTCAGTTAAAATGAGAAAAATATTTTAAATTTTTCAAATTTCTCAATTTATTTACTCACCTCTACTTTTGCCCTGGTAACAGCAGGAATTGATGGAGAAAAAGTGATTCGCTTACAGTTTTTGTAACAGAATAAATTGTATATATGAAAGAAACTTAAGGAGTTATAAAAGTCTAAATTCCTAGACTCCTAAGTTCTTTGAGCTTTTTGTGTTGAGAAGGTTCAAAATGGTTTGAGTAAGATCAAAATAAATATCCAGAAGCACAAAAATTCAGAGGTTAAGTACAAAATTTTTTCTGGTGTCTGCTGTCCTGATTCAGACAGTGCAGTAGAATGTAGGAAAGCTATACTGCTGTAAGTGAATAAAAAAAAGATTTGATAATGGTTTCCATCTCATAGGGACTGGAATAATACACAATCTGCAGACAAGTAAGAGGACTATCTTCTGACTTAAGCCAGCCTCAAAGTATATGTTCAAATCTTCATAAGCTGAGAAGCAAGAAATTTTATTAAGTGAAAAAGTGGGTATATATTAGAATTTTTGATCTGTGGGCAAGTTTCATTGGTGGTTTTTTTTATTTTTTAGAGTTTGTTAACAGTCTTAATAAGATTTTAAGAAACTCAGTACTGAAGTAAATGCTCCGCAGAATGTTTAGAAATGTTTCATTTAACACATTAACATTCAACACTGAATTCAGCCTGGAAACTTGTGTGGTGAGTTATCATCCTGCCTCCTGCAAATGCTGTTTCCCATCTCAGGATGAGCCTCCATCGCTAGATTTCATCTCTCTTATCTGTGCTTGTGGTTGGAGACTTTTTGTGGAACACCTCATTATCTTGGCTGGAGCAAAGCCAAGTGAGTCTGGACTATAGATAAGGAGAGAACCTTGAGACTTTGTGCTGTCTTATGTCAATCCGCTTTGATATTTAAATATTTGATTAATAAATCAAAATATTTCAGTCAAAGAAAATATCTCCTGGAGAAAATAGAAAGAAAAAAATTGCAAAACCCTTTTTTCCTTTATTTTTTTTTAACTAGGAAGTTTCTGTCTAGTTAAGCTTATCTTAAGCATCTGTTTGAGCAGAAAACCTTTCTGCATCAGATTTTAAACTGTGTGCAAACGTCTTGATTCCCAAGAGAGGTACCATGAACATGATAGATCTCTTTAAATGTCTCTGCTACATTAGAAGTTAGACAATTTTCTTGTCACCTGAGACAGGTAGAAACTTTAGCTGTTGCACATTTCCCCTTTTCAGTGCTGCTTCTTGCCCTATTGGAGTGCTAACCTATTATCCCTCTTATCCACCCTCTTGCTTTGACTCATGCCTTGAAGAATCTTGCAAGCTTAATGTGCCTAGCCTGAATAAGTGTTATAAAGCAGCCCTACTCACCTCCTGATGTTACACTGGTGGGGTCCAGTTACTGAAGCAAGGAGATACACTGCCTAAAATAATTGAAAGTAAATTTCTGTAGATTTTCTTTCAACTGATTTTGAATGCAGAGTTTGGTGAGGGGATCGAGGGGTTGATTTTGTTCTTTCTATTTTTATCAACTTCATGGAAAAAGAAATATTTATGTCTTTTTATATAGAGCCTTGACAAATTCTCTCTGGAAAAAAGAAAAAGAGAAAGAAAGGCGCAGAGCTTTGGGTATCAGAGTTCTCTGAAATGACAGAGAGGAACAGAGCATTGAGACAAATGCCTAACTACTATGTACATAGATAGTAAGAAACACCCTTTTCCTTGAGAGCTTTGTCATTAAATACCAGCCTAAGAGCAGAAAAAGGAAAGGTTACTACCCCCATTTCACAGATGCAGACCTGGTCTATTATCAGCCATCACTGTACTAGACTATGCATCACAAAACAATGAAAACCTTGAGTGAATTAGATAAAAACTGTTACAGAAGCAGCAAAGGATAGAACTCAAAAAAGGCACTGATGAAACAAATGATTTATTTTTTCTTTATGTTTTTTAAATTTCCTGAGAAGTTTCTATTTATGTGATTATTAACGAAATTTGAAAAAAATAATAGAGATGTGAACTATTGAGTATTTGATCATGCAAGCTGAGTCCCAAAGAGCAAATTATCCCAGTTTTCTGGAGAGCACCCTCTCAGGCTTTACCTGCCTGTAGGTGGTGAGAAGGTGCTTCACCTGCCACACCTGCAGCAAGGCATTCAGAACATCTCTCAGATGCCTTTTGTTTTACTTGTCTTCTCTGATACCATTCAACCTGCTTTCCCAATAATAAAGTTAGCTGTGTTTTAACAGTAAAAAAAAAAAAAAAAAGCTGAAATAAGGATAATTTATAACCTCTGAGAGGAAAAAGACTGATCTTTTCACAGAATTTAGGAAATTATCGCTTTCAAAAGTGGATTATAAAACTTCTTTGATTGAGTGACAGTGGTGCATTGTACAGATGAATCTTTCTGAGCCTCGTAGATGGAAAAGCTGTTCAGCAGTTAGAATAATCAATCTCTATCAGAATTTTAAGCAGGTTTTTTTCAGCTCAACATACAAGCAATCTTCTTTTAAAAAATTTAGTGTTGCTCTATATAAAGCCATTTATAAAGCACAAGGAAAGAATTGAAGGTGGAGTTCTCTGTCTGTATTCTCTTTGCCCTCTACTCAAATGCAGTTGTCAGGTAATTTCTGTGAAAAATAATTCTGGAGATTTTTAAAAATTTTTTTCAACATGTTGCTTATATTCAGGGCCAAATTGGCTTAACTTATGAAGGTTATGGAAGATACAATGAGTAAAGGAACTCTGTATTTCTATTTTATTCTTTCAAAATTTATTTTTAGATTAGGCTGACAACCAAAAATGGTGAATAATTAATGGACAGATCCTTCTTATGATGACACAAAACTACCTTTCAGAACAGGAGGGTTACTGCTACATTCCTTTTCAACCTTTACCATCCAACTCAGACTCCAGGAGTCTAAAATCCCCTGGTCTGTCCTAAAAGAAAAAGGGAACAGTCCCTTCAAAGTAGGAGCCAAACTGAAAGAGGCTCCTGTAAACAGGAAAATGTCCCATTGGTGCTTGTAGCTGTCTTTCTTAGCTGCAGTGTTTCTGTGCATAGGTGCTTCTCTTGGAATTTGTTTTAAACTTAGCCATGCAGTTATGCCAAAGAGTCTGAAATGAACATCCCTGACACATCCCTGACACTAATTCCCTGATGATGTACCTTGCCAATCTGTTGAAAGATGTTGCTTGAGCTTAACAAATGAAGGGTTGCCTCAGAGCTGCACAAGAAAAAAAGAAAAATTAAAAAAAAACTCACTCGGGACCAAGGCTTCTGAGAATTTTGTAAATAATCACTTTCTCCTAAATCCAGTATCTCCTGGAGCAATTATTTGCCCTAGAATTGGTCCTGCTGGGCTGTTTTTCTTGCCCAGTGGAATGGTTAGGGTCTCATGATAAACTGTCTCTGCTGCTCCTTTTAGAAATCTACATTACTATGAAATGGGGGGAGGAAGAGAATGAGAATTTTGAGGGATTTAGAGAAACGGCACCATTTGATGGCTTCCTCCTCAGAATTTCTTATTTGTTGTTATTTTACCACAGGAACAAAACACAGAGCTCCTAATAATGGTCTGTATGACTGATCTCCTTTTTGGGCAGGTTACCCAAAGAAAACATCTGCATGTACTTTCACCTTAAAGCCTAATGAAGAAATGTGTATGCTTATCCAATGTTCCTTTTCACTGCCTTTTCTGGATTACTCTTATATTCTACTGTGGCAAGCATAATGCAGATATAATAAAAAGCCTAACCCAAACAGACAGAGAAATGAAAAATCAGGATTTCAGACAATATCTGTCCCTTTCAAATGCCATAATAATAAAAGCCTGTTCCAATAGAATAAATATATTTAACCTCCAAAGAGTTATCAGTGCATTACCTCCCTACCACTTATGAGAAAGAGATTCAACTGGCTCATGAGTTATCTGTGTTTTATGCTCATGACAGAAAGATAATCATCCTCAGGGGTGAAATATGCTAAATACTGCATAACTATGCTGAACTGGAAGCAGCTGCTCTGTTCTTTATGGGAGTGCCATTTGCTCCCACCCACACCATACAGTCTCTGGACAACTATTGCTTTTCCTTCTGAAACCTCTTTCACTGTATTTAAAACTGTTGTTAAAAGTTCAGCTCCCTGAAGAGCTCTGTAAACTGGGCCACTGTTTGTAAACATGGTGATTCAAAATTAGTTCCTTAATTTCCCTGCAGTCTGCTGGAATGTGGGCTGATGTTGTTTTATTCGCCCACCGATGCGCTGAGTGCATTGCAGTAAAAAGCAGCAGCAGCAAAGGGTCAAGTGAAAGGGTCGCCAAACTGGGTCAAATATGCCAAAGTCCCTCTGATTCCTGCCACCGCTGTTATTCCTGAAGGGCAATTTTGGATCTCAGCCTAGAGCCTTAAGGGTGCGCTAGAAAGATCCCTGAGGGTCTGTGCTTTCCTTTATAGGCACTGTTAGGCTGTATTCAGTTTCTGGAGATGAGTGTCATTTTATTTCTGTTTTGGTGTTTATTTCCTGGTTATCTGGGTTGGAGAATGGCACTCTTAGTCATCTTCCTGATTGTCTAATTAGTAATGATATGGTTTTTACAACATGTTCTAGTGGAATCTAACCAGAAGTAATCCCACACAGAGATGAGTATTTGCTTTTACTTGCCTATTGTGAACAGGCCTATGATTATTTTGGTTTCTTTTTGACAGCTGCCATTTGAGATAATGTAAGATTATAAATAGTTCAGCAAAGGTACAACATGAATGAGGTGTATTGTTGAGGCTGATTCCTCTCAGGCCGTTCTTTGGAGATTTAATCTGCTTCTTAAAATATATTGAATATATTCACTTATTCAGAACAAAATCCAACAAGATCTACCGGAGTTAGAAAACATAGAAGTTTTTTAGTTTTGTTTCTTTGTAAACCCTAACGATTAAGAAGTAAAACCTTAAGTATTAAAATTTGTTTTTCTGATCTTGATACCTTTTTAATAATCCTGACTGGATTTACAAGCAGCAGCTGGAGGCAATGGACAAGAGGGGGAACAGCTGGAGAGAGAATAGATTTCTTAATAGAAACCTCATCATGAAGCTGCTGCGGAGACGGTTTTGTGCTTAGGTGGACTCTTGTAGGAGAGTGGGAAATTGTCTGTCACTCCAAAAGCATGATATTCTTTCTCACTTTGAGAGACGCTTCTCCTTCCTTTCAAACACCTGATAATCTGTGCTGGGAATCCAAAGGTAATCAAACAGATGACAGAGCCTGTGCTGGCGGATAACAGAGACTGTATTAATCATGCCAGCCTTGCTAGCTACCCGTCTGTGCCTGTGACAACTTTATACAACTTGCATTTTTCCCCATTTCCTGTACTTGCCCCACCACAGTGTAAGTTGTGTTATACTGAATGAGCCAAATTGTTTACCTTTCTTCTCAGAAATGAAATTTTTCATTTTAATGATGACCTTTCTAGTCATTCTTCCTCATGCACATTCCAGTTTGAATTGACTTTGTAAGTGTGCATGGCCAGAGCTGTGTTTCATGTGATGTTTCACCACAACTGTTATCATTTCCTTAACTCCCAAGGAAGTGCCTTGTGTCAGGCATCTTATATAAGATTGCATTTCTCCCAGCAACAGTACATTGGTGGCTTGTAGTTCATCCTGAAACAAATGGCTAGGTTTCTTTCTTTCTTTTTCTTTTCATCTTACAGGATCCCCAGCTGAAATTAATGATATTTGTCCTGAAAGCTGTGACTTTGCACTTAAAAGTAGTTATTTTCAACCCCTAGTTACATCTATATCTCAGTCTTCCAGCTCTTCCAAGACAATGCTAGAGTCCTTGCCACTTTGAGTTGCTTCTCAGAATTACATCATTCTGAGATTTCACCAGCATTCTCCTACCTATTATGGCTGCGTTGTTAATGAAAATGTGAAATATGGTTGCCAAAGATCCCTTCTCCCCTACTGGTATTCTTGTCTTGTCTATAAACTATTTTTATAGGCATTATAATATTTTTACTACAACCAATTTTCTCTAGTTTAATAATTTTCCTTATGTCCCTGCAAGATGCTTTAATTAAGTCCAGATAAATGAGACCTGTGGTATTTCTTTCATTTAAAAAATCAGATTCATTAGCAAAAGTGATAATAGTTGGATGCAGTCTACACCATATACTGCTACATTTCCTTTTTCATTTAGCATATATTTTAATTGTTTTTTGACTTCAAAATTTGTCTCAGTCTTTTCTGTCTTTGCAGGCAGACTAGAGGGCCAAAACAACTTTTCACTTATTTCACTTTAAAAGTCTAAATATGTTGGTTTTCATCTACTATCATGAGCTCAAAAGACATGAAATATTTGCTACTAGATCTATAATTTACGTTATTAATTTCTAGGCAATTATCTGGCCTGTCCAATTTTAACTGCACTTTCTAATATGTTCTTTGAATAATTTCCATGCTTATAGAGTTTTCATGTCCCTTAATTTTCCTCTTTTTGCTGTCTGCTGGTCTTGTGTTGCTGCAGCCTTGTTTATCCTATTTCTTTTCCACACATTTAGACTAGCCACAAAGATTATAAGTCAAATGTCTTTTGTTCTTGTCACCTTTCCTCTAAGCCTCACACTTGTCTCATCAGTCACACAAGGCTTGAGTCCTAAAGGTCAGATATGCCACATACTCAGGGAATTATCCACCTGTCAAGAAGGGTCCTGTGCCTTTGAATATTTTCTGGGGATTGGATATCTGAAATCTTTCTCCTAGTTCCAGTTCTTGAGCCTCATGTTGATCTTCAGTGTCTTGTCCTATTTCATCCTCCTTCTCCAGGGAGGAGTTGTAACTACTCTTGTTAGAAGCTGTTTACCATGAGTGTGATTCTTGCGATACAAATGTGCCACTAAGTGGAAGGGATTGGGGGTTTGCATTTTTTATTTCCTGTGAAATAGGTAGTCTGGGAATATAGGAGTACTTTCTTGAGAGATGGCCCTTTTATACTCAGAAAACAAGATTGCTACTGAATGGATTTCTTTCAGGTGCTTCTCTAAGTATGCCTGAGCATATGAAGTAGCAGCAGCTGTAATAATCAAGAGATAGCTTTTTAATTTGAGTCTGACAGACACACAGGAGCGGAAAATTTTCATTTTCCTTATATAATAATTGAAAGATATAACCTTGCCTCAGTGGTAGAAAAAACCCACAGTATTTTGTCAAGTCCCCCAAAAGTTATTTATTTACAATAAATGCATAATTTAGTAGGGAAATGGTTGAAAGCAGTGCTTTTCTTGGCTTTTAGAACTGCATGGTCTGTGATGTATTAAAAACCTGGAGGGTAACTTGCACTACAACAGCAGGATCTTGTGGCAGCTAGATAAATTAGAACAACTTACTCAACAAAGTGAGGAGAACCTTGAAATTAGTACTCTTGCACACTGAAAACTCAGTATTGCTTATTTTCTCTGGACAAAAGCAATAAAGTCCAGAGTACTTGTGATAGGAAAGTTATCCTCAGCCCAGTTATGTTTTATATTGTCTTAAGGGGAAAAGAGTGGTCTTATGTACCTGTTTCTTCCTTATGACAGTAGGAAGAGCCTGTCTGATTAAATTTGAGTAGCTCCCTACCTCTTAGATGGTCAAAGGACATAGTTTGTAGCATGTGAATACCCGGGTGTTTTTTGTGGTTAATTTTTTGCTTTTCTGATAGTCCACAAAAAAGGGCAGAATAAAGTGAATTACAATATTTGATTGTAAAAGTGCCAAAAAAGAGATGTGGCATTTCTTGAGCTGCAGAACACAGTTTGGTTGCGAGTAAAAGCCTACACAGGTGCAAGAGACAGTTGGTATTTACATGAAACAGAGGGATAAACATCACCTGTGGCCACAAAATTGTCACTTTGAAAATGTCTAGAAAACCACTAGCTCCTCTAGCATAGCATATAATCTCCCACAGCTAGGGTTTCATTTCAGAAGAAACCTCCTTAATATTTCCTGGGAAAATCGTTCTAGATTTACTGAGAGGATGAACATGTGTGGCTCAGGTAGGCATTCTAGCAAATACAGCCTGATCCCAAATCTTGGTGTTTACTGATCTTGTGTCATGCCACACAGTTCCTCAATCTGTTGTCTTAGAGCAACTGTTCCTCTGAGTTTACTGGAATTTAATGTAGATCATCCTCTTCTATCCCATAGAAAAAATTCACCCTGGATCTATTGCTATTTTGAGAATCCTTGCTTGCTTCAGTGGCATTTAGAAAATAAAAGATGCTTTAAATAATAGCTACTTGAGATTCTGTCTCATGAGATATTTCTAAGGCCTCCTGAGTATGGTTAGGGAGTTAGAATTTACAATTGCCTGTCATATACTATTTCTTTTGCTGTACAAATTGTCAGCAGAGGTATCTAGCTTCCAGGTCTTGAATGTACTAGATTATAACTTTGAAACTGGGAGGAGAATGAGGTGGTATTTGTTGGTGGTTAATAATTTTAGATAATGGCCCATTAAATGCTCCACCTCCAGAAGAAGCTTTCTTTGTTCGGAGGGGCCAAGGCATTCTCAGTCTGGGAACATTGAACTGAGCACCTCTTTTCCTGAGTGTTACTTACCCTACAGTTACAAACCCGGAGAAGTAAAATGACAAATTTAACTTCCAGAAAGTATGGATGTTTAAAAAAACAAACCTAAAATCCTTATGAAAAAAAGATCTCCCCAAAACAGGAGAAAGGTGTTTGGAAAGATTAAAGGCTAAAACTGAAGCAGCTAAAAATGGGACTGTGATTCTTGGCTCAACTAACTTTAAATAAGTATAAGAATACCAAAATACCAAACTCTTTTAAGTACCAAAAGAGTTGATGTCAGTGTAGCTGCAGCAGTGAAGAGCAGGTTGCAGACATAACCATTTATGTATTTTCCCAGCTTTTGAGTGGTTTCTGTAGCCCATGGTGGACTCATGTTGCAGCATGGGTAAAGCTGAGTTTGTTGTGTCAGTTTGAGAAAAATCAGCTTCTTACCCACAGTACAATTCTCTGAGAAGTTGTGGCTGTGGCCAGGGCTTTTCAGTTCTTATTACTTGGTGACAGTTCAGTGTTTGTTGCTGTTCATTGGCCAGGTGGAGTGGTTGCCTTGAAGGGGTTCTTGAAAACTTGGGTTTAGCTTCCTTCTTCTACCCAAGACAAAATGACAGAGGTACCCAGGTGGAGAACCTTCAGAAATCTCTTCATTAACCATTTACATTTTAAAGGAACTTGAGATATTGGGATAAACAGGTGCCACCAGATGTGGATGTCCATCACCTAAATACCCCTTTATGACTTTCAAATGGCAAAAATACTTTCATGTCATCTGTTAGTTTGAAATGTTGTCCTTGATGGGCTTTTTTGGGTGTTTTAGACTTCTAAAAATTGTTAAAAATAGGGTTAATATTTCAGACTTTTCCATCAGTGAAGCTTACAAACAATCCCTTCTCTCTTGAGTCTTGTTTGGTTTCTGGTTTTCTTTTGCTAGATGGACAGGGAGCAGCAGCAACTGAGAGGGAGGTGGACTGCTTCAGGTCCTGGGGCTGCGGCCTCCTTCACCAGCTCCTCACTCTATTACATGCCAAACAAGGTGCCAAGGTGGGCATGTGACATCTTCCCTTCATGAAGAAGGTCAGAGCAATCAAGGAAGCACAATTCCATATGGTGCTGGCAGCACACAGTCTGGCACTGACCACTGTATCTCTCATCAGTTGCATAAAGCACTTCTATCCAAGCAGGGGCTCCAGGCTCCTGCAGTGTCTTAGCTGTGATGAAATTACCACTGGGCAAATGGCTTTCTTCACTGCCCTGGCAGGATTTCAGCCAGTGCTGAGAGCAGCTGTCCTGCATGAGGTACTGCCCTGCTTGCCAGTGCATCAACGTGATAGGAAGGACAGGCTGGTCTTAGATTAAGGCAGCAAAAGAAATAATCCTTTGTGTTTTCCCTTCTCAACACAACTGGAACCACTTAATCCACTACTGAAGCATTGCTCTAGACCAGAGCTTTATCTGTTTTAGCTTAATCCAGCGACATATACGACAAAAGCACAGCTTTCCTACTGAATAAAACAGTTAGCTCTGACATGTTGCATTATTAAATTATTATTTTCCCCTCCCAGTTCCTATCAAATGCATCAAACACACTGTTAAGAACAGTTTGTTGGAGACAAATGACTCGTAGCAGGTTGGCGTCAATCACGAGCCGCTCGCGCAGATCGCGCTGTCAGATGCTTGGCGGGATGTGCGCCGACGTCCGTCACAGAGGATCCAAGTCCTCCCTGGCACATTGCAGAGGTGGTGGGGTGGCAGTGTGCAGCACATGCAGGTACTATTGGTGGGATCCAGAGATGCAGAGAGATAAATAAACTTTCTGAGGTTTTCTTCCTTTTTTTTTTGAGGGAATGTGTGCCTGTCAGTTGTTTGTCTCTGCCTACTATTCATTGCTTGAGGAGATCCAGAGTCCACATTTCTCAGAAGTCAGGGCTGGACAGAGCTGAGATTTTGCTGATGCTGATGATTCTCTCCTGGGAGAATTGTAACTAGGTGTCTGGGGACCATTTTTATAGATAGTAAAAATTTTTCTGACTACATGGGCTCCTGGTGGAAAACCAGATCATTAAATTGATTTTTTTTTTTTTAATGGGAATGTCCTTACAGTTGCTTCTAAGGAGCTTCTTCCAGATAAAAGTAAGGAGAAGGGAAAGTTTTGACTGAAGGGAGGTAGATGGGAAAGAAAGTAGCGGTCATAGGGAAATACAGAATGGTCTGCAAACTTTTCTACTTCATGTAAGGAACTATAGTGTCACTGGGACAGAAGATTAGAAACACTTTCCTATGTCCCAGGCCAGAATCACCACCACTGGATTGCACCCAGTGGAATAATCTGTTCCACTGGGTATAAATAGTCAATGTTTTCTACATAGCCAAGACTGACAGATCAATCACAGAACTGTCAACAGCCTGGCATTTGGTTTTGTGATGGATTTTGAAGTTCAGACTTCCAGCTGGTGACTAGAAAAGCAGAGCTCAGGTGTATGCCTACATTTGCCTCTGGTTTTCAAGACAAACTGTAAGACTTTTAGCATTTCTCTGAGGCACTGTGAGAACATTTTTTTAAATTATTATTTTGAAAATTTCAGTTGTACTGTTTATTTTAATAAAATTCATGGTAACTTTGTCTAAAAAAGGAGTTTAGAGTTGATCCTGATATCAAAAAGGGAGGTCACAGAGTAGGAAATGGGCACGATATTGGTCTGTCTATAGAGAAAACTGTTCTTATATTCCAGTGCTTCTGAACTGAAAATACACATGGAAATATATATACAATATATATATTGTATATATATTGTAGATATATTTCCACGTATACAGTACTTTGTTATTGTTTTAATGTCTTTAAAGAGCATACAGCTGAGGTCAATTACAACTGTGCACAATAACATCAGGATCTTGGTTTTCTGATCAGATTGCACATGATGTAGTTCCTGTGGAAGAAATGCTTCATGTAAGGTCAGCTTATCTCTTTGGCACATCTTACAAGTTTGGGATTTTTTTGTTCATAGGGCTGGGAAGTAAGAATAGCTTTCCTCTGATGGAAGCTTAATTTATAAATAATTATAATATATATTTGATTATGTGAAAATCAATAATTTGAATTTAGAGCAAGCTGAATGAATAACTGTCAGAGGGGTCAGTGCAGACCTTGTAAGGCTTATGAAGCCTATTTCTCACACTTCTATGCTATCTTCTCTGATTGTCTGCAGTCTCCAAATGATATTGTTACCTTCTGTGCTCATTTCGAATTATTAGTGCCTTCTAGATAGATACTGATGGCTTATAGACACCTGCCTGGGATTGTTCTCAGACTGCTCTTAATATAGCCAACATGCTTTTCAGATTGTCAGAACTAATCTTATTATGGAGTGACTTTTCACTTACAAAGACATTTATAATTATTATGAACCAAATTTTGCCTCCAGATATGTCCCTGAGTTTGCATCCTTGAGGGCTGTTCTGCCTAGGCTTTCATTTTTCAGGGTCATTCCCAATCTTCCTTCCAACCCCACGCTTGCGTTGGTGAGTCAGCAAGATTCAGTTCCCTCTCCCAGGAAGATCAGCACTTGCTTAACACAGTGAGTTCCCAGGCAAAACCAGCCATTTGTGTCATTGTGGATTAACCTCAGAAACAGATTCAATTGTGTTGTGCCATAAGTAATTTATTTCCAAGGACAGCTTTCTGTGCGAGCATGGAGCTGTCTCCAGCTCCCAGGCACAAGCAGGCTGTGGGCAGATTTCTGAAAGGCAGCAGGGACAGTGCTGGCTGTGGGATGATGGAAAATCATCTCTTCCATGGAGAGATTTAGAGATTAGAGGTTTAGATTTTTTGTATTTGTTAAGGAACATGCAACAATGTATGTTCCTTAACACATACAAAGATGGGAGTTGGTCAGAACCAAGCAACGAACTCAGGGTTTTCTCATATGTCCTGGAAAATGCTTTGAGTAAAGCCCAGGTTTTCTGATAGTTGCATGACTGTGAATATTGATCCTGCAGTGTTTTGTATTCAAGAATCACTACAGTTTGATTTGGCTTGAGCAAACTATACAAGAGCCCTCTTCAGAGTGGAACTGTTATTACTCTGATGATTAAATAACCTTTATTTTTTTGGCATTTCTATCCAGCTAGCTAAATCTCATGATCTAATTACAATTTGGTATTTTATAACTGAAGAGACTATCAAGAACCTCTAAATTAAATATTTCAGAAACAAAATATCTTGTCTGAGAGTTAAATAACAATGGTAAAAACAAAACAGTCTTTCTTTTATTCATCACTGTTTACATTCTAGTTTATTCATAAATGTTTAATGCACAGAATGAAAACTTAATGACCCCAGCATGCAGAATTTCACTTTGTCCTGTGTCTTTGTCTTTTTTTCTCTTCCATTTCTTTGGCAAAAAATATCCCCCATTTGCCATTGTCTAAAAATATTGGGATATCTGAGCAGTAATCCCTGGCAGCAAATAATTTTCTGTCTTAATGAATGTCACCATAGAGATGATGACCATTGCTCATCTATTAGTGGATTGCCAGAATAATTTCCTATCTCATGCAATTGTTTTCTATTAGTGTAGGTTAATCAATAGGATTCATGTATGTGAAAAAAGCTGGTCACACCCTTTATAGTGTAATTTGAAAATTTGGCCTGCATCTGACTAGTAAGTCAAAGTGGATGGCTACTTGAAGATGTTTTACCTGTCATTTTATAACAATCATTAATTTTTTTAACACTTTAACACTGGGCCTCAGTCAGCAGATGAATAACTATAGTGAGCTCAGGTTATTCAAGTCTGAGGTTATCATTTAGGACCATTCTATGTTTTCCTTTTCACATGTAGTGAGAAAAAATAGATAATACTCCAGGTAACAGGAAGCATTTTTTGCATTAGCTTTAGGAGAACAGAAAAGAACAAAAAAAATTACTAATTCTTGTATCTCTACTTCTCTGATCCTTTTTGGTGGTAGGGCTCAATTCTCTGTAGTCAGGTTGAGGGACTTCTGTCCTATGATTTTTTTACTTGAGTGAAAGTGGTTTGTCAATCTATGACATAGAGAATGTATTCTGTGTAACTAAGCAGAAGAATCTGAATTATACACTAGAAAGGGAAAGATGGTTAGTGTTTATAAATTCATGCATAACAACAAATTCTTCACACTCCTGGTGCCTCAGTGGTGACTAGGGAGATGGTGCAAGGAGTATACTGTGTATGAAGAAAGGAATATGAAGGGATTTTTTGAGGTGTAGCTATTGCTGAGAGGTCACATTGGTAACAGAATTTTACTTTCAGGCTCTCAAGACTGCTAGATAAAATGTCTCTTTTAGCTGTTTTGAATGCGTCTCTTCTCTTCAATACAGTGCACCGTGCAGTATTCCACTGAGTAACATCTGGCAATTCCCTTTGTCCCTATTCTTCTCTGAACAGGCTAGACCTTCTTCTATTCCAGAAAAGTTGGCTGGTTTTGACCTTCTTTTGCCTAGGATGTCTTTTGAAGAAATTGTTGTACACCTTGTTTAGGGATTTCAGTCTGCAAATAGCATGTTGATTTATGTTTACTTTCCTGCAAAAACAAAGGGCATAATTTTCCTGTTGAGACAGTGTAGGAATAATAAGCTTTTGGTACGGCAGAAATGGTAATGGGTGTTAGAGGGACAGAACTCAATCTTATTGATGTTCAAACTCAGCATCCATCACTGTTGTGTCTGACTGCCCCTCAAAATTATAAGTGCAGCATCACCTCTTCCTTCAGGAGGGAATTTGAGGTTGTTTGATTTTTTCTTTTTATTTTTCAGAGAGTATATTGAGAAGGTTAGGTGGGGAATTGGATTTACACTTTTCTGGGGGTACCTACGTGATCTTTTCTAGTGATAAATTCTACTTTTGCCAGGTAGCTTTTTTTTCCTCCTCATCAACATTTCTTTCTTGAGCTTGACAATCCCTTCCATCACTTAAGTCAGTGCAACTGACTCCAAATGAGACTCAGCCACACATTTAAAAATAAAAAGGAGCTATTTTTACCTCACCTTACTTTAGATAACATTAAAAATAATTTCACATTCTCTTGTGTTTCCAGCATCCATTCTAAAGAAAATATATGGAAATGATGCCTCTGATGTCTCCTTGGCTTGAGTGGAAAGGAGAAGCTTGAAAAAGGCTTTTCATATGACTGTTTTTATAGACAGCCATGTGGCCACACAGAATTGTTCATTGCTGCCTTTTACTGATATGGGTCACAGCCTTCTAAGTTCATTTTTTATCGTTGTGCAAATTATCTGCCCATTTTTCTAGGGTGCCATGCAAACTAAGTAGTGTACTTTTCTATTTCCCTGCAGACACATGCACACATACTTCTATCAATAGTTTTGGGGTGGTTTTTTTCAGCTTGGCGAATACAGATAATTTGAACTTAATTCCAAGAAAATAGGAGAGAAGTACAGTTAACAATAGTACCTGCAAGTGCAGCTGAAACAATGCAGGAACTTTTGTAGGTCACAGATATATTTTTGCTTCCACACCACTGTCTGAGAAGCAAAAACAAAAACCACAGAAAGAAAGGTTGGTACACAGGTGCAGTAGTTGCTATTGAACTGAAAACACAGTGTGGTTTTTGTGGCAGTTGCCATAGAAACAAGATCATTTACAGAACATAATCCCATTAGGAGAAAACATTTTTAAACTGAGCTAATTGTACATGAGTTTATATTGCTTCACAACCTGTTTTTGGAAGATTTCATTTTTAGGATACTAATAAAAGACTGATTAAAAGCATTACACATTGTCCTAAATTGCCTACAGAAAGAGAGGAGATGGGAATTATGTAAATTATTGCAGGTTTCCTTAGATTGAAACAGTATGATGAAGGAAATTAATTCATGTTCTCATTTCTGTATTAAAAGTCAAAGCTAGCAGCTGTACCTATATTATATTATCAGCTTGGTCACATTCTGGTCTTTCTGAAAGCATTTCTCAAATGGCTCTTTTCCTTAGAGAATCTGTTCATTCCTTTAGATGTCTCCCTATTCTAGAAATTTTGGTGACATTTCCTCTGCACTGATTTGTGCACTAAGAGATGTAAAAAGCCTGTTGATAATTGACAGAAAGCAAGCTAATGGATTGTAAAAATGCAAAATGAATAAAACTAAGATGAAATGTTTCACCTGTGGGAAGGCAAAGTTGGATTTAGGAAAAAAATCTGAAAGTAAAAAGGAATGCTGAGATCTGCAGGTGCCATAAGGAACGAGGGATTTCCAGCTAAATACCCTAAGAAGTCAAACGTTCAAAAGACTGTCCTTTGTATTTTAGCCTTGCTCCAGAGAAATGTTTCTGCCAAATACCTGTATAAAAGAAATAGAGATGTCAATGGTTAAGCAGCAGGACTGTACCTATTGAATTATAACTGATGGGACTGTTCTGCTTAGTAATGTTTCTGGCCACCAGTCGCATTTTTATTCAAGATGTGATCTGAAGAATTCATTGGCACTGCAAGTCAAGGAGGTCAAGAGCTCAGAAAGTTTCAAAAAGGGTTTTGATATCTATATAGCTGCTAAAAATACCTGGAGTTACACAATATTAGTGATTAGGCCTCTTTGTCTTCTCTCCCTTTCCATGTCTCTCTGCTCCACTTAGATCCTGTTATACCTGGAGCAGATGGGGTCAGTGCTGTGGGAGTCATGGTGTGATCTATATGGACACAAACTCTCATGCAATACTGCAACCCTATATAGCTTGGGAGCAGCAAACACCACAGCTCTAGAGGCCAAACTGGATCTTGGTGTGTGGGTGTGCAGCTTTATATAAGCTTTCCCTGATCTCAATGGGATCTTTTCCAGCTTGCATAGATCCCTGGGAAACCATGTTTTAAAGACATAAGCGGGCTAAAACCATGCATTCACCTCCAACATGAGGGGAGGCAGAGAGCTCAGAGCCCAAATAATCTTGGTCAGGAACACATCAGAGACTGTTTTATGGAATTGAAATGTCTATAAGAAGAAGAGGTTATGGAACAAATAGTTAAGAGTTAGTGGGGACCTAACACTGTAATTGAAGCTAGGGGTAAAGCAGTGCAATTGTGAGAATTGTGAGCTGTAGTATGTTGGCTCTTGTCTAAGAATTTTGGAAGCCTGGAAGATGGCAAATGTGACACCAGGCTTTTAAGAGTTTTTAAGGACTTTTAAAGGGCTCCAGAAGGGAGCATGGGAACTATAGGATGTTAATCTTGAGAGATAAATGTAAATCTGTCTGTAGCCAACAGAAAAGGAAATAGAATAGGAAACTTATAGAAGTAAGAGAGGGGAGCCTTGGAGCCATGAACGAGGCTTTAGTTTAAAATACAAATAATTAAAAAAGGTCCACCTCACAAACTCACATCAGCAGCAATGGGGACAAGCAGTTCCAGTTGATAAACTGCCCTACTCCACTTGTAGCATAATACTTGCATTTCTAAAAGGCAGTTCGTGAGGTTCATCATAAAAAAAAAAAAAAAAGAAAAAGGGAATTAATAAGCTATAACAATGAATGTCTTTATATAAATTGCCAGAAGGTAGAAAAGACAATAGGTGTCAATCACTGCTTCCTGCCATAGAGAAGTTACTGATGATGTTCTGTAGGGAACTGTGCTATTGAGCACATATATAAATGGCCCAGAACAGGTACTGAACAATGTTATAATTCAGTTTTCTAATTAAACTAAAATAAACAAGGCAAAAAAAAAAAAAAAAAGCTTGTTGAGAAAATTGCAGGAGAGCCTTATGAGGCTGTGTGGCTGGGGTAAAATGGCAGGTGAAATTCAATGTAAGTGTAAAGCCATGTGTGGGGGAAACAGGGTCCAAACTTTACATATAAATTACTTGTTCTGAGATGACCTTTAGAGATCAGAAATTTTAGGATGAGAGCTGTAAGGATTAAAAAACCAAATAGAGAAAAACCCTAAACTGCAATCTTTAAATTACTCAAATCTGAAAGAGTATTCAGCAAGTGTTTCATCTACAGACATGGACCTCTTGGAGCAATTTCAGAGGAGGGCTAGCAAGATGATTAGAGGAATGGAATCCCTCTCCTATGAGGAAAGGTTGAGAGAGTTGGGATTGTTCAGTCTGAAAAAGAGAGAGCTCCAGGGTAACCTAATTGTGGCCTTTCATTACCTGAAGGGAGCCCACAAGAAAGGTGACGAGAGACTTTTTACAAGGGCATGTAGTGACAGGACCAGGGGGAACGGATTCAAGCTGAGAGAGTGAAGGTTCAGATCCAACACTGGGCAGAAATTCTTTACTGTGGAGGTGGTGAGGCTGGAACAGATTGTCCAGAGAAGCTGTGGATGCCACATTCCTGGCAGTGCTCAAGGCCAGGCTGGATGGGGCTCTGAGCAACCTGATCTAGTGCAGTGGGGGTGTCTGTGACAGGGGGTTGGAACTAGATGATCTTTAAGGTCCCCTCCAACCCAAACCATTCTAAGATTTTAGGTGTTCTGTTCTTTATTGGGCATCTGCTTTTCAGTAGAATAAGATTGGAGAGGCATCCTTGACCTGTTGCCTACAGCCATTGTTAATCTAGACACCCTTTTATCTTGAGCTGGAAGTGTATACAAAGATATTTACAAAGTTCTTACTAACGAGTTAGTTAGTAAGTTCCTATTCAGAATGAAAATCCTCCTATGAATGGTTTTCAAATTAGTAAAGTAACTTTACAAAGTTTACTGTTCTTTTTTCCTCCTCAAAAAATAACTGCTGTACTAATAGGTGGCAGTACACCCACAAATAGCAAAGAGAAATTTGATGTACAGACAGGATTCAAATATTTTTCCTCTCTCAGTAGAAAGCATGGAAAATATAAATTCCATCAGAAGAGCTTTCTTTCTCTCCTTTGCAAGAACTTTAGGAAAGAGGGAGAATAGGCAAAAAATAGTGTAATGCATCTGGATTTGCAAAAGACTGCAATGAATCTAAACAATAAGTAGAAATACTTTTTTAATCAGCCATTAAATGATACATTGAGGCACTAATAATGTTGTATTATTTAGAATGTTTTTATGTAGTCAACATGATATAAATTATTGGGATAGCATGTGGCTTATTTTTGTTATGATCTACTAAAAAGTTGCTTGAAAACTCTTTGGCTATAGTTTTTCTACTTAAAAATATTTTCTTGCAGCTCAACTTTAAAAAAGAGTAATTCTTCAGCAAAAATCTCTTGTCATTTTAAGAAAAAACAAGTTGCTTTTAGATAGATGAAGTGTCTCACCTAATATTTTAAAAATTGAAAATGAAGTGACAAGTCTATGGAAAGGAAGAAGTAGGAATCCCTAAAACTTTTTATTTTTAAAATTGCCTTACAATAAACCAAGCAGATTCTTATGTAAACATGTGAAAATAGCAAGATAAAATGGCTTAGTTAATCCAAAACAAAGAGGAAAAAACTCCATTGAAAATACTGGATACTTTCACTCTCCATCCTGTTTGAAATCTTAAAAATGATCACACCTTTGCCTAACTCTGCTAGTTAATAAGTAACTTTTTGGCCCAAACGGAATGTTTTCATTTCATTGTTCATTGCACCTCATTAATCTTGTTCTTTAAGGTCAAAGCATAACTGACTCTCTCTTTCTCTCTTTATTCTTTTTGCTTTTCCTTTTCTAAATCAACTAAAATATCCAAAACCTAAGGACAGCTATTATGCCTTCAGTAAGAAAAATGCACTGCTTGCAAAATAACTTTGATTCTTGTTTCCATGAGATTTTTTTAGTCACATTTAACATTAATGCCAAATCATGTAATGCTGACCTATATGGTACTCAGTTGATTTCACTAGGTCATTAAAAAGAAATTTTTGGCAAAAACATTTTTGTTTGCAGCCTTTTCAGATCATGATGCTCTGTCTTATTCTGGACAACAATAACATTTTATACAGAAATAAATCAACAATTATGATGGCAGAATAGCGTTAACCCCTGCACTCCACATTGTTCAACTCTTAAGATGACATGTCAGTGGCAAGACATGTGAGTGTCAGAACAATTTTTAAAGTAAGGTTAGGTCTGCTGTGTCAGTACTTAAATCAGACACCCAGTAAAATACATATGAGACTGCTGCCCATCTTTCTCAGAAAGCTATGAATCCTGAGAAAGCTTTGTATCCCTGAGTCATCTAACACCTGGATGATTTCAGATTGCTTAGGGTGTTAGGCTATCCAGAGACAATGGCTCTCAAGAGACAGCGTGACCTTGTATGAATTCATTAAAACACTCCAGTTTTAACCCTGAAAGCTATTTAGGATACTGCTTTGTTTCCCCGTTATGCTTAAAGTGGTAAACTTTCACCACTTCAAAACATTAATGCTGTGAGCATTGAAGCTGATGATCTCATCATATAAATTGTTATTAAGCCTGAAGGATCTTCATCTGTGCATTAAAGACTGGTCTAGATCCCTAAATGCTGAACCAAAGGTAAGCTCTTTCTTCAAGGTTGTGGTAATTTGTGCCATTCACCCAGCCACTGCTCTATTGGGGTCTCATTCAAATGACAAAATAGAAAAAAAAGGATATTTTATAAATCTTAGCTTTTTGTAATCCATGGTTTTCAGTTGAAGGATTTTTCAGATTGAGAATTACCTTGAATTGTCTCCTTGAACACTGTGTGCAGTTTTGGTCACTGCCATGTAAGAAAGATGCTAAGTTATTGGAGAATGTCCAAAGGAGGGCAACTAAGATGGTGAAGGGCCTTGAGGGGAAGTCATGTGAGGTGTCACTGAGGTCTTTTGGTCTGTTCAGCTTGGAGAAGAGGAGGCTGAAGGGAGATCTCATTGTGTTCTTGAACATTCTCAAGAAGGGAAGAGGAGAGGCAAACACTGATCTCTTCACTCTTGGGACCAGTGACAGAAGGTGAAGGAACGGCATGAAGCTGAGTCAGGGGAGGTTTAGGTTGGGTACGAGGAAAAGGTTTTTCACCCAGTGGGGTGGCTGGGCACTGGAACAGACTCCCCTAGTCAGACACCACAGCACCAATCCTGACAGAGCTCAAGAGCATTCGGACAATGCTCTTGGGCACATGGTCTGACTCTTGGGGATGTCCTGTGCAGGGATAAGGGTTGGACTCGATGGTGCTTGGGGGTGCCTTCCAACTCAGCAGATTCTATGATTCTGTAATTAGTGCTGAGGTTCTCTGTCATTTACCTTTCTCTTTTTCCTGCTCCAACCACAAATGAGTAAAGCACACTGATAGATGCAGGCCTCCATTGGCCTGAGACAGAGTGTTGATTAAAGAAGACACTGATTGGCAGGGTACCAATCCTTCTCAGTAACTTCAGGGATCGCTTTCTAGGCTTCTGGTGTTGCTTTGCTTACTTCCAGAAGACTTCTTTAACTTCAGCATTGATTTGGGCATGAGCAGCCCATGTTATTTTACATGAATATGGTAACATGAGGTCCAGGGGACAGAGTCATACATTGAAAAGAAACTGTGAACAACTGCATATATATCTTGGGCAACATTTAGTAAACACAGTTTTGTTACATTAACAAAACTGGTGACATCTTCTCTTTATTGCCTTGTAACTGGGCTGCAGCACCCACTCCTTCAAGCAGATTCTAGTAGTTCTTCAATAATTTCCATATCATAGCTGTAGTATTTTTCTGTGTTAAAGCACTATGTATTGATCCTCATGTTGACTTATCAGAACGTGATTATTTTTGTTATTTGCAGGCAGTTTATGAATCTACAAATGATCTGATTTTTTTGCATCAGGATTTTGTGTGGCTCAATAGTATCCTTTTGAAGGAATGTGTTGTCATTTTAAATTGTGTTACGCATGATTCATTCCTGCAGCTTTGTTTATTTAAATAAAATATCTCTTCCTAAGTTGTCTCACTTTAGTGCTAGAGCTGGGGGAAAAAATAATTTATTTGTATGATCTGTTTTTTTCTTTTCAAAAGAAACTTAGACCATATATTTTGCAGAATGGGAAATGTTCTTTTTTGCATGTTTTCTCCTCGAGTATTTTTCCCTCAGCTTTCTTTTCCTTGTTACAGTTGAGACTGGCAGTAGAAGCCTCATAAAGTCACAAGCCTCCCTTATAAGATTCCCAGTCCATCCTCCATTTTGAAGCAAAACGAGTAAATCTTAAATCTGATTTTAAGATTAAATCTTAAGTCTGTCCAAACCAAACCCCAAATCTTGTAAGTTTTCCATATCAGGCTGCTGTAATAAATTCTAAATTTGGGCAGGAAATTGTAAGCATGGAGCACCTTCAAGTAGGAAGTAGAAATAGTTTTCATGTCTGTATCTGACGTTTCTGTTTGCTTCCTCTAAAAGTCTGTCTTTTGTTATTTTTTTTTAGTGTGGCTTCCTCCCTATGCTGGATTATTTCAGAACTGTGTACTATGCAAAGTACTAGATATGGGTTCTGAGAATACATTAAATTTCATCCTGTTGCCTCCTATTTTGTCACACTAGCAGCGAGCGGAGCAGTCCAGACAAAGGCAGCACTTGTGTGCCATTTGGTTCTGGGCAACGCAGCAAAGGATCCGAACATCATCCTAGTTCTGGATGTTTGTATATAGACCATGATATATAGACCATCCAAAGACCATGGAGAAGAAGAGTGCTTAAACTCTAGCGGAGTTTGAATACAAGGATAATATTTTTTTTCCTTTTCTCATGAGTAGAGACATCTCAAGTTCTTATTTTTTAGTTTTCAAAACAAACAAATGAACAAACAAAGACCCTTTTGTTTCACCAATGTTGATTAACTTTCATACAAGCGTATTTCCTTTGTGTTGGTTCTAATGGATTCTATTATAGTAGCTACCATGATAAATTGATTTCTAGGGAAAGGTAGCCTACTAGATAGGTACTACAGTATTCCAATTAAACAAAGCTTGTGGAATTGTTTAATACTTTGTAGGGAGGAAAAAAATGCTAAATTTTGAGGCTACACTTAATATACTCCACTTTTACAGAAAATGGCAAGTCTCCCTTTCCTTGCCAGATGTTAAATTTTCTCATTTATCCGAAAGAAGTCGACAAGACTTTAGTTATCCCTTGTTGTTTCTTAGGCAGTAGTTTCAAAGAAAATATAATTACTGAGTTTTAATATGACTTCTGTTACTCCTGCCAAATTGCTGTTAGGACCCCCTCCAACATTAATGTATAGGATCTGATGAGACATAATTATCTAATCCCTGTATTGTAAATATGAAGCCTCAGCTTCTTTCATTCTTTTTCTTAAATTATTAAAATTATACAAATGACAGGAAAAAAAAATTTTCTTGTTGCTTGAAGTTTCAGAATCACCATTCTGAACCCCACAGAGCCCCACAGAGCTCCCCTTAATGAATCTTTTGAAAAATATATCAGGAAATAAACTTGTCCCTTGAAAGAGATAAAAAGACTAGAAATTGTAAACTGTATTTTATAGAACAAATATCTTTCTAGAGAGCCCACTCTATACAATAATAAGCTGTGATTTGGAAATCCCTAAAAAACAAAATTCCGCTGTGTTTTCATCAAGGTCAAATCTGTCTGACTTTCTCCAAGTATTTTAAAAAGGTTCTTGTGGGAGGAATTGGTAATGATTTTGAAAATGCTTCAGGAAGTGAATGTCACGTCTGAGAATATCTAGTGTAAAGGTAAACGTGTTATACATTGACATTTGTATGTAGTTCAATGGGTAAACTATTATTGTAACAGGTTAAAGGTGTTCAGATCGAATGGGTCTTTTCCAAAAATCCAGTAACAACCCCTCGTAACAACAATCTCTGGCCTTTTCTGTGTTGGAAAGGATGATGTTTTGGAAATCTCCATCTAAGTAAATCTCTTCCTCTTTTTAGTGGTAACTAAGTAGGTATTTTTACAATTGCCTTTAAGAGTCTCAGGCATAGATCAGTTATGAGTTGGTGATCAGTTAAGAGTTGGTGAACTCTTTTAATTGTGATGTTCTCAGTCCAAAGAGGGAAAAAGGGATTCAAGTAGCTCTGTATCTAACTGTGTAAGCCAAACACTGAAAACAGTTAAGATGGTGGTTAACCAGGAAACCAAATGTACTTGCTTATGGCAATCTAAATGAGAGGTTATGTGTTAAATAGTAATGCATTGGGACTCAGAGGATTATCAGAGAGGATGAACAATGCTGGGCAAAGGTATTCCTGGAAAAGAAATGACAGTGGCATTTGAGTGCAGTGTTGAAATAGTCCTCTCTTAGAATAATGAAAAGGAGTAGTGCCATGTGAGAACTCAGTTAATCAAACTGTCCATCACTAAATATAAGGCTTACCTGCCTTTGATCTTTGCATTGTCTCCTCTGGGAATTTTCACTGAAGCCTGGGTTCAATAACTGCTGTGGTGGTTATATCTCCTTTTTTTTTTTTTTTTTTTTTTTTGAGAGAGAGAGAGAAGAACTAAACCTTGCTTGTAACTAGTCCTTCTGGTACTGGTAGCTGCTAACAAAAAATCTGTGCATGTCTGGAGGGAAAACAGGGTGGCAAAGGAAAGATCTTTTTTGTCTTGCCAAGGAAAGGGAGCTTTTGGCATATTTTGGAATATGCCTGAGATCTTTGCAGTCTCTGAATTTTCCAGATTAAAAAAAGAAAAACCACAAAGTCAACTGACTTATTCAATTTTCTACTAATATTGCTGTGTTAGGGTATGTTGCTTTCAGATCCCATCTCCAGAGGTTAAGATGCTAAAGGCAATTATTATTTTTTGATTATGCTAGGAAAATATCATTCCATAATTGTATTACTTTCTATATTTTCACCTGCTTGTGCACTACTGTCCAGTGTCAGAGAATGATTAAGATAGAACTTTCATCTGACTGAGTATGGCTAGCTTCATGTTATAGTTTTGGTTGAAATCAAAACATGCTTCTGAATTTTTATTTTAACACAGACACCTCTATCATAACAGAAAAGGACAAAACAAGATGGTTTTTAATATCCCACTGATAGAAAATGTAAGAATAGAAAAAAGGAATAGGCAACTAAATGTCCTTGGGTCCTCCAATTTTCAGGTGGTTCTGAGGATCTTTTACACTTAATTGGCATTTCCGTGGGTTTCTACTAGAGCAAATAGCTTTGTAGATGCCATTTTTGTTTGACCTCTTTGGTAGTTCTGACAAAAATTTAACAAGACTGAAAAAGAAGAGACTGACTCCATGCATTTACCATAGTACAAAATCGAATTATTTCCTTTTCTCTCTTTCTTATTTAAGTGGTAAACAATATAAAAAGCATACCTTCAAAATGACCTAAGTAACCCTGACTATCCTACAGCACTTGCTGGACATTTCTAGTACAAAATGAATTTGTTAGCCACTCCAGAATTTTTCTTGAAAACAACTTAGGGGATATGCTCTGAAAGTTCGATTCCATTCTGAAAAGTGACAATACTAAAGTGTCACCTTTTACCTTATCAGGTCTGTTCCATATGTGTTCAGAGTGTTATCTGCTGACTCCCGTGGCAAATATATGTCTCTAATGCTTGTTTTACTCATGTTCATCCTCCAGAAATGTCACAGCTCCATGAAGAGATCTTGATTCTGCTCCTTTCTGTGTATATTTGTCATTAAAAGTGCTTTCTGAGTTTTAATTAAAGGATACATCAGATAGCCTCAAGAGACTGTATCCAACCCAGGGATGTTGTGCTAGTTCAATATATGCATAGATGGAAGTGGAATTACTGAGATGTGATTGCAGATCTAATTAGTTCTGCACATACATTATTTACTGATGGTCATGTAGCAGAGGGGGAAGATCCAGGCCGACTTCTAATGCAGAGTAATTTTTTAGAATTACTACTGGAAGAGGATCTGGGAAGAAAATTCCCCATCTCTAAAACAGATTTGATCAGAAATTTCAGAGAGACATTAACTTCTGAGCTCCATCCTGCCATTTTTACAGGACTGCTTTTCTTATAATACTTTGGATTCCCAAGCAGTGGAGTGTGTCCAAAGAAGGACAACAGAGAGGGTGGAGGGTCTAGAGGACAAGTCTGCTGAGAAGTGGCTGCAGGAGCTGGCATTGTGCACCCAGGAAAAGAGGAGGCCCAGCTCCCTGCTGGAATTTCCTGGAAGGAGGCTGTAGCCAGCTGGGAGTTGGTCTCTCCTCCCTAGTAACAAGTGACAGGACAAGAGGAAACAGGCTCTTGGCCAGTGGAAAGTTGCACCAGGGGAGGTTTAGATTGGATGTTAGGAAAGATTTCTTTATGTGAAGGGTTGTCAAACATTGGAATAGGCTGCCTAGGAAGTGGAGTCACAATCCCTGGAGGTACTTAAAACTTATGCAGGTTTGGGACTTGGGGACATGGTTTAGGGCTGGCAGTGCTGGGTTAATGACTGGACTCAATGACCTTAAAGTTCTTCTCTAACCTAAATGATTCTAGGATTCTATGACAGTGAGGTAATTTTAAAGTTTCTTGATTTGTGTTTTTTTGGCCTTATGTACCTGAGAAATGTGAAGGAAGCTATCTTTTCATCAATTTCTGTTCAGAACTGTTGCAGGATGTTATTTTTAGCTTGCTAGTGAGACTTCTTTGTGTATATGACTCATGTATGCCATGCTGCTGAGCTTGTATTTATTATTTATACAGCCATGCATATTCCATGAAATGGACATGTCTCTGTCACCTTCATTGATGTCTGAAGTTTTATGGAGAAAAAAACAGCTCTAAAAAACACCTTTTTATTTAAGATGGATAGGAAGGGTTCAAAACACAAGCTTTATTTCCCTTTAGATCCAAGTCACATCAAAGCCCTTAAGTTTTCTCATGGGGATTAACTAAAATTCTGTAATTTGCCATGGGTTGATATTTGAATGCTTGCTCTCTATTCAAATTTCCCAGCTTCAACAGAGCACAAGTTCCTCACTAGGAAAACGAAAAACATTTAATCATAAAAACATTATTGTGATGCTCACTTGGAAGCCATGGTAATTAATATTGTATAGAAGGGAAAACCTATAATGGGATTAAAATTAAGAAAAAAAGGAAAAAGCATTTCACCTCTTCTCCAAAGCTCTTCAACCTCTCAATGCAGTACATTTGGAATCTTTAGTAGATTAAACATGTAGCAATTACATTGGAAGGTTCATAGGACTAGACTTATGCCATATTATTCAGTTGAATGCAGTTTTAGAAATGAGTTATTACAGTATTTTCATATTTTCTGCTTGCTTTGCCTTTATGCACCATTTAATTTACAAGTGTTATCTAGCTCTGTTAGTAAAGTTTTCACCTAGGAGAGATCTATAGGCTTTTGTGGGTAGCTCTTGTTCACTCCCTGGATGATCACTTATTTTAATGAGAGAAATAAACATGGTGGGAAAGGCTCTTAGGTGAATTGTTTCTATCTCAAAATACTTTTCTGCATTTGTATCATCCTTGATGCAGCAAAACCAAAAAACCTTTCATAATTGCTGTGATATACTATTTTAATAGCCTGGTAAAAGAGAAATAATAAAACTGAAATGCTAGTTCTTGTGACTGAACAGAGAACAGAACAACAGAGATGGGTGGAGGTGGAGAATCAGGTTAAGCCAGCTCAGTGACTTCTAAAGCCAGCACAATGTTGGGGCACAACACATGTGTGACACCCACAAAAGAAGCTGTCCCGTAAATCTGTTACTCTCAATGCATTTGTCTCTCAGGGGATTGAATGCAATTGATGTGATGTTGGAATAAATGAGCTCGGTGTTATTCTTTGCTTAGTAGGCTATTATAGGGCTCATTGCTTCAGGCTGTTGACCAGCTTGTTGATGACATTTTTGTCCATACATTAGGGAAAGGTGAATCAATATTGGTTATTAACAGTCCTTTTGTTGCTGTGAGCCTCCCTTGCATATGGGATATGATCACAGGATCAGCTATGATGCTCCCAGCTCTAATATTGATTCTACGCATGAAACAGAAATATAAACAGCAGAAGCCAGCTTCTGCCTTGCCCAAACGGTTTGCTGTCTCCTGCTATAAATTATGATGGATCATTTTTAAGGGTCACTTTTCAGTTCATTGGGAAGAATTTTATTTTTCAGAATAAAACATAAATTCAGCCATGGGCATTGTCATTGATCTCAGTCGATGGAAGCTCAGTTATCAGCGCCTTAAGATGTCCCTGTATTCTGCTTGGATGCTGTCTCATCCATGAAATATTCCTCTCTTGTCTCCTCAAGATTGCACTCTGGATGACCTGGTCATTTTCTTTTCCCAGGAGCATGGGACTAATTTTGCCTAACTTTAGCATTGAAGCCTTAAGTGTTTAGTCAAAAAAATCTGGGCCTACTGTAGTCCATGGAGGAGACCTCTCAATGGGCATTTGTAGATGTTTGTCTGAGATACAGAAGATAAATTGTCCTCTTGAACATCACTTCCCACTGCCAACATAAGCAGTCTGGTCAGCTAGCTGTGTGAAGGGGCTTACTTTTTAACCAAAGAAAGATAAAGCTCATCCTATTCAACACTGTCTTCCAAGCTAGTACACAGGCCTAGGCAACATGCAAGGTGTAATGAATGGTAAACCAAACAAAAAGGGTCAAAATTAAACTATGCAGTTAAAAAAACGGTGTGCCAAAACACACAGATTGTATTGACTCTGGCATGTAAAGACAGACTGTTAGATATTTTATTTATATGTTTATCTATCTACCTCTATATCTATCTATCTATCTATCTCTGGACTCAATATCTAGAAGGAAATGAATCCTGAGGAAATCTGAATTATTTGTTCTATTATTTCTCTCTACTTTAAAAGCCATGTTGTCTCCTCTACTATGTTACTTGAGATGACACATATATTTAATATATATGATTTTAGTCTGGAGGAAGTAAAGGAATGTGATCCCCATTTCACAGGTGACAAAGTATGACAGGCCAACTAATGCCTGAATTTAGGCTCCTTTCTGATTCAATTTCACTAGGTTTTAGATGATGAAAAATTGAATTAACTTAGAAGGACTTGTAGTAGAACCTTCAGCTGATTTCCCA